>NC_050081.1:3839887-4145380 GCF_009764565.3 Dermochelys coriacea
GGTGCAGCACAGGGCTGCAAGCAACGGTAAGGCAGAGCCTTGGGGACTGAGCAAACGAGGAAGCGTCTGGGGTTGCATCTGACCTCCTAGTGCGCTGCTAAGGTGCGCCGGGTGACCGCGTTGTCCCCTCGCATCCCAACACCATCGCATCGCAAGGCTGGGATGCAAGTTTTGCAGGCCTTGCAATATCTCTTTTTTTTTTTTTTTTGGAGGGGAAGTCCCAGTGAATGCTCTGCAAAGCTAGGCTTTCAGGAGACGGAATGGCACAGAAATTGGAATGATCCCATTAAAAAATATGACATGGGGGACAACCCCTGTCTGCCTAGACAGCAGCAGCACACGTGAGTCTGGTCATTGTCGTGTCTAGCCCTCCTGAACTGGAAGGAGAGGTTGGCCCCAAGGAGCAGCCAGGGCTGGATTAAGGGGCAGGTGACTCAAGAGACTGCCTGGAGGGCACCAGGCTGGGGGTGCTGTAAGAAATTCAAAAGTTTGACAAATGGGAGGGGGGCGCCATTTGGTCTACGACAGGCCTTGTGAGCTGGGGAATCTGAAACAAGGGATTAATACTTTTTTAGGCCAGAAGGAACCACTATGATCATCTAGTCTGACCTCCCCTCTAATGCCAGCCATAGGATTTCTCTGAATTCCTTCTGTCTTGAACCAGAGCAGATCTAGAATCTGGCCTTAAAAATATCCAGTGATGGAAAATCCACCTATGTCCCAGAGAAATTGTTCCAATGGTCAATTACCCTCGCTTCTAAATATATGCCTATGTTCTAGTCTGAATTTGTCTAGCTTCAACTTCCAGCTGGGGAGCCCATTAGACCTTTGTCTGCCAGCTTGAGGAGAGCTCTGTTGTCACATTTCTAGTTCCTGTATAGGTACTTCGAGCCACTCCTTAACTTCCTCCTTGTTAAGCTAAATAGATTGAGCTCCTTAAGTCTATCACTGCAAGGCAGGTTTTCTCGTGGCTGCTCTCTGAGCCCTTTCCAATTTATCAACATCCCTTGTAAATTGCAGACAGCAGAACTGGACACAGGATTCCAGCAGCGGTCGCACCGGTGCCAAATACAGGGGTAATAGAACCTCCCTGCAGCTACTCGAGATTCCTCTGTTTATACATCCAAGATCACACAGATGATATAAAGCATGTTTCTCGGAGTCCTATGCTGGTCTCTCTTCCACCTGACATGATACCACAATCCCTATGAATGTCAGGGAGCCAGGCTGTCTGGGGAATGCTGGTGTTCTAAATCAGTGGCTCTCAACCTTTCCAGATGACTGTTCCCCTTTCAGGAGGCTGATTTGTCTTGCATATCCCCAAGTTTCACCTTACTTCAAAACTACTTGCTTACAAAATCAGACACAAAATTACAAAAGTGTCACAGCCACTGTTACTGAAAAATCACTGACTTTCTCCTTTTTACCATCTAATTATAAAATAAATCCACTGGAATATAACTATAGTACTTATATTTCAGTGTATAGTATATAGAGCAGTATAAACAAGTCATTGTCTATATTAAATTTCAGCTTGTTTTGACTTTGCTAGTGCTTTTATGTTGTTAAACTAGGCAAATATCTAGATGAGTTGATGTACCTCCTAAAAGACCTCTGTGTACCCCCAGCAGACCCCTGGTTGAGAACCACTGTTCTAAATAGCAGGGGCACAATGGGATGTATTCAAAGCAGAAAGATTGGGAGTTCAGGTGTGGGGAAAGGAAATCCATTTCTGTTGCTGTGTTGCCCTCCAGTATCACAGGCTGGCAAATCCCAGAGTGTCTGGCATGTTGAAGAAGATTTTTCCATTTCAGATAAACCCTTCATCTTTTCTGTAACTTGCCTCGGTTTCTGGGAGAAGTTTTAATTCAAACCCAGCCAAGTATTTTGGGTTTGTCTTTGATGCGCCCTCTTCAAGCAAGGAGCAAAATAACAGCTTTGAAACCTGCAAATAGCGTACAGTCAGCCCCTTGCCACATGCCACATGGGTTACACAAGAGCTAACTGGTCATTAGGGAGACGGCTGCTTTCCTTCCCCCGGTTTAAGATCTTACATTTCCAGCCAAGCCATTAGCCCCGGAGAGCCTGTGCGCAGGATCCAGATACTCCTCTGGGACCGGGGGAATGTACGCAGATCCCTCTCTTGTAGAGCTGCTGCTGCTGGGCGCAGAGGCCTCCTGTGGGATTCACCCAGGGGAAGATCTCTACAGAAAGTTACAGAACACTCCAAAACTACCTGCGCCTCTTGACCAGCACATTGGACGCCTGCTTTTTCCTCTTCCAGTGCAGTTCCCATGCCAGGGCAGGTGACGCAGCCACGCAGCATCGATCGGAGCTGGTTTGTGTGTCCAAACCGTTCCAGTTCAAAGGTTAATTAAACATATAATGGCCCCAACGCCTGGCCTGGAAGGTGAAGATTCTGGGCAGGTGCGGTTCCAGAGTTCTGGGGTGAGCCCAATACTTGTACTGAGAGAGGATTAGAGCCCTGGAGACAGGAGTTCCTGTTCTTCACAGAACAAGGCCTTGATCCTGGAAAGGCTTATGCAGAATGACCTAGGAAAGCTTGTGTAGTGAGCTTAGCAGAGTGTTTATGTCCTCCTCTAGTGGCTGGTCTGCTAGAGGATAACAGTCCTACTACTGCTAGTGGAGTTACTCCTCTAGCTCAGGTGGTAAAGGCCTGGGCTGCAGCAGTACAGCTGGTGAGCTGTGGGACAGGGGGGCGAGGCTTGTGCCCAGTTCCAGGCCCCATAGCTGCTGTGTTCTTTGATCGCAGGAGGCTTCACTTTGCTATCAGCAGGAGTCACAGTAGCATGTATGCACCTGTGTCTGGTTCTGCGTAGCCCCATCGCTTTAGTCACCAGCACCAAACCCAGACATCAACTGAAACCAAACGGGCGGGGGGTTAATCATGGTCACTTGATCCTGTCTGATAATTTCAAAAGGGGATGGTCAGCTCCTGAATCCCTAGCTTTAGTGAGCTGCCCCCACTGTCTGCAGGGCTGGCTTTCCTGACACTGCGGGTGATGACGACATCATTCCAGCCTCTCTGATTAGGAAATGTAGTGCTCCAGGGGTCTCTGAGGATAACGCCGGCTCCCTCTTCGGAGGAAGGCTGGAGGAAATGTTTGCTATGAAATCCAAAACTTGTC
The DNA here is from genome assembly GCF_009764565.3 of Dermochelys coriacea. Classification (NCBI taxonomy): domain Eukaryota; kingdom Metazoa; phylum Chordata; order Testudines; family Dermochelyidae; genus Dermochelys; species Dermochelys coriacea. The sequence continues at coordinate 3,843,037 of NC_050081.1, forward strand.
CAGGCTTTCCAGGCACTATGGTGATGGAAGCTATAGATGGAGGTAATAACTGGCTTACTCCATGGCAAGACTAATTGCTATAAATAAATATAACCTTTGTGGTCGGGGGAAGGCAATGAATTTATAGCCTGGCAGACAGGAGTCCCTATTCTTTGCAGAACAAGGCCCCAATCCTGCCAAGGCTTGTGATTGTGGTTCTCTTGGTGTGTAGCTCATTATGGGACTATCCATAGGCTTAAAGTTAGGCATGTAGGAAAGTATTTTCTGGATCAGGGCCCAAACCAAGTGCTAGTCGCTCCAATAAGAGTGCATCTCCTTGGGCACCGTGCCTCGATTTACCCTTACAATGTCCCCCTCTAGTGTGAGGCAGGATTACAATCTACTGGGATGGGTCAATCCCCATCCTCTGCTGGAAATGCCAACAAAGAGGTTAATCAGGGCCAATGGAGAGGGTCATTGGGTGAGATTATTACTGGTGATGTCATTTCAACACGTGACCATTTCCCCTCCCCGTGAAATTTGGCCCCAATTATTTAATATAAACTCTCTCAAACTGCATTCGATGAGTGAGCTGTAGCTCACGAAAGCTTATGCTCAAATAATTTGTTAGTCTCTAAGGTGCCACACGTACTCTTTTTCTTTTGCGAATACAGACTAACACGGCTGCTACTCTGAAATCTCACTCTGTTATCCACTTGCATGTGCTATACGCACACAGACACACCACACATACGGTATTATGTATGCATACCAATACACACACACACCACACACACACACACACACACACATATATCTGTGCGTATAAGAAATACACACACTTGTTTCATGTGTAGAGCAGCAATACACTTATTTAAAAGAATGCCTTACAACTACATTCCCAACCCAATCTGATCTTCTAAATTCCTCCCAAGTATTGAGTTTCTCCCCAAGCTACTCCCTTTTCCTTTCACCCTCCTCTGTATTTGTCGCTTTGGTCACCCAGAGAGAAACCCAGGTAAGTTCTGTCTTCTACGGCCTTCATCACCAGCAGCTGAGCCTTCCCAATCTGTAATGTATTTCTTCTCATAATACCCCTGTTTGGTAGGGCCCGGCCCTTCTCTCCATTGCACAGAGAGACTAGGTGGCTCACCTGAGATCATGCAAGAAGTCTGGGTCGGAGCAGGGAACGGATCACAGGTCTCTCGTAGCAGTATCCCCAACCACTAGGCTATCCTCCTTCCTTAATACCGTAACAATTGCCAGACCAGACCAATGCAGAGGTCCCTCAAGCACCTGAGCTCTCATTTTTGTCTACTGTAGCTCTCCTTCTCGCCCCTGGCAGGGGGATCTATGCAAAGCCAGGAGACTCGCTTGTATTAGTGGCTTTTTGAAATATACCCTGACCTCCTGTCTGTATGTCCTGGCACCCATCCCTCCACTGGACCTTCAACGAGATGCCGTTGCTGTTACGTCTGCTTGGAGAACTGCGACAGATGAAACTAATTTATTATCTATGCCCCATTCTCAGACAGAGAACATCTCACGGTGCTTTCTCGCATTCAGGGGAGGAATTCCATTCCTGTGTTCCGAAGTGTGACACCACGGTTCATTTCCCAACGGCCTTTGCTACAGCCGCTCACACACTCCTGGACAAGAGTGCTACTACCATGCGTGGGTGATCAGCGCTGCCAGAGTGGAAGCATGGGTGAGAGAGAGTCGAACACAGCAAATCAATTCTGGAGTCCATTGTTGCAACCTGCCTTCTAGTCCATTTGATCATCGTTCCTGGTCAGGGTCAACAGGCAACTCTCTGGCTTGACCAGAGTTTTACAGCAGCGCACAGGCTTGGCCTGCTTTCTTCCCCACACTGTGATGGCAGGGCAGCGTCGTGCAGACAGTACCTCATGGTGGAAGAGTGCCCAATTCACATCTGCAGGGCGTTCTGCAATGCCTCACTGCCCTTGGTCCAGAGGCTATCCCCTGGTTACAGAACCCAGTGTCTGCATAGGAGAGAGTCTAGTCCAGTATCCCATACTTTACTTTGGCCGACTCCCAGCAGAAGTCCTTAACCAACACAACATTCCTCTCTCTACCAAATTGAAGATCTACAACGCAGTGGTCCTGACATCTCTCCTGTACGGTTCTGAGACATGGACTCTTTATAGTCATCACATTAAACAGCTTGAGCAATTTCACATGCATTTCTCTGCTCAATAATGCACATTTGCTGGCAGGACAGAGTGGCCAATATTAAGGTCCTTGAAAGAGCAAACACTGCCAGCATGGAGGAAATGCTATTGAGAGCACAACTCAGGTGGACCAGGCGTGTAGTCAGAATTGAAGACCACCGCCTCCCAAAAAAAGATCTGGTATGGGGACCTGAGGCAGGCAAAAGAAAGAAGGGCCATCTGTATAAGCACTTCAAAGAGAAGTCTCCAGTGGGCTGGGGTCAATCTCAAAGAAGTCAAGCAAACGGCTCAGAACAGGACTCACTGGTGGCCTCTGATAAGATCAGAGGGTTAGTGCAATCAGCAAAATCATCTCCAAGCTGCACCTGAAAGGTGCCACAGAGCTGCATCGTCAACCGTCACGGACAGGGACTTCCCAATCCCTCCATCCGGCTGACTCTGTGCATCAGGGTTCGGACTTCAGAGTCCTTCCCATAGTTCTAGATGAGAATTGTGACAATGTTGTCACCATTGTTGGTAATGGACTACTACTTACTTATAATACAGAAGTGCCCGGAAGTCACAGTCACATCCACTGTGCACAGAGCTGTACAAACATGAAATAAGCTAGTCGCTGGGTTTACAGACAAAGGCCCACAATCCTGCTGTGGAGGGACCACGGAGCCCATTGCAAGACTGGGACCTGAGTCACTGGAGTATTTGAAGCGATTAACTCACGTGTGTCTAATTCTTTTAAATCCTTTTCAGATGGCTTCCTTAACAATCTAGTAGCAGTGAGTTCCACCGTCTGATTGTGAATCTTAATTTTTTTTTTTTTAAGTACAGGGGTTTTTATAAAAAGCCCAGCAACTCTCCACACGCGCCGAAGAAGATCGGAAAAGAAAGGACAGAAGTTATCGCAAACTAGCGCAGGCTCAAAGCATAATCCCTGCATCCTGTTGCTGAGGCTGTTTCTAGGAGTGCGGCAGGTTGGCTCGCCTGGTTTCTTTAATGGCCGAGCCGCACCAGCGACTGATAAAACTCCCCCTGTACAGGCGCGGTCAGTAGCCTTTTTAAACGTCGGGGCTATCAGCCCTGCCCCATGGGCGGGACAAGGTTCAGCCCTGCGCTGTGCACCAGGGCTGGGCGCGCAGGCCCCGGGGCGCTGCAGCCGGGCTGGGGCGGAACGGGAAGCCCGGCCGGGAGGAGGCAGCGCCGCCCGCGGGACCCTCTGAGCTCCCCGCGCTGGTGGCCCCTTAGTCTCTTCCCAAGCGCTCACCCCGGCTGGCCACCGGGTAGCGCTGTGCGCCTCTCGGTCTCCCCCGCCTCCCCCGGCTGAGACTGCCCCCACTGCTCGCGGCTCTGCCGCTGCCAGATCTTGGGCTCCGTGAAAGGAGCGGCGGCAGCCCGCCGGAGAAGCGAGGGGCCGGGCGAGCGAGCCGGAGAGGCGGGAGCCGGGCAGCAGCGCACCCCCGGCGGCGGCAGGCAGAGGCGGAGCGCGCCCGCCTCCCCCACTTGCCTCCCTTCCCTCGGGCGCCTCTCCGGGAGCGCGGGTGGCAGGAGGAAAAGCCCGAAGCCACCGGCCATGGGGGTCGCTCCGCTGGCGGGCTTAAGGAGGGGGGCAAGGGGCAGCGCCCCCAATCGGATCCCAGCCCCCCCCTTCCGTCCCCCAAAACTTTTCTGGCTGGATGCGGAGCGCGGATTGGGCCAGGAGTGGATAAAACGGCCGCCACCCCCGCGCGTCAGTGGTGGGGGCTCCCCCCGCTCCGGGCTTTGCCATCTTGGGGCGCCCTGCGAAGCGGGGGGGACCCTTGTGCTTCCCCCGTTGGAGCAACCGGGGTGGGGGAGATCCCCGCGGTGCTGAGCCCCGGTCCAGGGCGGCACCTCGTGCGGATAAGTCAAGGCAGGGCTACGTGTCCAGACCCCCCTCTGGAGCTGGGAGCGGAGCCTTTTCTCGCCCGGCGGCTGGGGCGGCGCCGGCTGCGGGCCGAGGGCAGCGCGGATGGGCGATTTCCCCTAAGATCTTCCCCCGGGGGTCGGCGGCTGTTTTTCGGGGCGCCACGGGGCGCGTCTGCCCGCCTGCCGCAGCCAGCGAGACTTTGCACGGGCAGGAGGAGCAGCCCGAGCCGGCGGCGCGGACTGAGGAAAGGATTATAAAAGTCGGGGAAAGTTCCCTTCCCGTCCCCCCGCGGACCATGGCAGGGGGCGGCGTCTGGCAGCCCCTGCTCTGCATCCTCCTCGCTCTCCAGGGGACCCCAGGCGCCGGGGCTCAAGGTAAAGCGGAGGGGGCACGACCCGAAGGGGTGGGGTGGGGAGGGGGGCCCTTCCCAGACCAGCCCCCACTGGGCATGGAGCAGCCTGGGAGCGCGCCGGAAACCGGAGCCCGGATTTGCACGGTTCGTTATTTTTAATTATGGATTGACTTTGATGCTACCGAAAGCTCCAGAGACACGCAGCCCGCCCTGTGCTCAGCCGCTCTCTGGAGGTGTCTCTTTTATGTGTTGATTGACTCTCTGGGGGTGTCCCCTCCCCGTACCCCTTTCCCCAGGCATTTGAGTTTCTTGTCCAGGCAGCGTCTGGTCCCGGTGCTTGTTTTAAACAATGTTCTGCGCTGGTTCTGGAGGGAGGCGGAAACCTCGCCTGGCTGCTGGAGAGGAGGAGCAGCTGGCCATGGAAAGTTGTGTCTGTGTGATGGAGAGTGGGGGTAAACATCCAGAGCTCAGAGGGATGGGAAAGGAGACGTGTGGGGGCTGCAGAGTCTTGAGACTGGAGCCACAAAGATTTGGAAAAGAGAAAAGAGAGACTTTAAAAAAAAAAAAAACAAAAAACCAGGAAAACCCAACTTGAATATAAAGGCCAGGGTGGCGTGGGGGAGACAGATCTTTCTGCCTGCCTCGGAGCTAGCCAGCCAGGTTGTGACTAACCCTCAAAAAATGAAAACCCAGCGCAGCATTTGTAAGGTTGAGCCAAGGAGCCCTTTCCAGACAGGATGTTGTGTCCCAGCCCTGGGCTCTGGGCTTGCTCTCTTGGGCCTGGTCAAAAGTAGTGTGTGTTTGATTGTGTAGGGCGGAATTGAGCGTACTTGGGCTCCTGCAGACAGCTGAGAGGAAGCAAGAGAGCGGAATAGGGCAACATGTGAAACCTGTGATTTCTCTCTCCTTATTCCTTCTGTCCACCAAAATCTTGGTGTTATTTAGGAGTTAAGGTCACCTGCTGGAGAGTAATTATGTGGGGGAGGAAGGGGGGGAATGGTTTCTGATGAATGCTGGCCTTGAATGGTTTAAACAATCTGGCTTTGTACTGTAAACTGTGACCTCCATCTCCCTAGGTCCTCCAATCTGTTGCCTGAAGATAAGGTTTCTAGCTGGTTACAGCTGGGCGTGTTAATAGCGGTAGCAGCAGGAGTAAGGCAAAGCTTGTCCATATGATGATGGCTTTGGGGGGCACGAAACCCTGCCCCATGCACACTTTTCCACACCTTGTCTCGCGTGGCTGGCTTCCTTAGTTGATTGCTTACATGCCATGCAGACGTGCACAGGCCGTTTTCCAGGGCTGCATGCTACCCTGACATCTAGTTCCAGTCGCATGCAGTGGTGAACTGTGTGAAATCAGTGAACAGTGTAGGGCTAGTTTTCTTTTTCCCAACTGCGGGGATGTGGATCTGGATTTGTAGAAAAGTGTTGATTTGCGAAGCCCTGTTTACACCAGCCATGACCTGAAAAGCAGGCTCCTGGTCTGATGTCTTAAAAGAGCCAGTGCCGGTGGCTGGAATCAGAAAGTTGTGTGTTCCAGGGGGCTACACGCTTGGAGAAAAAGCCACTCGAAAAAGGCATCCTTGAATATTTGATTGTCTGACGTGGAACTGAAGAAGTCCCTTGCCATGCACTAAGGAAGGGTGTTGCCTCTCTCCCTCCCCAGAGCTCACTGCTTGGAAAGTTTCAGAAGCTCTTTTGGAAAGGGATTGAATATTTGGTTAGTTATCCAAACAGCTGCTTTAAATGACTAGGAACAGCTTTACACTGTGTGTATCTCTCCCAAGCACCTTACTCCTCTCTCTCTCTCTCTCTTCCTATCTCAAGACCTTTCAAGATAACAATACAGTCAGGAGAGATTTACATTCAAGAGGCAGGAGAATGTGGCCAACTGAACCCTGGAAGCTTATTACAGTTCCTTAGGTAGGGGGTGAAAGGGGGGGGGGCACGACAACGCAACTTTATTCTTTTCTTCCAAGGTCTGGTGAGAACTGGCAGCTCCTGATAGCAGAGTCTTGTTCAGAGAGAAACATTCGCCATGGCTGAGCTAAAACTGTGGCACCGGCAGGTGCAGACAGTTGGGCAGGCTGAATCTTAAGGGAAACCCTGCAGGGGCAGAAGGGAGGCATCAGGTGGGAGAAGGCAGAGCTATAAATGCCTATAATGGGGGAGGTGGGTTGTGCAGTAAAATGCTACATAATCTTGCTGGGTAGGTGGATGGCAACTGCCTTTGTTGCATCCTATTTCACGCTCTTGAATTCCTGTGTCCATGCTATGAGGCTTCTGCTAAGACTAACCATCTGTGCATACTGGGATTAGACGGGGTGGCAGCCCTGGAATGCGTTTCCACCCCTTGCTTCCAGAGGCCCCATTCAGAGTTTGGGGGCTTGAGCTTGCCACTGGCTGCTGAGAAGCTGCACGCTTGTATGCTTAAAAGGCTAGCCTGCACGATGTGGTCCTACGCTGTCCGTCCCCCCTGCTCTCCCCTCCCTGTTGAGCTGCAGTAATGTAAGTAAATTAGAGCTGCAGTTTAAAGGGGATTCAAGGCAGCGCTCAGTGAGCTAATACTGCAGGGCAGTGGGAGCCCCTCTGATAAGCTAATCGCCTTCAGGATGCTTATGTGCTGTGGAGCCTATTTTCAGCTGCCTCTGTCATCTGAATGGGCTGTAGAAATAGTTGCCTGGTTCTCCAAGTGTGAGTTCATGAGCACAGAGCAATGCCAGACCCTAGATGCTGGGAAGGCCGGGCTGAAGGGAAACGGGCTTTTGCTGCCAGAGAGAACCACAGCCCTTTTGTCCTTTCATTAATGAGGACTTTGAGGAAGTACAGAATCTCCTTGCTCAACAGCCATGTTAGGTTGCAGTAGCTCACGAAAGCTTATGCTCTAATAAATTTGTTAGTCTCTAAGGTGCCACAAGTACTCCTTTTCTTTTTGCGAATACAGACTAACACGGCTGCTACTCTGAAACCAGGGTTTAAAGTTGCTAACTCTGGGACTCATCTCCTGCCTAGGCATGCTGGATTTGTGTGGCATCTTCTGGGCTGCCTGCATCCCAGTCAGAGTTAGGGAGTCTCTCTCTCTTTCTCTCTCTCTCTGCAGGTGCAAGTGGGAAATGGTGTGATTTCAGCCCAGGCTTCGAATGAGAGGGAGAATCTATAGGCAGAGCATGCTATGGGACAGCTAGTCCAGGCGGTGGGAGCTGCACAGGAGAAGGCCCTTGTGCCAGCAGCTGTGTGCTTGTGGGACTTGAGCTAGATAGGCAGGAGGGAGGGGTAGAAAGGAGGAAGGTGTCTGTTGTATGCAGTTGTACATCCATGGAAGGTACATGGATGCCCATGTGTGTTAAAGCATGTTGATCCATGTAGCAGATTTGCCTGAGATCGTGTATTACTGCTTGACTCTAAATGGCTCTGTAGCCATACTAAGCATCCTTCCTTTCCCCAGGTTATGGGGGCTGGGTGTGCAGAGAGACCTTGTGATCAGATAGGTTGGGAAATCTCTGACAAGGGGAGGTCATTTGCACTGGATCTGGCCTGTAGAAGGGGATGGGGGTAGGTAAGGAGGCCTCTGAACCCCTCCCCTGAGACGAGCAGTATTCCAGGATATAATATACTCTCCCTCTAAATTTATAGCCATCATTTTCAGCAGCAAATGGAGCCAAAGCCCTCTCTGCCCCTGGCTTCAAACTCCCCATCCACTGCCTCTCCTTAGCACCAGCGCTATAATTTCTCAGTAATTAAGTTCAGAACATAACATATAAACTGGCAGTATATTATACAGGCAGTCCCTGTGTCGGAAGCTGTGAAGGTCTCTTTGATTGATTCACTCTCTCTCTGAGTTTCTCTTCTCCTTGTCTTTGAATCTCTGTCTTTCAGATTTCCCCACTGCTGCGTTTGTTCGTTGCATTTGGAACTATTTCCTGGCATTAGGAACTTGCCTCCTGTTTGTTTTAAGGGCTCTGGAGCGCTCAGTAGGTAGGGACTGTGAAGTTTGGTTTAGGTGCATAGTTTTGCCTTGTTTAAATGGGACTGGGTCAAAAGTGGTGATGGGTGGTTGCTTGTTTGTTGTTTTTTCCCTCCCTTTACCAACAAACCTATTGTTTAATGAATTGAACTTTTCATATTTAATTCCATGAGACTGGTTATTATAAATATGTGTGAGCTTCAGGAAATAGAACAATTGGGGGAGGGATGGGAGAGAATTTGGCAGTGAGGCTTAGGCAGTCCTTATTTTAAAAATCTTTTGGTAATGGTCCAAAATACCTCCGCTTAACCAGGGCAGCTGCTGGGTCATTGAGCTGTGACCGAGGAGCTGTGGCCACGTGGGGGAGCGCTCATGGAATCTGAAGCAATGGCCTTTCTGTGCAGGGCTTTCTTGTGACGCTGGCCCTTTGCGACCTGGTTGGATTTTTACTAGCAGGTGGTTGGAGCTGGGTTACTTGGGGCTTGCACAGGGATCTTGGCATAGATCTGGGCATAGTGGTACCCCGATGCAAAGACTTGTTACTTGCCATCTCCTTCGTGCTGTGAGCACAGGGTAACCTCACAGCATCCATGGAGCAGTGGAGTGCTGCCAGGGGTGAAAGCGACCTTACTAGCCCCAGAGGCTGGCAAAGAAGCATAGGGCAATGCACTGGGAGTGTAGCTGGAGGAAGGGGAGAGGGAAACCTGCTGGAGCAGACTCCCAAGGTGGCTTTGGGCCCCAGAGACTGCGACTGCAGCTCCAAGGTGCATACAGATTTCCAGTGGGGTCTGCTGGGAGGAGTCCTGCTGGAGCCAACAAGGGCACGCTGCACGGCTAAGAGAGGCAGTGTAGGATCCAGGGGAGGTTGAGGTTGGAGCTAAGTCAAGGCTGCGTTGGGGTATGAAGCCACTAAAAAGCCCTGCAAGCCATCATGAGAGTTTGGTCCCAAGTGGGAGAAACCCTACAAGGTCTCAGTCTGTCTCTTCAGCTCGCGGCTGAGCCAAACCCTGCGCGATGCCAGCCGCGTCTGAACTGGAAACTGCTCTTCCCCACCGACTCGGGCCCAAAACCATGCAGGACGCTCTGCTCTGAGCAGCTGCCCTTTCCCCCTCCTCCGCCCCAAAACACAGCGGAAGGGGTTTGGAGCTGGGGTTCCGGCTTCGGCTTGTCTCTGGTGGCAAAGTGCCATGTTCCTCAGGCATGCCGGGCCGGCTCCTCTTGTATGTCCACTGTCACCCTTCTGGGGAGTGCCTGGCTGAATCTCGCCTGCCTGCACTCCCTTACCTTGACTGTGACCCCCGGGGCTGAGCATAGCATCTTTAGTCAGTCTCCTGGGGCTCCCAGTCTTGGTGCTGCCCATGTGAGCTGTGTGGGTGAATCACAGGTGTGGGCCCTGGGGATGGAGTGAAGTGGAGCTGTGGTCCAATCCAGCCCAGCTCGGTAGCAGCTGACTGTTGTTCCCAGTGGATGGCTGCTTTGTATCCACCTGTGTAGCAAGCTGGGTTGTCTTGGTGAGTAGCTGACAGCAACTGGGTCCCTGATGGGCAGAGAACACGAGTCGTGGAGACAGAACTTCTCGCCCTGCAAGGAAGCGCCTCCCTCCAGATCATGTGTGGTGTGTGGGGGAGCCCATACCCGTTCTCCCAGAAACCCGAGGGCTTTGCCCTTCGGGGCTGTGTCTGGGCGCCAAATTCTATTTGAGAGCGTGTGACAGTGGAAGAGAATAACCGAGCAGCATAGCGAGTTGCTCTTTGTGTGCCTCCACCCTATGCTCTGGGGCTGGGGGGCAAAGATGGGTGCGTCAACTGCAACCTGTATCAGGGACTTTCAGCCCCCCAGTGCTCCCAAAAGCTCCCCCAGCCCAAGTGTGGGAAGCCTGGGGGGGGTGGGGTGGCCCCCGCACGTTCCTATTGAGCCGAAGCGAGCAGTGTGCTTTTGTGTGCGCACGGTCGATTCAGCCGGCTGAAGAAAGACGGATCGATGGAGCGAGAGCAAAGGAGGAAAAGAAGGAAAAAGTGAAACCACACCAATGCTGAAAGAGGGATCGCTGCTGCCCCAGAGGTGCTTCCCGGCACTGGCAGCTGATTCTGCCGTCCCAGCTCCCAGTGAAGAGTTTATTACCGGCCGCCACTAAAACAAAAGACACCCTGACACCTGGGGAAGAGGGAATGAAAGTTTAATTATAGCCTGGCTGTGCCATGTAATTATTAATTACCCACGGCAAAAAATAACTTATTGATTAGGGCCTCTCGCTAATTACCCAGCAGAATGCAGCACTCGGCACCGGCTAATCAGTCACAGATCTGAAGAAGCGGGGTGCTGGACGGAAGGCCTCTGCACCCCATCCCCCTTGCCTGCCTGGCTTTACTCAACTGTGCTAGACAAGGGCGTAGGCTGCATTTGCTCTTCCTCCTGTGGCTGCTCCAAGTTTGACTTAGGCCCTGACCCCGTGATCGGAGCCCTACTGTGTGCCAGGCTCCATTGCAGGATTGAAGCTGTGATGGCAAGTTCCCTGGGGCAAGGCCTCTGTCTCGTTGTGTTTGTACAGCTCCGGGCACGCTGATGCTCTGCAACAAATGGACCCCCTATTCTCCCCGTCTAGGGAATGCTTTCACCTTGGGGGTGTCAGATCCTTGGTTTGTCCAGCCTTTCCTGGCCCAAGAGTTTCTTTTGTCCAGGACTCAAAAGGAACTGCTAGCGCTAAGCCTTGTGACCTGGTCGAAAACAGCCAGGGCTCTGCAGCCAGGCAGGGCAGTAGAACCTGGCAAGATATCAGATGTTTCAAAATGTCACTAAAAAAGATTTTTGTGGGTGGAGGGGGAGAGCGAAGGGGGAGCGGAATTTTGTTTGCAAATTTCAACTTTTTCATCTGACACCATTCAGCAGGGAGCCCTGCCGGACCCCCTCTCGCTGATCTAAGGATGAACCCTGCATGGGGACTTGTCTCCCACCCGGTCCTGGGGGGAGGGAGCAGCGATACCCCTCCCAAGGGCAAAGATAGTCTGGTGGGATTTTAAAGTGCTGTGGTCGAGCCTGCAAGGGATTGGGAGATTTAGGGCTCCACACAGGACTGAGCGGGAGGGACGGACCAGACTAGCTCCCCAGGCCAAAGGGGCTTATTAGATCGGATGCTGAGGCACCTTCTGGCATTCATGGGCTTTGGGCCATCCCATGACTCTGCACACCCATGTTTGCTGGTCTGCCCCCTCCCCTACCCCCGTCTAGCCATCCGGCTCCACCCAGGGTTCCTGGCTCTTGTGAGGTCTCGCCCTCCGGGTGGGCTTGTTTTACAGGAGTTGAACTGGAGGGGAGAGAGAGGCCCCTTCCCCTGCTACCCAGAGGCAGATGGGGGCTTAGGAATTTAGTAATATGAATTAGTCGGGTGATTTGGGTAAAATCAGCTGTGCCCGCTGCGAGGCCAGGGTCGCAGGCAGAACGGTCTCCGTCGAACGCCTCCCTGCCCCACGTTCTCCCACCCAGCCCAGTTACTGTGCTGGCACCCCCCAGAGTGTCCACTACCGGCCATGCTGTCTGGATGAGGGGACCTCCCGGCGGGCAGGTTCCTCTGTGTAAGATCAGCAATGGCCGGCAGGTTAGGACCACACCGAAGGGGAGAAATTCCCCTGCTGCAGGGAAGGGGCTGCCCTCAAACTGTGCTGTGAATTTGGAGCTGGGGCCAGGCATGCCGTGAGTTAGAGCTGGGCTAGCTGGCCCTGTACCTGGCTTTGTCGGCAAGCCTTGGTGCTGACCTGCCGTGCTGTTCTGTGCCTGGGCTTGCCTGAGCTGAGGCAGCTGATGGTCCCGGGCTGAGCAGCGGGTTTGCGATGCAGCCAGTTTGCTCGTGAAATGGAGACTGTTGAGCCGCTGGATGTGGATCTTTGTGGGGGATGCTGCCCCATCCTATCCTGGCCTAGGAGCTGCGTTCCCTGCTGGCATGGTGTCCCTCCCGTGCCCATGGAGAGGCGCTGTCACGCACGGCTGCCTCCTGGCTCTAGAGCGGCACTCCCTGCAAGCTGCACTAGGCTCAGCCCCTCGTGCTGAGTTCAGGCAAGGGGCTGGTTTTGCCCTAAGACTGGGTGGCCCCCCACCCCTGACTCCTGGTGCTGCCCCCGATCAGTGCCGGGCTCCTCTGTCACCCGGGCAGGGATGGGGTTGCTGCTTGCAGCCTTCCTCGGCTTCGCTCCCCACTGAGATCTCACCCTCCCGCGTCGTATCGGTTTTTCGCTGCTGCTGAGTACAATTTCCTGTAGGCTGAGCCCTCTTGTGCCCCTGGGGCTTCTCTCTGCCCCGCCCCTCCCCCAAGGGTCTTTGACAAGGGATGCCCATCTGGGCCCCTCAGTGCCATGGGGAGAGTGGTACGGTACCAAGCTGGCAGGCCTGGAGAGGCCCAGCCGGCTGCGTCGTTCACCGATCCAGCCTCCACGACAGCCAGAGGCTGCTCTGCACCAGTGGCTCTCCGGCCCAGCTGACTGCTGAGCTCTGCGCTGGATCGCGGCCCCCTCCTTGCAGCGCTGGATCTGATTTAAGGTGGGCGGGCGCATGAGCTGCTGGCCTTGTGCGAAGTGGCACGGGGAGGAAAAGTGGCTTTCAGGGAAGAACGGGGTGAGGGAGAAGACAGGAAGATTAAAATTTGATGCTGCTTAGAATGCCATTAGTGGCTGGCAATGGCCATGACATTTTGATGATACAATAATCGTAAGGGGAGGGAATATTATGGGCTGCAATGCAGCCTGTTAATGACTCTGGGGGGGGAGCTCGGTTCGAGCAGAGCCGGGGGGTTGTTCGTGTGGCTGGGAACACGGGGCCATTGTCTATAACCTTGTAGAGCTGCTTCAGGCGGGCGTCTCTCTCTGCTTCTTTTGGTCTCCGTCCCCCCAAGTTGTAACGAGAGAAGCGTAATCATCATCTGACGTTCCACCACTGTACGTAGCAGCCCGGGGTCGCAGGAGGGGCATGGCCTGTGTTGGGAAAGCTAAGTGCATAGGCCATAAACCAACAGGGCAGAGTTCCCACTGAAGGTAGCAGGAGCACTGACCAGGCAAGCGCTTTGGGATAACTTGCTGCGGGGGCATGAAGGCCTAGTGGGCACCATGCTGGCGAAGGAAGCACCTTGGGCATGGTGCCAGGGGGGTGCTGAGCAGGGCTGGCTGGATCTAGAGTTTCCTGGGGTGAATCACTGCCCCACCTCTGTGACTCAGTTTTCCCACCTGTAAAAATGGAGGACATTCTCCACCCCTCACCCCTTGGGGCATGAAGCTTAGCAGGCCCATGCCTGCAAAGCAAAGGGGCACCATGCTTATCATTGCTTATCACGATTTGGGTCCCAGGGAGGTGCCCTTCGCAGCTGCGGTTCCCAAGTGAGCGAATCCCCGTCGCGTGTGTGTGGCGCGTGTATACGTGTGGCATGGTCCCTGTGGGTGGAAGGGGCTGATGGTGGCAGCTTGAGTCAGGGGAGCTGTAAATTAAGACCCCCTCCCCTCTGCCAGCGCACCCCAATCCTGACCGACACCATCCCCTCAGCACCAGCCCGGGCTGGGGACTGTCTCTGGCGCTGCACGTGGGTGGCCACCTCTGATCATGAGCAGGGTCTGGCGTGAGAGAGGGGCCATCAGCCTCAGAGGAGGTGAGACCTGAAGGCTGGCTGCTTGCACCCCCAGAAAAATGCCCATAATTAACCTGGGGGGATAGAAGGTGGGGAAGGATAGTGGCATCCGCTTGAGGGGGTGGCAGCTTGCGGGGCGAATGTGGCGGTGGGCGGCGCTTCCCTAGGGTGGCGCGATGAGACAGCTGCTGGGCACGATGCTTAGCAGCCTCCCTCTTCTCAGCCCTTTGCAAACCCACTGCCCCTGAGGAGTAAGAGCCCTTCTCCAGCGATGGGCAAACTGAGGGGTAAAACGAGCTGCTCACAGTCCCCCAGCGCGCCCAGGAGTCCTGGCTCCCACTCCTGTGCTTGGAGTGCTCTCCTGCCCAGTGTTTAAACTCGTCCGAGCGGCCGGCCTGGCAGACTTGAATCAGACTCTGGAGAGACTCGAGCCTGTGGTGGCTGGCACTGTGTAAATATCTGAGAAATGATGCAGTGATTATAGAGAGACTCTAATGCACCTCCCAGCACGCGGCTCCTGTCCGTCCCCGCTGAGCAGCAGGCAGCCATGGTGGCCGATTAGTATTGACGTGACCTCGCGAGTCATTTAATAGGGTTTTTGTTTTTTTTTTTTTGTTTTTTTTTGGACTGTAAATGCACAGCCTGCAGCCCTCCTCTTCTCAGAGCTCATAAACTAAGCAGGGTCAGGACTCGGACTGCGGGGGAGGGGGGGACGGGGACTTCCAGGAAAACCCAGTCTGCCACAGGACAAGCGAGTGGGGGTGGCGCTGTGCTGTCAGAGATGCTGCCTTTCAGATGAGATGGAAATCTAGGCCTGGCCGTGGCTGCTCTCTTCAGCAGAACAGTGTCTGGAGTCAGCGGTGTTAACCTGGAGCCCTGGCTGAAGCCCAGCAAGGCAGGTGCATCGGGTGCACGATCCCTGGAAGTCCTCCCTGTATGCTGCAGCTGGATCCCCATTCCTGCAGTTTGCTGTTATAACATATGCTGCTTCCAGCCAAGGCCAGCTGTTTCAGAGATGGGCAATAGCCGTGTGGCTATGAACCGCTGTGCACTCTACTCTGGATGGGAGGGGGCTGGGTGAACAAGGAGACATCGCTGCAAACAGTCTCAGGTCTTTCTCAAACTAAAATGACATGGGGCAAGTGGGGTGGAAATGCTCCCCCGCCCTCTCCAGGTCTATTCTGTGGCCGTCCCAGAACTTTCCTGAAGCTTGGGAGCGCTGGCGTTGGAGGCTGCAGGGGAACCCAAGAGTTCTGGCTCAGACCGCTAGAGACAAGCTGAGCAAGCCCACGATGAAGCTGCTTGGTCACAACATCCGTGTTTAGGAGCCACCTTTCTTGGTGAGCTGTTCGGCCCTCCAAAGCCCTGGGACTAAGCTCCTGACTTTGTACGGCTCTGTAGGGTGTTCCCTGGTGGTCCGGTGGATGGGAGCTGGGCCTCTGGTGGGGTGTGCGCAGTTCAGCTCTCACTTGGGACTGGGCGGCTGGAGCGGTGGGCTAAGGGAAGTGGTGGAGGCCTTCTAGCAAGGAAACGTCAAGTGTGGAAGCTCTGGCTTTGAATGGGAGATGGGATCAGCTTGCCTGACACGCAGGCTTGTTGCTACAGCCGTGAGGGGTTAGCAGGACAGGCGAGAGGCCTTTCAGTGCTCACAATAAAACCCAGCCACTCGTCTGCACTGGGGCTCCTTTTGAACTCCGGGGGAAAACTCTCGGGACTTGACAGCAAATGGGCTAAATTAACGGTGGCCGAGGGCAGCGCGCGGCTGCTTTCAGCTCGCGGATCTGTGTTTGCACAGGTTGCTCTCTAGCTTGTTCCTGGCAAGAGCCTTTCTGCCAAGCAGCCGGCCTGATGGTAGGGCCAGATTAGAGTCCCGAGGAGGAGATGCAGCTGGCTCTTGAGGCAGGCCGGGCGTCTGCGGGCCACGTGCAAGCCTGAAAGGCGTTGTGAAGGGGCTTCAGTCCTGCCGCTGGTTTTGCACCCCTTTTCGGTGGCTGGGGCGACCGGGGGTTGGGCTGTCTGAGCTCTGACCTCGGAATTGAGGCTGGGGCCGGTCTGGGGCAGGAACGAGAGCCCTGCGGGAGTCCTGAGATCAGTGTGACACCGCAGACGGTGCGGTGCCTTCCTGGCGGTTGACGCCCTGCTGCCGAGGTGGCCTGCGGGCGCTCTGGTACGTAACATCTGGAGGATCCAAGCATGCCAGAGGGGCGTGCTGTGTGAGGTGTCACAGCCCAGCTGCAGCTGCTGTTCAGGCAGCCCCCTGTGACTGCGTGGAAGCTGAGAGGGCCCAGCTGCAGCGGGGCTGGAGGGTGATGCCTGTATCTAAGGAGTCATGGGAAGTACCTCCCATCTCTTCCCCCCCCAGCCAGCGCCCCTGGGCAATGCACCGAAGGAGTCTGGCCTGTGCACCTTGCGCCAGGGTGGAGGGCTAGTTCCTACCGCGCCCACTGCTTAAAACAGCTGCTGGCTGACCTTGCCCTGACACGCTCTCCTGGCGTGGAGGTGCAGCCCACGGAGACCGCAAGTCCCAGCCTGCAGCGCCCGCTCTCGAGCCCAGAGGCCAGGCAGCATTGCACGGTGGGATTTGTAGAGGCCCAGTGCTGCCGCTTGGCACTGAGAAGGATAGTGCTGCGGGCTGGCTCTGCTCAGCACCAGTCCAGGTAGGCCTGGACCCTTGGGCTCTTTGCAAGTTGCCAGAGTGACCCTCTGTTGTTCGCACTCTGAATGCAGCGAGCTTTTGTGTGCGTGGCCCTCCAAATACAGCCAGATGAGCTTGCCCCAGTGCTGCGGTTAGCCTTGTAAGTTGCAGGGCCCTCTATAGCCTATTCTGAGCCATTGCTTTAAGAGAGAGTAATTCTTCCCCTAAATGTTTGTGTCTCCTCCTCGGCCCGTTTCTAGAGGGGCCAGCATGGCCCTGATCCCACCAAAGAGGGCGATTGTGTTTTTTCTTGCTGCACGCCAAGGAATGATGTTTGTACACCAATGCGAGGAGCCTAGGTAAAAAAATGGAGGAACTAGAGCTACTGGTGCAGGAAGTGAAACCAGATATTATAGGGATAACAGAAACATGGTGGAATAGTAGTCATGACTGGACTACAGGTATTGAAGGGGATGTGCTGTTTAGGAAAGACAGAAACAAAGGTAAAGGTGGTGGAGTAGCATTGTATATCAATGATGAGGTAGAATGTAAAGAAATAAGAAGCGATGCAATGGATAAGACAGAGTCCGTCTGGGCAAAAATTACATTGGGGAAGATAACTAGTAAAGCCTCTCCTACGATAGTGCTTGGGGTGTGCTATAGACCTCCGGGATCTAATTTGGATATGGATAGAGCCCTTTTTAATATTTTTAATAAAGTAAATATTAATGGAAACTGCGTGATCATGGGAGACTTTAACTTCCCAGATATAGACTGGAGGACCAGTGCTAGTAATAATAATAGGGCTCAGATTTTCCTAGATGCGATAGCTGATGGATTCCTTCATCAAGTAGTTGCTGAACCGACTAGAGGGGATGCCATTTTAGATTTAATTTTGGTGAGTAGCGAGGACCTCATAGAAGAAATGGTTGTAGGGGACAACCTTGGCTCAAGTGATCATGAGCTAATTCAGTTCAAACTAAACGGAAGGATTAACAAAAATAAATCTGCAACTAGAGTTTTTGATTTCAAAAGGGCTGACTTTCAAAAATTAAGGAAATTAGTTAGGGAAGTGGATTGGACTGAAGAACTTATGGATCTAAAGGTAGAGGAGGCCTGGGATTACTTTAAATCAAAGCTGCAGAAGCTATCGGAAGCCTGTATCCCAAGAAAGGGGAAAAAATTCATAGGAAGGAGTTGTAGACCAAGCTGGATGAGCAAGCATCTTAGAGAGGTGATTAAGAAGAAGCAGAAAGCATACAGGGAGTGGAAGATAGGAGAGATCAGCAAGGAAAGCTACCTAATTGAGGTCAGAACGTGTAGGGATAAAGTGAGACAGGCTAAAAGTGGAGTAGAGTTGGACCTTGCAAAGGGAATTAAAACCAATAGTAAAAGGTTCTATAGCCATATAAATAAGAAGAAAACTAAGAAAGAAGAAGTGGGGCTGCTAAACACTGAGGATGGAGTGGAGGTTAAATATAATCTAGGCATGGCCCAATATCTAAACAAATACTTTGCCTCACTCTTTAATAAGGCTAAAGAGGATCTTAGGGATAATGGTAGCATGACAAATGGGAATGAGGATATGGAGGCAGATATTACCATATCTGAGGTTGAGTTTCGCTTCTAACAGCTTAATGGGACTAAATCGGGGGGCCCAGATAATCTTCATCCAAGAATATTAAAGGAATTGGCACCTGACATTGCAAGCCCATTAGCAAGAATTTTTAATGAATCTGTAAACTCAGGAGTAGTACCGAATGATTGGAGAATTGCTAATATAGTTCCTATTTTTAAGAAAGGGAAAAAAAAGTGATCCGGGTAACTACAGGCCAGTTAGTTTGACATCTGTAGTATGCAAGGTCCTGGAAAAAATTTTGAAGGAGAAATTAGTTAAGGACATTGAAGTCAATGGTAAATGGGACAAAATACAACATGGTTTTACAAAAGGTAGATCGTGCCAAACCAACCTAATCTCCTTTTTTGAAAAAGTAACAGATTTTTTAGATAAAGGAAATGCAGTGGATCTAATTTACCTAGATTTCAGTAAGGCATTTGATACCATGCCACATGGGGAATTATTAGTTAAATTGGAGAAGATGGGGATCAATATGAACATCAAAAGGTGGATAAGGAATTGGTTAAAGGGGAGACTGCAACGGGTCCTACTGAAAGGAGAACTGTCAGGTTGGAGGGAGGTTACCAGTGGAGTTCCTCAGGGATCGGTTTTGGGACCAATCTGATTTAATATTTTTACTACTGACCTTGGCACAAAAAGTGGGAGTGTGCTAATAAAGTTTGCAGATGATACAAAGCTGGGAGGTATTGCCAATTCGGAGAAGGATCGGGATATTATACAGGAGGATCTGGATGACCTTGTAAACTGGAGTAATAGTAATAGGATGAAATTTAATAGTGAGGAGTGTAAGGTTATGCATTTAGGGATTAATAAGAATTTTAGTTATAAGTTGGGGACGCATCAATTAGAAGTAACGGAAGAGGAGAAGGACCTTGGAGTATTGGTTGATCACAGGATGAGCTGCCAATGTGATATGGCTGTGAAAAAAGCTAATGTGGTTTTGGGATGCATCAGGAGAGGCATTTCCAGTAGGGATAAGGAGGTTTTAGTACCGTTATACAAGGCACTGGTGAGACCTCACCTAGAATACTGTGTGCAGTTCTGGTCTCCCATGTTTAAAAAGGATGAATTCAAACTGGAGCAGGTACAGAGAAGGGCTACTAGGATGATCCGAGGAATGGAAAACTTGTCTTATGAAAGGAGACTTAAGGAGCTTGGCTTGTTTAGCCTAACTAAAAGAAGGTTGAGGGGAGATATGATTGCTCTCTATAAATATATCAGAGGGATAAATACAGGAGAGGGAGAGGAATTATTTCAGCTCAGCACCAATGTGGACACAAGAACAAATGGGTATAAACTGGCCACCAGGAAGTTTAGACTTGAAATTAGACAAAGGTTTCTAACCATCAGAGGAGTGAAGTTTTGGAATAGCCTTCCAAGGGAAGCAGTGGCGGCAAAAGATCTATCTGGTTTTAAGATTCTACTTGATAAGTTTATGGAGGAGATGGTATGATGGGATAATGTGATTTTGGTAAGTAATTGATCTTTAAATATTCAGGGTAAATAGGACTAATCCCCTGAGATGGGATATTAGATGGATGGGACCTGAGTTACTACAGAAAATTCTTTCCTGGGTATCTGGCTGGTGAATCTTGCCCATATGCTCAGGGTTTAGCTGATTGCCATATTTGGGGTTGGGAAGGAATTTTCCTCCACGGCAGATTGGAGGGGCCCTGGAGGTTTTTCGCCTTCCTCTGTAGCATGGGGCATGGGTGACTTGAGAGAGGCTTCTCTGCTCCTTGAAGTCTTTAAACCATGATTTAAGGACTTCAATAGCTCAGACATAGGTGAGGTTTTTCGTAGGAGTGGGTGGGTGAGATTCTGTGGCCTGCGCTGTGCCGGAGGTGGGACTAGATGATCAGAATGGTCCCTTCTGACCTTAGTATCTATGAATGTTTCAAAACAAAGGAGCAAGGGGCAGATGCGTCCTGGCGTGTAGGAGGAATATGCACATCGGAATCGAACTTGGTAGCCGGGAGTCCTGGGGTCGCTCGCCTGGAGTTGATGAAACCTCTTGGCTTCCCTATATTTTTAAATCAAAAGCTGGTCATGCAGCCCCATTGTTTTGGCGTTTGCCTGTAGATCGGGGACCAAAGAGACACTCGACTGGAGTAAGAGCCTGCTGGAAGCAAGGAACCTGCGTGGATTTTCACTGGCAGGGAAATAAGATGGGGGGACTTGTGCTTGCTCTCCGTTCGACCCTGTGGGAGCAGGACAGGGCATGCCATAGGTCCTACATAAACAGTGGCTTTTGGGCTGCCTTTAAAGTTTCTCAGCAGCATGGGGTGTTCCGTTTGAATCGATCTTGGAATCCAGAGGGCAGGCCTCACATGTGGTGGGTTATGCTGCATATGCCAGACCCAAAGCCCGAACTATGCAGAAGTGAAATCCTCTTTCAGCTGATCGGTCCCAAATGGGCTAGTGAAACAGTCGATGCCTTTGTTCCCCTGGCTGCACCGTGCACGCACCCTCGGAGAGCAGCCCACTGCTGTTCCGAAGCTCTTGGCCAGCAAGATACCAGCTCCCTACTCAGAGCATGGAGCTATCGGAACGGGCTGCAGGAAGACCACTCATTAGCATAGCTGCCCTCTAAGCTCGTTATCGAGTTGCACGTTGCTGGGTGGAAAACAGTCAGGGCTGGGACCATAATAAATATGCCGCTGTCAGTGTTGATGTGATTGGACTAATGAAGAGAAATCAGCCACGAAAGGGAGCTGCCGCGCTGCCACAAACTCCCTTCCCCCCCGGGCTGGGTGCACTTTGCTCCCTTTTCCTGGGGTTCTGCAGCAGAGAGAGGAAGCCAAGGGAATGTGACAGGCGGGTGGGCGGAGGTGGCGGAGGAGTGAGAGGGACAAAGCGGGGGCTGCTCTTGGGGGCCCATTGGAAACTTGACAGGGAGTTCAGAGCAGGGGATTAGAGCTTGTCTCCCAAGTGCATAGCGCTTCCTGTCTGGCTCTCGCAGGGCACTTGCCACTTTGCCGGGTTGGACACCAGCTGCACGGGCAAATACAGGCTCAGCTCTTGTGCGCTGCCTGCTGCTTCGGGAAGGGGATGCAAAAGGAGGGTTTTGGCCTGCTGTCTTTGGAAAGCACGATGGGATCTCTCAAGCCTCCAGCCGGACAGCAGCTCCCTGAGGCAGGCAGGGAAACCTCTCCTGGGAGAGATGCACCTTGCCTGGGGACAGGAGGGAGGAGGCCAGGCTGACTTGGGACTCCTACCAACGTGGGCTGCAAGACGTACAAGGGCTGTTCTGCCAAGCATCTTTTGTGGATTCCTCCCAGGGTGGCCTCTGTCTCTCTAGGCTCCTTAGGCTCAGGCCTAGGGGAGAAATGGCTTTGACTTTCCCTGGGAGTGGGGGCCAGACTTCTGAGCAGAATGCTCACCAAAGCAATACAACTCAAAACCTTGTGCTGGTTGAATGCAGGATCTGCGGCTCGGCCTCTAGGGGACGCTGCTTTGGGCGGCAGGGTTCTCGGGCTCGTCAGCTGGTCTCATTGCATGGCCCAAGGACGGTGCTGCTAGCCAGGCTCTGGTCCATCCAGCCGGACATATTTGGCATTCCTTCATGCCTTTTCGCCCCGGTGAAGGGGCATGCCGTCTGGGGAATCCAGGCATGGACAAAAGATGCCAGTGTCTGCCTGTCTGCTGGGCATAGGGCAGAAACCCATCCGTTCAGCCTGGCGCTGGGACCGAACCAGAGCCCTGCGTCCAAACACAGGAGCCCATCTCAGACAGAGCCAGCACCAGAGAGGAGCCGCCCCAGCCCCGCTGGAGCGTGCCAAGCGTGCCGTAGGAAGCAGGATAACGGATGGGTCGATGCTGCGCACGGACAGCGAGTCACCCTGCTGCTGGCGGTCTGTGCTCCAGGGTGCCCTGCAGGGAGGCGGTTTGTTTTCCAGCAGGTTTCTCCAGGTGGGTAATTAAGCGGCATGCCCGCAGAGCTCCGGTGCTGCTTGGCTCCCAGCGCACGAGGCTAATGGGCGGGCGCTCTGACTGCAGCCCTGGCATCAGACGACTCGTGGCCTCGTCCTCCAGGCTGGCTCCTGGAGTCACGTGCCGGCCAGTGGAGCTGACTCCTGTGTCCATATGACCCTGTGCTGGGTCCGAGGGGAGGCTGGGAGTGCTGCCTCGCTTGGGTTAAATTCTCTGCCTTTTTGAGAGACAAGGGGTTCCCCTTCCGCCTTCCTCTACTGGCCCTCTTGTCCTTAGGGGGAAGGAGGACTTGGGCACTGCTGCTTCTGGGGTGGCTGGACAGTCTGAGGAGGGGGCATCTCCTGAGCACCATGAGCTACTTCCCCAGAGCCCCCGGGTCGGCAGCAGGCAGGAAAGGCCTCGGTACCGAGTGGAAGAAGCTGTCAGAGCATCGCTTTGCAGCCCCAAAGCTGCCCCATCCCGCCATGTGGCTGGGAGCAGAGCCGGTGAATGCTTTGCATTCCTTCCCGGCCCCTCTTTCAGCAGCCTGCTGTGGGCCACCTGTCTCCAGCCAGTTGGGCAGCCTCCTCCCGGGACCCTCAGGAATGCTACTGCTGCCAAAGTCCTGGCTGGGGACCGAGTTGGCTGGGAACTCGGTAACCTGATCCTGGGAACTGGGGCTGGGGGGAGGCAAGGGTGGGGGGGCCACAGACGTGACAGCAGCAGCAGCAGCTGGTGTGTTGTCCCCGCACAGGCTGGCCTTTCTTGTGCTCTCTCTGGGTCGAAACAGCTGGCCACGAGCACCTGGAATTAGCCGCAGGAGGGTACCCAGGAGCTGGGAGCAAACCTCTCTGCTGGGGTGGAGGCAGCTGACTGGGCCTGGACTCCGGCTCCCAGGCCTGCCCAGAGACTGGTGTTGGGATTCCCGTGCTGTGGCACTGCCTGGCTTTCTGGTGGGCGGGCTTCAGCGCCGCAGGGCGCTCAGCTGCAGCCCACCTGCCGTTGCCCTGCTCCCTCTGGCCCGTGGTGACTGCTGAGGCCAGGAGAACCAGCCCCCAGCTGGGTGAGCCCAGCACCCAGGGGGCTGCCTCGTCTTTGCTACACAGGAGACTATAGGGTCTCCACTGGGGGCCACTCTGATCGAGAGAGAGAATTGCGTGGTGGCAACTGCCGTCTCCTCCAGCCACTGCTCAGAGCGAGGGCAGCTGCAATCTGCACTCATTTGTTTGTCGGCCAGGTGCCACCTCCTGGCAAGCAGCCGATGCAGCCCCCAGCTGGGCAAAGCCTGAGGAGCCCTTGGCAAACACCACCTTGGTGCTGGCAGCTGGGCACCCAAATGCCCAGGGCAAGGTGTGTGTGAAATTCGTCACAGTACTCTGAAAACACAGGGGTTGCTGGATTCCCCTGGACTTGGGGACGCCGGAGCGGATTGCGGCTGCCAGTTCTCCCCCCAGCTCTTCAGGGGCCTGCTGGCTCTGAAGCCCAAATTGCCCAGGCTAAATAAAACTCCTCTCCCCATGCACTCCCCCGCACCCCGCTGGCACCTTGGCATCATCCCCATGGCTACCAGGAGTGATGTCACAAACGGGATGATGACGTCAAGGGCAGAAACAAGCAGCTAGATCAGATTGTAGTTTTGAAGAGCAGAGGTCTTGTCTCTCTTTGTTTTTTCTCCCCTGTACAAGCAGTCTCGGTGGCAGAGCAAGGGGAGAAGTGTGGGGACGCGTAGAGAAACGCAACGGATTGGGGCTTGCTAGAATGCTTCAGAATGTCCACCCAGCAACCCCGAATCCCCCCAAACCACCCCGCAGGCCTGGCAAGCGGGCCAAGAGCCCGTGTGATGCACCAAGCTCTGGCTGGCCGAGGTGGCCCCAGCAAAGCCAGAAGAGAAGCTGGAGAGAGGAAGGGGTTGGACAGAGTAGGGAGCTCCCAGCGGGGGATAGTGCTCAGTGACCCACAGCAGGATGAGCTCATCAGTTGCATGGGAAGTGCTGTCAATGGAGGAGGAGCTGGGGGAGCCATTCCCGCCCTCTGGAGCCCCAGGGAGTTTCCCCTCGGCCGCTCCATGGCTTTTATTCTCCAGGTCACAAAAACATCAGGTCAGACCTGAAAGGGTTAAACAAGAGCATTCCTCCAGTGAGATGAGCATGTCTGCTTCTGGAGCTGCAAGCACCAGTCCCCGTAACCGTAGCTCCTCTCATTTATGCAGGAGGAAAACTGAGGCACCGAGGAGAAGCACCTTGCCCAAAGCCACCCCTCAAGTCAGTGCCAGAGTTGGGAACGGGACCCAGGTGTCCTGATGCCTGAACCACAACTTCAGCAGCTGGACCATGTGTCCTCTTCCACTCGATGCTGCCTGCAGGAGCATGGGGGGCACCTGGCTGTGATCTCGAAGCAATGGCTGTGTACGGCCTCCTTCATGAAGGCTGATCGGGTTTAGTCTGAGCTGCTCGGCCGCTCTGTGTGTGTGCGAGCATGCACAAGTGTGTGCTTCTTGTTCAGTTCTGTCTCATAAATCATTCCCAGCCCTAATGTGAAAATGCTGTGTTTCTCGGAGCCGGGGAAGGGAAGGAAACCTTGACGGTTTCGACCATTAGCGGCAGGAAGTCATTGATCTAATTTTAGCTACGATTGCTAATTGCCTTTTACGGCGCTCGGTGAGGTGACTACCTGAGAGAGCCCTCCCTCCTCTAACCTTGAGCGCTTGCCCTGACTCACGTGTGGGCAGAACTCCCCATTCCACATGTGTTGCTGGGTTTTGGGTTCAGAAAAGTTGGCCTGTTCCCCTCCGTGCCCCGGGCACTTGGCCGGAGATATACGGCTTTGCTAGTGACTGTGGCAAAGGGGGTTTTCCCAGCTGCGGAGGGCAATGGGCAATGCTGCCGTTGGCTCCTGGAAGAGCTTTTCTCCAGAATGTTTATGATGCATGAAGCATCTGGAGGCAAAGCGGCTCGCTGGGCCCCCTTCCAGCCCACTGCTGTGTCTGGACTGCCGTTGTCTGAGACCTGGGCACAGCAATGCCAGGTAATGCAGGCAGGATGCGCTGAAGTCTGCTGCCTGTGTTATTTCAGCAAGCCATCTGATGCGGGACCTTCTCTTCCCTCGCCACCTACTGCACTGTGGTACTGGGGCTCCCTGCATAAGCAGTACCTCTGGATCTGAGTCTGCCTGGCTTGGGAAGGATCCGCGGGACTAGACCAGGGGTCTGCGGAGCCTGGGGCACCTGACGGGCCCAGGAGTTCGGGCTGCACAGACCGCCTGGGCAAACATTACCCCGCGTCCAATGCCAGCTCCAATGCTGGGTGTTTCCTTTGCATGCCAGCACCCCAAATGCCCTTCCAGCGCACGGCCCTTTTGCAGCGGAGCTGGAGCCTGTGAGCTGGGGACAGAAGCTGGTGTGTGTCTGCAGTGAGTTCATCCAGATGCCACCTGTTGCCCTGTAGGTGGATGTTCTTTGGCTCCTCCCTAAGCATGGGCAGCTCGGGATGGGACCAACTCTGTTACTGTAGGGCATGGTGCCCCCTTCCAGGGAAACGGGGGAATGCGACCCTTTGGCGGGCGCTTCAGCGCTTTCCTAAGCTGGTTCCGTCTGTCCTGGGGCAGCAATGCGCACTGCTGGCGATGGGCATGCGGTTCTGCTGCCTTGGCAGATAGGAGCTGGGCCTCGTGCCAGGTGTGTGGCACCTGTGCCTGGAGCTGGAGGAGGAGAACCAGGCTAGATGCTGGTGAGCCAATGGGGCTGCAAATCAGCTGGGTCCCAGGTCCCAGCTTCTCCTGCCAGCTAGGAGAGGCCCGAGCAGCAGGGGGGAGGCAGAGCGTCCAGCGCATTTGTTTATTCATGACTCAGAACAAGTTGCTGGAGTGGAGCGCTATTTTTAGAGCCCTTAACTGTTGGCTTTTTGGTGGGGGTTTGTGTGTAGGTTTCCTGTCTAACGTGCGGGTATTCCGTGGGACGTTTAACTCTGCTAGGCGAAGGAAGAGGAGAAGGGGGGTAAGGGCTTGAGGAAAGCAACATCTACATGATGCATCTATGAAATATAGCTGGTGCTAACTGAAGGAGACACTTGCGAGACTGTCGTTTCTGGCCGCGTTTTGGTGACAGGCCCAATCCTGGGTGGGACGGGTGAATAAATTGGCTCGTTCATTGCAGTGGGAACTTTTTCCCCTGGTTTCTCTCTCCCACGTGGGGGGCTGGCCTCCTGAACAGGATCAGCCAGCTGTCGCCTTTCTGCAGGGGACCAGTAGAGCTTGCCTGGAAATGGAGAGCAGAGAGACACTACTTTCTTCCACCTAGCTCCCAAATCCAAACCTCCCCTGGCTTTAGATTTGCAAACACCCCAAAGCTGCTCCTGCTTTTCTTAGGGGCAGCTTGAAGAGAGATGCCCCAAAATGAGAGAAGCTGAGCTCGAAGTCTGGCTCGATCTCTAGGTCTGGGTCATCAGTGTGACCATTTGGGCCACTGCCTTCCACATGGCTTCCTGACCCACAGAACTCGATAGCTAGGGCCGTGCAGTGAGTGACCCTCGCCCGCCCATCCCTACCCACCTGCCATTCCGAGGACTAGGTTATGTCCCCATGTTCCCCTGAAGAAGCCCCCTCAACTTGGACATTAACGTCTCGTGAACCCCGGTGTCCTACCGTGCCTCTCCATGCAGCTCCAGCGTGGAAGCTGCAGGCGCTGGCATTTCCGAAGGGACGCTGACCTATGAATCATGCTACTGGCTGAAAATCTCTAGTCTGTGGCCCTCCCAGGTTCCGCCCAAGATGCCCTGGCTTTATCCTGACTAGCATGTAAAGGATGCATCCTGCTAGCTACCTCAATGTAACGCCTCCTAAAACGCAAGTCTAAACAAGTCGAGTTGTGCCCTGGTTTGGTGGAGCTGAGGCCTGGGGCATTGTTTGTGTGGGCCGTGTACATAGACCCCCGGGAGGGTCCTCATCCCCCGGCGGAGAGACTTTAGCAGGGCCTTGCAATCAGGGGCACGTGGGTGCGAATCCCAGCGCTGACACTCCCTCCATGGCCTCAGCCTCATCTCTTAACCCCTCTGTCCTGCTCCCTGAGCGCAGCCCTGGAGACAACGGCTGCCTGGCGGGGAGGATTAATTAGGTGTCTGGGAAGCGTTCGCTGCTCTGCACAATGGCTGAGTGCTCTATTCATGGTTGTCTTTGACTCCCCCATCCCACCCCATGCGTATCTTTTCAGGCCTGGCTTTCCCTTTTTCACCAAGGCTGGGGCTTCTGAAGCAGAATGATGCGTCGGATTTCAAACCTGCAGCCGAGCTTTCGGCTCCAGCCCGCGTTTCTCTCTGCTCGCTGTCAATTCCATTCCCCCAGCACTGCTACGGCCCTGTCGATGTAGCGCTGGGGAGAGGGGCCGGCTGACAGCTCTTGGGGCAAACTGGCTGGGTTTAATCACCGAGCAGATCCCCTACGCCGCCCCCCTTTGGGGGCGGGAGAGGGGTCCCCAGTCCTTGGCCTCTCCACTAACCAGCAAGGGGACCCACTAGTGGCAGCTCTAGGGTGTAGATTCCTGTCTGCCGGGAGCTGGGCTGGGGGCCCCAAGGGTCTGGTTCAGTCTCCCGGAGCCATTCCCCGCACTCTATCCATGGCTAGTCAGTCCCCCTCCTCCCTCTCCCCTTCCCATCGCTGTGGGGCGAGATCTGGATTCTTTGTGTCCGATTCCCTCTTGTGCAAGGTATGAGCCGCATGGCCTGTGACTGCAGTGCTGACCGGGGTGGGACGGGGGCAAATAAGCCTGGCTGTGTGCAAGAGTCCCACCCATAACCGGGCCCACTGCGCCCATGTGACTCCTTTCAGTGCTGGCAGGAGCTGGGCTGGTGCACTGGGACAGGAGCCCACGGTTGCAGGGCCGAAGGGGCTGGGGTACTTCTAGAAGAGGGACTTTGTGTGATGCAAGATCCGGAGAAGCTGGGTTACGAATGACCAGTTACGAACAGCATAGGGAGCCTCAGCTTTGCCTAGCCTGGCAGTGGGTGGGGGCACCCGACAGGCAGAGAGGGGAGCAGAGTTGAGCACTCCACCAGCTCTAATATGGCTGTGTAACCCATGGAGAAGACAGGTCCCACCAGCCACTGCTCTTGTTCCAAGGAGCTAAGTGGCTTAGGACCTCATGCGCATGGAAACTCACTTCGTCCCAGGGCCCTTGGCATGCACTGCTGTAGGCGTAACCCCCAACGCCTGGGGCCTCGGCGAGGTATGCCTTAGTGACGCAGGGGTGGGCAGGAATGCCATTCCAGGGGGATTTAAACCGGCCGTTCCCTGCCGGTGCTATTGACTGACACGGTGGGGGGGGGGGGGAGCAGAGGTCAGGGGTGGACACAATAGCTCTGATTTCAGAAACCCTCATCCTGAATGCCTGAAAACAGCTGACAGTCATGAAGGGGGATAAAGTGGGATTAGCCCATCCTTTCCAAAGAGAGACTAGTCTGCAGAGAATCACAATGCACCCGCTGTCCCGCTGGCTTCCCGCTTAACTTCTCAACCCCCCAATTCGATATGGAAGGGCAAGGGTGGGGGCAGGGAGGCTGATGTACTGCCATGAGCTCGGGATGCTCCTGCTGGCCATAGGGCCCCTGTGTTTCCTCCCTTAGCCATCTTGCTGCAATCAGCTTTTCCTCTGCAAACAGACAACCCAACCCATCCACCCAGGAATTTCGCCAGTGTCTGGACAGCCTCATTCCAGCCCGGGCCACCCCGTCTAGAGTAGGGATAGAGGGCTGCTTTGCGGCGCATTGCCATGTAGGCAGATGGCTGAGTGCGGCCGGGGCTGGGCGCGTTGTGGGGATTGCAAGCTGGGTTACTCTGGGGGAGTGAGGGAGCAGCCTCTGGTGTTTCCGGGAGTGGTTCCTTCTGTTCTGTGTAGGTCCTTAGTCCCCCCGCACCACTACAGCTGGTAGTGAGCACCTTCCAGGGGAGTGAAGTAAGGGACGTGACTGCCTCTCCAGCTGACAGGCAGGGGCGTTTCTCCCGGCCCTGGCCCAGAGTGGGAGGATGGTGGCAATGCATGGGGGCACTCCTGTGGGAGGGGCTTGCTAAAGTTATTCTGAAGAAGCATTTCTCTTGCAAATGGCCGATCCTATACTCAGGGGAGCACTTCACCCCCCAGAGATGGGCCCAGCTCTGAACCCCACATCCAGACTCCCCAGAACTTCAGAGGCAGTTGGAAAACTTGACCTTGGGTCTCCTCTGAATTTAGTAGCTTGCATGGGAGTGCCAGGCAGCTGCTGATCCCACTTAGAGTCCCTCTTGCGCCCCGCACATAAGGTACTTAGCCAGACCTTGTAGCCTGGACCACGTCAGCTCCAGCACTCTTCCTGCTTGGCTTGGGAGCCCAGGACAAGCCCTCCAAGGAGAGGAGCAGCAGAGAGAGGCTCTGCCTTCTCCTCCTGCTTGCAAAGGGCCTGGGGTTTGCTGCTCAGGCATCGGTTACTTTAGCAACGCAGCATGGTGAGGAGTAAACTTCAAGAGGGGACCTGTAGCGCCTATTGATTTTGTAAACTGCAGAAGAGCAAAGATGCTGGGAGAAGGGGGGGGGCTGCGGTAGGAGGGATTGAGTCACACTTAGTTAATTTACAGCTGCAATGCTGTTGAGATGTGGGGAGTGGGGGTTGGTGAAATGAATTGATGTTTGTTTTGATAATAAGTTCTCAGTGCATTCGCAAACTAATAAAATCAACTCATTAGGCAGCATGTTTAATTCAGAACTCTGCTGTTGGGAAATTTCCCCCCTCCCAGTGCCTGATGGGTAATATTAGCGCCCTGCCTGCGCCTGCCTGTATTGTGTATCCAGGTGTGTGCCTAGACGGTGAGGGTAGTGTAAAGGGGAGAAATTAGACGTGAGCCGTTTTAAATTTTGCTTGTTGATCATGTAGAAAGCGGGGCTGATCGGTTTAAAGGAAGAATGAAATACAGGGGCTAGAGGCTGAAGCTAAATAATTTAAGCTTAGACCGAAGGTGTAATATTTTAAGTGAGGGCAATTAACCACAGGAAGGAATCACCAAAGGGAGTGGTGGATTGTCCATCACTTGGAGTCTTTATGTCTAGATTAGGTGACGTGCTCTAGCTCACTCACAGGATATGGGCTCGATGCAGAAATCACTGGGCTAAATTCTCTGGCCAGGAGGTCAGAGTAAGTGCTCACAGCAAGCCCGGCTGGCCTTAAAAATCTATCATTTGGTATAAATAAATGCAATCATTCAACTCAATTTTTGATATTATCTGGCTAACCTGTTGGAGTCTGATTGGCAAACTAGTGCAGTGATGGCATGACAAGAACAAGGAGAGGGAAACTGAGCATGGAAAGGATTTGTAGTCAGACTATATAATTGTGGTTGTGTTGTTTAAAACAACTAGAACTGCAATGACTGACTAACCTTTTGGAGAAAGGAAATCATTGTTAAAGACCCCACTCCCTAAGCCCATTAATTCAGCGCCAGTCCCTGGGTTTGGCTGGCAGAGAACTGGATTGCCTTGTGGGCTGCAAAGCGTTCAAAAGCTTCCAACAAAGTTTTGTGCTGGGTTTTCCCCCACACAGGAGCATGTGTGAGTGGGGAATTGGGCCTTGTGAGTATGTGGGGAGCCTACAAGGTGTTGGCAATTCCTTTGGGCTAAAAAGCTGGGTGCTTGGGCCCCATGTGACGAGCCAGGGTTGGTGTATTTTCTGTGCCGCAATGCCGTTTTGTTGCGATTTGGTGGCAGAACAGAAATGGTTCTTGTCTGCAGAACGCTCCTGCGGACCTCTGCCGCTTCCATGTGCGATCTCGCGGGGGGAACGGCGAGCATCCGTTCATCTCAGCTCCAACACTGGTCCATGTGAGCCATGCCTGGCATGCTGCTCCGGGGGGATGCAGTGTCGGCATTTAATAACACTGGAGCTTTCCATCCATCTACCTCGACACACTTCATAATGCTGGCTCGGGGGAAGCAAGACTCCTCCCTTCTCTGTCTCCTTATGCCCACTATTCCATCCTGTAGATAAGTGACTTGCCAAAGGTCACCCAGCAGGTAAATGGCAGAGACCGGGAAGTAGTTCAGGTGTCCTGACTCCCATCCCGGTGCACTATTTGCTGCACCACAGTGTCTGCTCCTAATAGAGAAAGAGCTGTGTGTCCCACTGACCCCGTGGTGTAACCCCTTGGGGAGGAGGAGATGAGCTACGGGAGGCAGGAGACCAGCCCAGAACCCCAGGCGGCTCCCTGTGTCCGGGGTTGGACACACCGCGTACATATGTGTGTACATAATGGGGCGCCAACCGTCTGCAAGGGCTCGTGCTCTCTGCACGGAGCATGTACCCAGCAAAGCTTATCGCAGGCGACGTGACCTTTCTTCTGCTGAGGCTGTTAGAGCCCCGGCGCTGGGCACTGCCGGGAGGATCCCCTGTCACCTTGAACAAGCGTCAGATGGACAGTCGGGTGCTGCGCTCTCCCCCCCCCCCACCCCGGGGCATTTATTTTTAACATAGGCCAGAGAAATAAACATGAGCGGTTTGACTGCAGCCAGGGTGCTGCTCCTCGTGCACAGGGAGAGGCAGTGATGGACTCTGCTGGTATTTCAGTGTGACATTCGCTTGCCTCCCCATTCAGCTCCAGCCACATCTCCATCCCCTGGAGCAACAAGGGTTCCCCCACTGCTCCTTGCACATCCACAGAGAGGGAGGCTTCAGTCTCTCCTTCCAGACCCTTGGCGCCTCCCAGCTCCAGGGCTGTGGGGTGATACGCCAGCCCGCAGGCTCCCTGAACGTAATTTGGGAGAGGGGCATCAGGGCTGGGGTTACACAGTCGCCTCGAGGGCTCCCCTCTGCTTCCCTTGGCCCCTCCCCTCCCCCAGTGTTTCAAGAAGCGCCCCTGGGTGGCCCATGCAGTTGTGCGTTGGCCTCTCTGAAGTGCCGGGCTCCTGTGCCCCTCTGTTGGGGAGCCGTGTGGGTCACCAGTTCCCAAGGCGCTGTCAGCTCTGGGTTGTGCCGCTCTCGCCCGTTATCCATGAGCTGGAGGCTTCTGGAGTCTCTCCAACAGTGCCCTCTCCCAAGGGGACCCATCGGCGCTGTCCCATGGCCTGCGGGTGGTCAGATTGGATGATCACAGTAGATCCTTATCATCCATGGAAAAGGCACCAAGAGATCCCTGTGCCCGACCAGGCAGGAGCAGTGTATGCCCCCAGGCTAAGGGCTCCTGGCGGGGAACAGATTTTTGTGGCCCAACCTGGGGCCTGAGCAATTCCCACATGGCAACAAGCTTCCACTGCCCTGCTGCAGAGCCCATGTGGGTCGGGTCTGAGGCATCGCCCTAGCCAGTGCCACGTGTCCTAGTGAACCGGAGCACAGACCCGGCGGGCCGAATCCAGCCTGGTGTGAGCAGGCGCATGCTACACTGAGGCTAGCTCAGCGGCTCTCAACCTTTCCAGACTCTGATTTGTCTTGCATATCCCCAAGTTTCACCTCACTTCAAAACTACTTGCTTACAAAATCAGACACAAAAATACAAAAGTGTCACCGCCTCATTGTTACTGTGAAATCGCTGACTTTCTCCTTTCTACCAGAGAATTATAAAATAAATCCAGTGGAATACAAACACCGTACTGACATGTCAGTGTGTAGTAGGCAGAGCAGTATAAACCAGTCATTGTATGAAATTTTAGCTGGTACTGACTTCACTAGCGCTTTTTATGTAGTCTGTTGTAAAACTAGGCAAATATCTAGATGAGTTACGTCCCCCCTGGGACACCTCTGTGTGCACCCGGGCATACGTGTACCCCTGGTTGAGAACCCCTGCTCTAGCTGGCCGGGGACTGTCGTGGCGGGATTGTGCTACCCAGATTGTCCGATGCAAGGCCACTCTTCACCCTCCTGGGCGTCCGGGCAGAGTTCATCCCGCAGGAGCTGAGGGAGTCACAGCTGAACCTCGTGCGCCTGACCCCCACCCCTCTCCACGCCGGTGCAGCTCCGCGGGCGCAGCGCCAGGAGCAGAGCGAGAGGAGCCGGCAGGGGGAAGGTCGGCGCCCTGGGCACAGCGGTGCCCTCTCCGTTGCTAGGGCAGGGGGGCGCGTATCTTGGCAAAGGCCGCGGGCCCAAGTTTCCTGGTTCTTGGCTGCAGAAGGGGGCCGGGAGAAGAGCTGGGGAGGAGGCCGCCGAGCTGAGCTGCCGTTCAGAGGAGCGGGCAGAGATGGGCTGTGTGCCATAGGTTACTCTTTCACATGTGTACATGGTGCTCCCCTAGCACTGAAGAATGAGAGAACTCGTGGGTCTCTAGGAACCCGAGCTGGAGCCATGAGAGTCCAAGGCCGGAAGGGACCCTGGTGATCACAGTCTGACCTCCTGTAAACACAGACCAGAGACTTGCCCCAGCCATTCCTACCCCCACGCCCCCTGAGCTGGAGTGCTCCCCCCCGCCCGCCCCTAGCCCTTAAAGTCATTCCTGGGGAAATTAGCCGGTCCCATTGCCTTCCCCCCCACTCTGGCAGAACCTTCATTGCACCGAGTCACTGCTCTGAGTCACGGAGCCAGCGAGTGACCCAGATACGGAGAGGACGGGTAATCGCAGAGTCTGAAGGATTTGGCAGCCTCTGAAGAAGTTTGAAGGCATTTTGGGCTGATAGCCGGAGCCGCCAAGTGATTGAGAGCAAAGGGGGGGCGGCTGGCCCCTGCCTGGGCTGCATCTTGGCTCCTGGCTGAGCGCCTGGGTACACAGAGGGGAAGTGAATGTTAATCCAGGCTGGGCTTAAATCACAGTGAGGAATCTGGTGCCCCCCCACCTCTATACACCAGCGGCTCTTGGGGGAGCCCTGTCCCCCTTGTGAACTCTGCAGACTCAGACCCAGCCCAGGCAGGGCCTCGGTGCGCGGTGACAGGGCTGAGGAAATGGGGACTCCACCTCTGCCCTCCTTCACCCCACAGGGCAGTGGGTTTTGCATGAGAGGTAGGAGAGTCCAAGGCTGGAGGCGTTGAGCAGGGTTTAGGGGCTGCTTGTGCCTTGCACCGGAAGCTGGAAGCTGCCTTACTAAATTCCTCTAAACTCTGCATCTCTTTGCAGCCTCTTTGTCCCCTCGCTGTCCTCCTTCCCCCAGCTCGGCCCCTCTCTCTGCTGCCTGGTGCCCATCTATCAGACTGTGATGAAGGCAAGGTGGCAGCAGGTCAGGGCGCTATTTTTAACCCAGGTGCATCCATGAAGCTGAGCTGTGAAATCACAGCTCCGTCCCCGCCAGCTGGGGAGGGGAACAGCTCTGGCGCTGGGCCGTCAGACTCGCCGACTGAGCCCTGCCTGCAAGATCGGGGTCAGCGTCCTGGCCTCTGGCCCTGTGGATCTGAGCCTGTTAATTTGCAGCCCTAATCTGGGCGCAGGGGTGCTAACCCGGGAGCTCAGGTTCACCAGCTGCTGCCTGAAGACACAGTTGAGCTGTGTCCTGGCGTATCCAGAGGCAGCCCAGAGAGAGACTGGGGAACCGAGCGGGGTGGCTGCAGCACCCATCATCTCCGGTGCCCATGCTGCACGCTTTCTGCAAACCCATTGTTTGTCCTTCCGCGGTGGAGCCTGCCCCCAGGGGATGGATGGTGGCTCGGAGCCCCGAGCTCAGCTTGTGGAGGAAGAACCTTGGGTTTGACAGGGCATATGGGGTTGTCGCAACCGCCCCTGGGCTCAGGCAGAGTCCTTACATGGCCCTCATCACCGTAGTCTCTGAGCACCTCACAGTGCAATGGAGCAATCCTCACACACGGCCCTGGGCATCGGGGAAACTGAGGCATGGAGCAACTAAGAGCTGTCTCCACAGGGACACGGCCTGAGTGAAATGAAACTCCAGGAAAGTCAGGCCAGCTTGCAATGTCAGTGGCCACACAGGGTTAGCGCGCTTCAGCTTCACACCTTCAGCTAACTTAGCTGAGCTCTCCAGCGAGTGCGCGTGTAGCCAAGCCGTGAGTGACCTGGTTGCACCGGGCGCCTGGCAGAGCAGAGAGGTGAGCCCAGGGCTCTTGGTGCTCTGACTGCTGGGCCGTTGTGACTCTCCTTAGGGGCCATACACACAATGCTTTACACCCTGTTATTGACTGGGGGGGCTGGCAGTGACTCCGTCTCCTGCCCCCTCCCTCCCCTGCCCCACACTTCTCCAGGGAGTGGTCATTTCCCATCTCTCCTCCCTTTGCAAGACCTGCAGTGTGACGAGAGGCAGCACTGAGAAATGCATGTGCCGGGTTCGTGGGAGGGTTGGCGGGTCCGGGAAGGGCTCAGCAACAGTGAGACCCCGTCGATCTATAAACACCGCCTGTCCCAGGCCAGCCACCGCTGGTCGGCCCCCGGAGCACAGTGTCCGTGTTTGTCGTGTCCCCTGGTTTTCTCCGCTGCCCAGCTGGTGTCAGGGCTGATTGATTGGGTGGGACGGCTGGCCAGCCGATGGAGTGGGCAGCCGTTCTCAGCCCCGTGCGCTGATGCAGGCTGACAAGTGAATTTGCCGAAAATGTCGACTGTAATATCAGCGGCCCTTGGGGGCGGCAAGGGGGCGGGGGGGGGGGCTGGTTGGTGAGGAGAAGGGGTGCGGGAGCTCTGGAGGAGGCTAGGAGAAACTGCATGAGCAAATGAAGATTCAGTGTTTGGCTGGGGTCTGGTCTCTAGGTGCAGACCTCCCCTCCTCACCCCACCGTGCTGCAACCCCTCGCACACCACTGCTCGGATCCCACGATGGCTCTGGGATTCTCCAAACAAAAAGCAGGGGAGCGGGTTGCCCTTTTCATGGTGAAAGGGGGGTGCCCAGGAGCCTGCTTCCGATGGGGGCCCACGCACCTGGCTGCTCCCAGGTAAGCGACCCTGCTGCCCTTGCCGCTGGTGCCTTTCCAGCACGTTGCCCTCTGCTCACCTCCGCGGCCGGTTGACCTGCTGATGGCCTTGCAGCTGTGAACCAAAGTGCTCTGGGCTGGGTTTGTCGGGGGCTGGATCCCAGCACTTTCCAACCCCCCAGTGGCATTGCACACAGAGCAACTGATCCTCTCTGCTATTGCACTGAAGTCTGGGAGCTGGGGAGCGTTATGAAGGGTGGACAGGGTCAGACAGAGAGAGGCTATTCCTTCCTGGCTCTGCAGCCTCCAAGCATTGGGTGTCTGTGTGGCAGGGATTCATCAGAGGCCCTCTCTCTCTCTCTCTCTCTCTCGCCTGCGGCCGGGTTCATTCTCCTGCTTTGCCATCCCGGGAGCGCTTGGCACCCCCGGCTGCAGCCGGGGTTTTTAAAAATCCCACTGGGCATGTGCCATGCTGGCCCCCCACCCCAGCTCGGTGCGAGCCGGAGCGTCCTGTACGAGGAGGGCAGTGCTGGCTCCCGGCTCCCCTGGCAGTCGGGGCTGAACAAAGGTGCCAATGTGCATGCATGTGCGTTTCTTCTGGGGGAAAATATTGGTTTTTCCACGGCTGGGCGGGGATGGCGTTTCTGCAGCCGAGCCTCCGTCCGAGACAGAAATGCTTGTTTTCCCCAGCTTGTGTCAACAGGCCGCCTGGCTGAAAGCAACTCTGTTCCCCAGCCGGGACCGAGCCTCCTCTCCCAGCTACAAAGCGGTTGTAGCTTTGGCTCTACACACTCAGCCCCCTTCCTGCCTCCCATCCCGGTGGCAAAAACACAGACGCCTGCTCCACCTTGGGATAAACTCGGATCCCCTGAATGGCCCACCCCAGGCCAGCCGCGTTTGGCAGCGTGCTCCTGTTCCCTGATGGAGCACTGACTCCAGGGAGTGAGGGGTCGTTGGGGGCCCCATGGCCCTGCGAGTCGGCGTTCCCAGCCCCGCTGCTGCCTGCGCAGTGGGCTCCAATCCCTGCGCGGCCCCAGACCTGCTGTGTTGGAAGAGGGCAGCTCCGGGGAGTTAGATCCCTGGGTTTGGCAGCCTCAGTCGCCACTTGCAGCTGTAGGGTGAAGGAGCAGGGGGGTCAGAGAGGGGCCCCGGAAAGGGAGGGTGGCTTTGAGTTCCTGGGCGCCGTGTGCACGGCAACCTCCATGCAGCAGAGCAAAGTGAACGGGAGCCGGCTGAGCCTGGCCTCCGCCCGCCCTGCCCTGAGAGCCGAGATGCGCACAGCCCCCAGCCCTGCTGCCATGTGCGAGGCTGAGAGAGGTGAGCTCGAGCGCCAGGCTGGGACGTTGGAGCCCCGGAGTTCTAATGCTGCCTCTGATCCGACGCCCTGCCGGCCCGCGGCACGTCCGTCCCCCGCCCGCCCCGTCTGTTCTCCGCTTCCCTGGGGGCTGTGAGGGTCAGTCACAGCGGAGCTCCATGACCCTCCTGTGGAGGGGGCGGCAGAGGGGCTGGGCCTGCAATGCACCGGGCTGGAGTCTCGCAACACTGAGGCCTTGCGCCACCCACATGCCCATCGCCTCTCCAAGGATTTAGGGCATAGCCAGATAGCCGCAGGGCTGGCAGGCACAAGCCCACAGAGACGGGAGGTGCAGCCTGTGGTTTAATGCCTGGAGCCACTGCTGCCAGGGAAGATGGAGCTGTTTGCCTCTGGGATCAGCCTCTCCTGTTCAACGGCCTTTAATGCTGGAGCCTCCTGGCCCTCTGGCCCATATTCACCGAAACTGCTGGAAGAGCCAGGCTCTGGCTCCTTCTGCAGCTTGAGCCAGTTCTGTTGGATGTGGACCCACTCTTGTGGGGCCCCCAGCCTCTGTGTCCGCGTCCCCCCCGTCTTCTGGGCCATGCTGGCACTAGCTTGCTGCCCCCTCGCAGAGGCGAGTTGTGGCAGAGGATCTTGTTATGAAGGCAGTCTGCTTTTAATTAACAAATTAAAATCCTCGTTAACAATCCAGCCCCAGGGCTATTGGAAGGCAGGAGAAGCCAGAGCATTTGTTATGGAAACAGCAGTTAATTAAAAAAAATAAATAAATAATCCAGGCCCAAAGCCGGATGCAGGAGGGGAAGGGGAAAGGACCCGTACGACCCAGCAAGGCTGGGCTAGTGGGCAAAGGGGTTGTTGCCGGCATGGCTGTAGCCACCGTAATCCTTCCCCCAGGGAAGCTCTGGCCCCAGGGTTTGGATGGTAGGAGCCAGATCCTGCCCTGGCGTAAATGTGCCAACTTTCATGGAGCAACTCTGGATTTATTCTGGCATAACTGCTCGGGGTTTACAGGGCTGGACAGGGCCGTGGATAACTGGTGGCTTTGGCCTCCCCCCGGGCACTTGGGGCATAATTTAATGCTTCTCGCTGCAAACCAGTGCAGCCCCTGCCTCTGCCCCGCACGTGGGGCCCTGGGGGCCGCTGCACTTAAGGAGCCAAGGAAGGACTAGTGATGTGGCTGGGGGCCGATAGGGAAGTGCTCTCCGGCCGGCAGCTCGCTCAGCCCCTGCAGAGAGCGCACCTCCAGCGGGGCATTGAATGGGCACCGCTCGGTGAGTGGCTGGAGCATTC
Organism: Dermochelys coriacea; assembly: GCF_009764565.3. Lineage (NCBI taxonomy): Eukaryota > Metazoa > Chordata > Testudines > Dermochelyidae > Dermochelys > Dermochelys coriacea. The sequence goes on from NC_050081.1 coordinate 3,881,574, forward strand.
GTGGTGCAGCAAACGCTGAGCCCCGGAGGCGGGGTGGGAGCCGGCCTTTCCCTGCGCTATGAATTTTACGGGGCTGTGAACAAGCTAGAGGAGTAGCTAAAAGTAGCTGATGAATGTGTTCACGCCGTGCACTCAACAGCGGCGCGGCCTGCACCCTCCGCAGTCCCCGTCTGCAACACCGGGCAGCCTCCTGCGCCCCCCAGAGCTACCGGCGGTGACGTTGGCACCTTAGACCAATGCTGCTCAGTCTCTTTCGGGATGGGAAGCGCAAACCCCAGGTGCGTCGGGCCCTGCAGCCTCCGTAGGTCCTTCTCACGCAGTGCAGGGAGATTCAGGGAGCGCCCTGCGGCCCCTTACAGCCTGCCGTGAACGGGGAGGGGGGGACACAGCCTGCTCAAGACCCAAGCTGGGGGCTGTGACGCAGCAGGGGAGGGAGACCATGGCTGGGGGGGTGGGGGGAGGGCTATGTTTTTGGGTGTGCGAAGCGAGCCCCAACAGTGAAAGCAGCCACGGTCACGGGCAGGGCCGGTGTCAGCCTGGGAGCGCTACAGCTATCCGAGCCCGGCGCGGGCAGGGGACCCCGTGCAGCCGTTCCACTGGGCACACGTGGAGGGAAGGGGCGGTGCAGAACGAGTCCGCCCTGAGCCCAGTGCATGGAGCCAGTGCCAGCAGAGCCCTCTGCTCTCCCTGGGTGGGGAGCATCTCCCTGCAAGGGGGGCAGCGCAGAGCCTGGCTCCGTTATAGCGCCCACACCTGCTGTCCTTGGCAGGGGGTGCCGGGGGAATGAAGCCAGGACAGTGCAGCTGGGGTGGGTGGGGGAGGGAAGCAGCTGTGAAACGACAGGAGTTTCGCACCCCCTGTGACTGCCTCTGGCCCCCTTCGTGGGTGCCCTGCCCCTGGCTCGCCCCAGGTGGTTCACACCTCACCAGGGGATGAGGCTTCTGCTCCCCAGAGCCTCTGGGAGAAGGAGCGATGCAGCCCAAGGGGCTGTGCACCTGGGTCCCAGCTCCCCAAGGTCGCGGGACCCTGCCCCAGCCCTGCTGTGCTGGCTTTTCTGGCTCCTGCACTGCCCATCGGCCAGCTACAAAGCCAGGTGCTCGTGCTGGGGTATCCAGGCCAGCCCGAGACGCTTCCCTCCCCCCCGGCATGAGCCTCCGTGGCAGCTGGCAGGAGCTTGGGCCTGGAGATTTCTGGGGACCTCAGTTTCCTCCTGGGCAGTCACCATGGCAACCCTAGATGCTGCAGCCATTCTCACCCCCCACTCCCAAACTCCAGCATCTCCCTGGATCGTGTCCCCTGTGCGTTCCCACTGGGCAGCTGATGCGTTCGGACTCTGTCTGGCCATGGCTGTGCAGCTCAGTGCGGCAGCCAGACCCCTGTGGCTTGCATGAGGGACCTCTCTGAGGGTGGGCTCGTGGGCTTTCGCTGCCAGCGCAGCCGTTTCAGTGGGGGGGGAGGGGGGCACGGGCTAGTGGCCAGAGCAGAGGCCTAGGGGTCAGGACTCCTGGGTTCCGTTCCTGGCTCTCTTCCCCTTGGCCAAGTGGCTTTCCCCTCTGTGCCTGATTCTGTACAGCCGGGCTTATGCCCAGCTCCCCGGGGTGGCGTGAAGGCTGGCCCATGCTAGACCTTAGCATCGCAGAGCCCCTGAGCAGTGCCAAACACGCCGGGAGCCTGGGCTGGAGGGGCTGGCACCATTTGGAGACGGAGTTGGGACCTGAGCCCAGCCAGACCAAAGCAAGCTTTTTCTGGCCGTTCACAAACCTTTGGGGTTTTTGTTTTGTGGGGGCCGGGTCACTTCTGCCTAGCCGTCCCCTGTCACAACTGTAGGCTGGCACCTCCCGCAAATGGCACTGACAGGCTCCAGCCCAGGAGCAGCTGGCCTTTCCCGGCGGGAGCTATGGATATATAGCAGGGTAATACAAGGAAACATGGAAAATGTCTGGCTCAGCCCGCGTTCCAGGAGTCTGTCGCCAGGGCCCACAGTGGGACAGTGCACCCCCTCCCACCCGCCCCATGGCCTGACAACTTACCGCCCCTCTGCCTGCCCCGATTTTGGCCCAGACACAGTTACCATCTATGGAACGAGACCAGCCCATCGCTTTCCAATGCCCTCGTTGCTGGCAGGGTTAGGAATGGGGCTTCACCAGCTAATAGGGGGTTCGATCCTCCACGTCCCGCCCTAGTTAGGCTGCTGTCCGGCCTTTTCACCACAGGCTCTTGTGTTAATGAACCGTCAATGCCAGAATGCTGTGGGAAAGTACGCGGCTTCCTTTGGGCCCTAGCTGGGGTGTGATGTGCTATGTGCGATGTGCTGGTAGCTGAGACAGCAGGGCCAGGCTGTCACCTTGGCCAGGTCTCGCCGCAGTGGCTCTGGGAGCAGAGAAGGCTCACTGCTCTCACTTCCTGCAAACCGGCTAGTTACTTAAATGGGGCTTTACTACCCAGCAGCCCTGTGAGCACTGGGCCATGCGACGGCGTCGAGGCGGGCTGTGTGTGCCCCACCCCAGAGGCAGCTGCACCAAGTCCCGGCAGCCTGTACCCCCTTGTGTAGTGTTTGAAGGGGTTCCAAGCTGGCGTCTGGCACTGTGGTGACCTGCGGGTCATACCCGTGCCCTGAGGTCTGTAGCTGGGGGGGGGACAAGTGAGCTGTGCAGTGGCCCCCTTTGCCACAGCTGTCAAATCCTCCAGCACCCGATGGGAGAGGTAGCCAAGCAGCGTCACCTTTTCAGGGGCTTAGGTTGAGAGCTCAGTTTAAAAGCCAGCTCTGCCAGCCTCACGTGGGCAGGAGGCTGCGTGCTACTTACTGGCCGCTTTGGGTCTGCGCTGCACTAAAACCCCCGCGGCCAACGCACCTCGGCTGGCTCGAGGCTATAAAACTGCAGGGCAGATACTGGGGCTCGGAGGGACCGGGGGCTCTGGCCCCCTCCTCCTTCGTGGGGTCCCAGCCCGAGGAGCTGCACTGCTGTCTGCTAGCCCCTCAGCCCCTGCCCGATTCAGCGGCTCCAGGCCAGCCGCAGGGGTTTCACTGCAGTGTAGACGTGCCCAGTGTGTCTCTTGGAAGCCTCCTGCCTAATCCAGTTAACGCCCCTGCGCAATCCAATTATGTGTGAGAAACCCAATCTCATCAGCGGGAGACATGTGAGTGGCTGTGGGGGAAGCAGCTTCAGCACCATATGCTCCTGCGGGGGCCCTGCTGGGAGCAGCTCTGCTGCCTATAGCTGCAGCCCTGGCTCCCCCAGCAGCCCTCGCTGTCCCGCAGCGGGAGAGGGTGAGGGTTAAGGGGCCGGAGATTGGGGTTTGATTCCCTGCGGGACCTGCCTGGGCCCTGGCTGTAAAACGGGTCCCCACCCTCTGCCATTGTGTGTTTGGACAGGGAGCTCTGTGGGACAGAGGCTGCCTCTTGCTTTGTTTGTGCAGCACCTGGCGAGGTGGGGGCCCTGATCTGGGTTAGCAGTGCTGTATCACGCACACCTGCTTCCATAGGGTTTCATCCACCTGCCCCGCACCCACCGAGACCGTGACTGATCCTCACTGAAGTGGTGGGCCTGTAGTCACTCTCCTAAGTCTGGGACAGCTGCGGTGCTCTTCAAAGGGTTGTTTGCTGTCTACACCTCTACGTTTGGCAAATTTGGTCAGCCCTGCATGTGTGTGATACAAACACTGAGCCTCACATCTGCTTACAGGTGGGGAAACTGAGGCAGAGAGTGGGGCTAAGTGACTTGCCCCAGTGAGTCAGCGGTTTAGAATCCAGAAGTCCTGTTTCCCAGCCACCTTTCTCCCCAGTCCTGCCCTGCTCTAACCACTAGACATGCTTCCCTCTTTTTTTTCCTCCCCCCTCTCCCACTTCGTGGTGAGCATTCAGCTGTCCCACCTCTTCAGCAGAGAGGGGGGGCTGTGGCTGAAATGGGGGTGCTGCTGTGAGCAGCTGGGCATATTCTGTGCACGCACACCCCGTGCTGTGAGCAGCTGAGAGAGAGACCAAGTGTTCTGCGAAGTCACAGGGACAATCATTCTCTTTGGAGGGAAGGAATCGGGTCATCCTTTAGCCAGCTTGGGGGTTTGTGTGCAGAGAGAGAAACTATGTTTCACAGCCAGACACATTATCCCATATGAATGGCTGGGCTTGTCTCCCTGTTTATTATTTGCATTGCACTGTACACCCCCTGCACCCACACGCACGCATACATATGCCCCCTCTGGAAAGCTGGCCCAGGCCCCAAGCAGCTCTGACCAGCTAAGAATAGACCTTGTTTATATGAGAAAGTTGCGTCTGTTTCACTTCAGCAGGTTTTGAATCTGATTGGGTTCAGGCAGCGTCAACCCGTGTGGAAGTTGTTCTTGTGGGTCCGAATCGACTCCAGATCAGCCTGGCTGAGAGCGAAGGCAGAGCGTCCACACAGTGCCTTGCACCTGACTAGTTCCATCGGTTAAACCCCTGCGGGTGTCTCCTGTAGACAAGCTGGAAGAGAGAACCAGTGAATACAACATGCCGCCGCAGGGAGGGGCACAAGGTGGCTGGAGCACCTTACAATGAGCCCTGCCTTTCCCAAGTGTTTTACAGTAGCCAGCGAGTGTCCTGTCAGGATAACGGGCCACCGAAGCTCCAGCAGCTGGATGCTGCCCAGCTGGGCGCCCCACCAAATAGTTATTTGCTGGTGGCATGAGACCAGTCACAAACAGAGCTAAGAGGGATGGGTGGGAGCAAACTGTTCCCCACTCAGACTGTTCCTGTCTGGGTGGGCGGTGAGCTCTGAACCAACACTCCCTTGCTGCACCGCCTCACTCCTCTTAACCTTGGCAGAGCCCTGGGCTGCCATGCTGCAATAAACCTGCCGTTGGACGGGTCTCAGCGTGAGCCTGTCAGGTTGCAGACAGATCCATTTCAGTAAGCCAGGTACGCGTGTGGTGCGCTGGCACTGGCAGATGGCTAGAGGGCACGGGGGTCCTAGCTGAGCTTCATGGGAATAATGGAGTGCGCAGGGGAAAGTCGATGCAGGTTAGCCGGCACGGGCAGCTGACTCAGCCTACCGTTCATGCTTGCTTTTCGGATTAGTCCTCTTGTTGGCCGCAGGGGCTGTTCAGCGGAAGGTTTTATTGTGCAACCCAGTGATTAGGATTGGGGCTGCCTGTACTGTAACCTTGAGACCGGAATGATGTTGGGGGAGGAGGGTTTGAAATGCAGCTGGAAGGCGGGTGGTGGAGAGCACCCTCAGAAGAGATCTGCCCCTCCTGCAAGGCTGCAAGTCATGGTGCAAAACAGGAGCAGCTCTGTCAATAGCATCTGTTTGCCCTGGTACGGGGTGGCGGGGGGGGGTAATTGTCATGGAGTCCCCGGGGCGATGCTCTGGGGTGATGCTCTGGAACTGCTCCCTACGAAGCCAGGCAGGACTCTGGGGAAGTCTCTCTGTGAGCAGACTGACCCCAGGGCAAACAGCCCACATGGCTTCCACCTTCTTGGGTCTGACCTCGGAGCATTCAGCATCCTCTGCCCCTCCGTGCGCTTCCCACAGTGAGTCCGCCCAAGCGGGGTCCTGGGGAAGCCAGAGGGTCCTGCCCCCCAACTTCACAGTCAGACGTGAGTCTCAGCCAGCCAGTAACACAGAAGGTTTATTAGATGACAGGAACATGATCTAACACAGAGCTTGTAGATGCAGAGAACAGGACCCCTCAGCTGGATCCATTTTGGGGGCCAGTGAGCCAGACAACCCCGTCTGCACTTCACTCCATGTCCCCAACCAGCCCCAAACTGAAACTCTCTCCAGCCCCCCCTCCTCTGGGCTTTGTCCCTTTTCCGGGCCAGGAGGTCATCGGATTCCTTTGTTCTCCAACCCTTTAACTCTCACCTTGCAGGGGGGAAGACCCAGGCCATCAGTTGCCAGGAAACAGGGTGTCGGCCATTCTCTGTGTCCAGACCCCTACACACACCTGCTCGCTAGGGCTCTGCAACGATCATCCACCCTTATCCCACCCCCTAGATACTTAAGAACTGCACAGGGGAAACTGAGGCACCCCCACAATATTCAGAGGAAACATTAAGAACAGTCCCACTTCATCACAGTAATAACTTGGGGGGATTTAGCATCTCTCCTGGTCACTGGCACTTCTAGATGCTCGTGCATCTGTAAAAGCAAGAAGAAGAGTACTTGTGGCACCTTAGAGACTAACAAATTTATTAGAGCATAAGCTTTCGTGAGCTACAGCTCACTTCATAATGCATCCGATGAAGTGAGCTGTAGCTCACGAAAGCTTATGCTCTAATAAATTTGTTAGTCTCTAAGGTGCCACAAGTACTCCTTTTCTTTTTGCGAATACAGACTAACACGGCTGCTACTCTGAAACCTGTAAAAGCAAGGTAGCTCGGGTCTGACCTAGACGGTACCTTCAGGCCCTGGTGGGGGGAGGGAAATGGGTTTATTTTTAGAGCCTGTTGTGATCTCACTGAGTGAGGGGAGATCTCTATGTTGCTCTGTCTCTTGAAAACCCTCTTAACTGTGCTTTGCGCTCGCTGAGAATAAACGGCTCCTTTTTGGTGTGGCCCAGTTAAAATAAAACATCCCCAGCCCCAAGATGTGGGCTCCCCCCGCTGTCTCTGCTACAGCACGCTGCTGCTTACAACATTCCTCCGTCTGACCTTGGCACTTAAAGAGAGGACCAGACCCCAAACCCACTGTGTTCACATCGGATAAACTAGGAATGCAGGAGGAGGTGGGGCAAATAGGAAAATTCACAGCATGGGAAGGGTTTCCAAGCAAGGGTTATAATTCCCAGCCCCAGCGTGGCAAAGAAATGGCAATCCGGAAGCATCTCTGAGTCCATCGTCATGTTTTGGTTTGCAGTTTCTCTTAAAGATGAATAAACACACCCCACCTCTATTCATTGTTTCTGTAGGACCTACAGTGTGGGTGCATTGTGGTTCCTACCTGACCCGCAAATGGAGCAGAAGTGAGTGAGAGAGGGCAGGTGTGGCAATGGGATTGCGTGTCTGGTGGTGATAGTCAGAAGGGAAGAGGGGTTGAGGCACCGGGTTAGGGTATCCAGTTTGTAATGGGGGTGACAGCACTTGTTTTCTCCTACCTGGGATCTTTCTCATCTGTTCAGACCAGGAGCTCTTCGGGGCAGGGACTCTTGTTCCATGCAGCACCCAGTGTGATGGGCCCCGACCTCTGATTCTGACAAATGATTTCACAACCATGCTGGTGCCCAGAGAGGGAAGCCAGGAAAGACTCTGCATGACTCCTTCATGTCCCTTCTAGCATGGGCTGTCGTCTCCAGCGAGGCCTCTGGGGACGGCCAGTCATCACAGAACCAGATTGGACAAGACACCAGCAGCAAGCCGGTGCTGGCTAGAGGAGAGGAGCAGAGCAAGAGGGAGGGCCAACATTTTCAAAAGTGTCTAGGTGAATTGGGAACCTAAATTGCTTTCAATGGGAGTTGGGTGCCTAACCTATGTATTTGCTTCTGTAAATCTCACTAGGCCCCTAAATCCCTTGGTAACGCTTAAGCACTTTTGAATGTTTTACCTGAGACGTAAGAGGTTTTTCAAGCATCCTTTATTTGCACAATTGTGTGTGTCACCAAAACCAAAGCAAATTGCTCAATGCTCGTGACTTTGGATTGTTTCAGGTGCACTGTGGTGTGCAGATTTCTAGGTGTGCTCAGTGTGTGAGTGCATGCGTGTGAATATACACAGTACTTTTTGCATGCTTCCATTTGCAAGGTCTGTAACTTTTCCCTTGTCACGTCCGCAGCATTGCAGGCTTCCCTGCCTACCTCTGTTTGTGGCAAGATCATGCCTGCCCGTCCCCCCCGGACACTGGTGCCAGATGCATGCCAGATGCGCACCTGCAGTTATGATTAATTACCCCGTTCTGTCACCAGGCAGTGCGTGCTATGAAGGGGAGGAAAAAATGTTTGCTTAGAGTCCCTTTGCACATGAACCTTTGAAAGCTGGCTGTGCTGCGGGCTGGGGGAGGTGGCTTGGATGGTGAGGTGGTGGAAGCTGGGTCTGTGGATGGGGTGGGCAGGGACTGTGTCCTATGCCCGGGGCTCACTGAATCCTCTTCTGCATCAGTAACTGCTAAGCAAAAGGGGATGGGGCAGGAAAGGATGTTGCAGAGTCTCAGAGATTTGGGTGCCAAGAAGGACAGCTGCGGGAACAGGCAGTGCCAGATGCTGGCACTGTGGCTAACGGCACCCACGAGGGGCCGAGATCAAACCACTCCGAGCAGCCCCACAGCACCTGGGGCTCTTACAGCCCGGTTCTTGCCTGCCCGTGCCCTCCCTGCTCCGGGACAGGGTCTGCAGAGCTGCCTGGCTCACCACCCATGAGGCAGGGCTCGAAGGTTGAGCAAGAGACGCTCCGAGTGGGAGGCTGGGGTTTGAGCTGGCCTTTGTCAGGGGCCCAGTGTCAGAGAAGGGCGATGACTGTGGGCTGGGCTGCGGGAGGGGCAGGGGCTTGGGGACCCCCATCATTATGTGTGCGGGAATGAGGGCCCAGCTGCCCCAAAGCTCATGGCCAGATGCTCACTTAGCCCCGCCGCCTCTCCAGGCTCCTGCTCAGGTTGTGTGTCCACAGGGGGCAAGGACACCCGTTGCACAGGGCTCCAGGAACCGGAGAGGGGTCGAGCTGGCAGATGGATCATCCCCTGCCCCCTTTCTGTGTTGAGACTGGGGGCGTTCTCGCCCTCCCAGGGGTGGGAATCTCCTTCCACCCTCTTGTTCCCAGCAAACAGCTTCTCTGACACGCCAGGCCAGTCTTGTCAGCAGGACTGCCTATGCTGGCAGTGCTGGGAGAGAGGCAGATGGAGCAGTCTGGCCCCAGCAAGGACAGAGAGCAGCTGCCCCGTGGCACAGGGCACTAGCCATGTGCCTGAATGAACAGCAGAGCCTGGCTGTATGGGGGCCTCGTTCTACCCCCCACATGGCACCCTCCTCCCCCCAGCTTTCCAGACTGCGGAGCACTTCCAGGGCTAATGGGAGCTTCCATCAGTGCTCTCGGGCTTCCAGGACGTGTTTCACGCTGCTTTAGAAGCTCTCTGGGTCAAGCCGAGAAAACCTCTTCCCGGAGCCGCGCCTGCAGTCGTCCCTCGGCTTCTCTCATGCGTGTGACCCCCTCCCCCTTCCACACTCTGGGGGAGCCCTGCCTCTCGGTACCTCTCTTCCGGGCCTGTGCCTGGCACACAGCCTCCTGGGGGGCCAGATCAGTGAGACCCACCCCCTGACCTGGTTCTCTGTCGCGGGCAGAGGGAGGGGAAGCTTGGCCCTGGAGCTGTGTTGGGGGGATAGTGTCCTAGCCTAGCACAGCCCCTATTCACCATCCCACGCTTCGGGGGTGGTACTACCCACAAGCTGTCCTTGTATCCCTCCCTCCCTCCTGCAAGTCGCCCATCCCTGCCCAGATTCTCCTTGCTTGAGGATCCTCAATGGACTCAGGAGAGACCCCATGGCTGCTTTGCTCTCAGGCGCCTGCCCCTTCACCCCCGGTCCCAGCACCTGCCTGCCCCCAGCGAGGCGTGGAAAGCTGCAGCAGGTGGAGGAACAGCGAGCGGGGCTGTAACGGGGTGAAAGTTCCTCGGCAGCCTAGCAGAGGCCAGAGCCTGCTGAGCTAAGTGAGAAGATTCCCCCGGGACTTTGGTTCCCGTTGGATCCTGCTCTGCATGGACTACGCTGGGCTCTGTCCCAAGTGATTTGTGGTACAGAGGTGCCCGGTCGCTCCCGCTGGGATCGGGGCCCTGTTGTAAAGGGTGCTGAATGGACACGATAGTGCCTTCCCCAAAGAGCTGGAAATCTAAACTCCCAGCCAGGACCCAGGGGGAAACCCACCGTGTGCCTATACTGACGTTCAGTCTCTTGGGTTGCCAGCCTAGCACCTTGGATGCACTCAGCGGAGTGGCCCCGGTTCCGACACGGCCCCTGAAGCGTGCCCTTTCTGGGCTGGGCCCATGGGAGGTTTCATGCCCCGGCCGTGGGTTAAGGTTGCCATACGCCTGTGGGAGAGACAGAGTGGGGAGGACTTGGGAGCTAACAGAGGAATGGAAAGTTCCTGGAACTTTTCCTGGAAACTTGCACCGTGCTGAGATACAAGCCTCCCCGCTCCGCTGTACTTTTTAAATAATGCAAAAATATTAGAGCCCTCCACAGAGGCTGTGTCTAAACGAGGTAAGTGGCTGAGAAATGGAGCATGCGTTTGGGGAGTCGCTTCTGGGGCTGTGCGCGGACTGCTCTGTCCTCCACGTCTTGTTTCGCAGCCGCCAAATATGCACGAAACCACCCCAGGCAAAGCCCCCAAAATACCAGCGCTCCAGGAGGGGGAGGGGATGTTATTGATTGAGAGGCTGGGAATCCTGGTTAGGAAAAAGCGGCCCTTCGTCGTGGTATTCACCCACGAAAGCTCATGCTCCAATACATCTGATGGTCTATAAGGTGCCACAGGACTCTTTGCCGCTTTTACAGATCCAGACTAACACGGCTACCTCTCTGATGCTGCTTAGGAAAGGTGTGTGTGTGGTGGGGGGAACCATGAAGTCTATTGGAGCATTGGAAATTACATTTCACAGCCCGGCGGGCTGCAAAGCCAACTCCTGCACTGTGTGTTCAGAGCGCGGAGAGAAGATAAGATTTGATTAAGAAGGCCGCTATTAATTTATGGCAAGTACACTCATGATAACAGAGAGGTTGTTTTTAATTAATAGCCAGAAGGAGTTTGAAAGCTCTTTGTCTCAGCGGGGGCAGGAAGGCGAGCCGGGGGATGGGGGAAGAGAATGGAGCAAAGTCAGTTACAAAGATTAATGGACACATCTGCAATTATCTGCCTTTTCGTTAGTCGAAGAGACACGGGCAGAGTGGGGGCCGGAGCGCGCAGAGCAGAAGGAGCCCTGGGTTTCCTTGGCTGATTAGGTTTTAATTGTGCTTTTTGTCCTGTTGTGGGTGGAGCGGGACGCAGGGATGCGGGGGAGGAGATGGGGCATTAGAGAGAGCTGGCCACGGCAGAGCTGTCTGGCAGCCCAGGCTCCCTTCCTGGGCTAACCATGCTGGGTCCAGAGGCCACATGTCCCTCTCCCCCCAGCCCATTCCTGGCAAGGGGGAGTTGAGCTTTCAATGCTCCCTTGTGCCACCGGCAGCCCACCCGCACTGCTCTGGCCTAGTGTCTTCTAAAGCTGTCCCAAAGCAATACATGGCCCTGCCTGGGGGACTTGTCCACATGGTGTCCTGCCTCCAGACCCAAGAGGAGACACTTGGCACTTTGGTTGTGGGCTTGCACCTAGGCCTGCCCCAGCTGGATTGTGGATGCTTTAACCCCTGCTGTGCTGGATGGAGGGCTGGGCTGGGGCCTGGGATTTGAAAACCCAGGGTGTATTCTGTGTACGGTAAGTGAGAGGTCCAGGGCGCACATCCGCCGTCCAGAGAACTGGAGGAGGTCACAGCAACAGATGGGAGATCAGGCCCCCTTGCACCAAGTGCTGCACAGAGTTTGCACTCTGAATAGACCAGACCAACGCTCAGACTGGGGGAGTGACTGGCCTAACGTCACCCAGCTGGCAAGTGGCAGAGACAGGAACAGAACCCAGATCTCCTGAATCCCAGTCCAGGGCTCCTCCCATCTGCAACACCCGGATCATTGGGCTCTAGTAGTTTCATTGGGTCGCTGGGGACAGATGCAAGCTCCCTGTCAGCAGGATTGCACTAATGACTGATGACTTTTAATGTGTATATATATCGCTGGTCGTGCCAGCCCGGAAGTGATTGACTGCACCTGTGCCAGCCCGGGGCCCGCTGGCTGGGGCAGGAATGGTCATTGGAGCCATGAGACCTCCTGTGGCACTTGGGTGACTTGCCAGTGGAGGGCCAGGCGGGTGAGGATTCTTGTTTCCTTCTTGGCTGGAGAGTTACCTTTCCAAAGGGGAGGGGAGCAGATCATAGGTCCTGGGCCCCGGTCCAAGATTAGCCCGATAATCCGACTGAATAAGCTATTGTTGCCTGGCTCTGCCATGCCCATTATGCCTGGTGGCTTATCTTCCAGCGGCTCCAGTGACTCTGCCGCGCTGTTCTGGTGTGAGGGGATCGTTCCGCTCCCCAGCGGCAGGCAGCAATCTCTGCACGCACATCCCCTGGCCAGTGCCCATCCCAGCCGCATGGTCGTTCCTTGGCTCTCACAAACCCGCCGGCCTTTAGCAGGTGCATTGGCCCGTTGATGAACGCACCTTCTCCCCTTCTTTGGCGTCTGGGGTTTGATTTGTCCCGTAACATTCCTGCCTTCCCTGGCACGGTCTCAGGATGAGCCTGGGTCTGGACCCCTGGCTTCCCCTGAGCTCTCCCCTCATGCTGTCTCCATAGCTGCTTTTTGCTATGCCTGAGCGGGCTTAGTAGAGCTCGGCCTCCCTTGGGAGGGGCGAGGAGTCCTGCCCGCCTGTAGTCCTAGCACAGAGGGCCTGCAGTCTGCATCCAGCAGCCCACCCGTGGTGGGCTGGCTGAGCCTCCAGAGATCAGCCGCCAGGGAATGGCTGCACTTATTGAGCGAGTAGCTCAGAGGGCTCTGATGTGCCGTAGGGATTAATGAGTCCACTGTGCTCCTCAGAGCATGACTGCTCCTAGGAGAAGGGCTCCTGGCATCTCCTTTCTGGAGGCCGTTCCCACTGTGCTGCTCTCCTACCGACTAACTGACCCTTGCTACTGTGGGCGGGGGGTGGAACTGGCCATCTGTGCCCACATGCCAGCTGCTTCATTATCCCACTAGGCGGGGCGGGATCAGAGTTTTATCGGTATGTATCGGCAAGAGTTGATTTCACTGGACGCTAACCGGTGGGAAAATATTTCCATCGGTGATGGAGAGAGGCAGCAGGCAAAGTAAGTGCTGCTGGAGAACCGGAATCTCGGTTAAGGCTGGTTACTTTCTATGCTCTGGTGTGACATGGACAGTTCGTGTTTTAGGAGTTATTAAGCTTTCATTTTTGAATCTCAGCATCTACTGTCCTTAAATAATTGTCCCGCTCCCCCCATTTCCTGACCCTCCCTCCCATAGCTTCCCACAACTATGACAATTTCAATAGATACATTTAGAAAACATGCTTAAAAATAACCATCGATATTGTCCGTCACAATTATTTAAAAAATAACCGGTGAATTCTGCTCAGCCCATCTGTCCTTTAAGTTCTTCCCTCCTGCTCGTCACCCTGGGCTCTGAGCACCTTCCAGCCGCGCAGTAAGTGATGGGACTGCACCTCATCCCGTGTGGTTTGCTCTCTCCCCGTGGCAGAAGGGCGTGTGTCCGTATTGGAACCCCCCCTCACCGGCCAGCGCCTGCCGGGCTGCAGAATGTGGTCGTAACTCCGATTGATTTTTCAAGTAGTTGACACCTCAGTCCAGTGTCAGCATGGCCCTTTGTGTTCCAGACCAAACTGGGCCAGGCCAGAAGTTTCCTCATGTCAAGGAGACCAGCCAGGCGACACTGGGATGAATGGGGGAGGTATAAGAATCTGAACAGATCAGACCTTTTATCTTGAAGCAGGCAGTGGGAGAGCTGCCCACCTGACAAACCCTGCTAGCCCGTCATGGGAGGAGGAGAACCCACTGTCTCCTTCCTACCCCGGTGCGGGAACAAGGACCTTTCTTCTGTCTGTCCTTCAGCGCTGCTGGTAATGAGAAAGGCCACATTCCTATGAGCACTGCAGCCAAAGAGCTGTGCCTGAAAGCCACATCTCAATGGGGACCTGTCCCAAAGCCATGGCTGCAGGCGTCACCTTCGCATCCTGGCTCGGGTTGGAAACGAAGCCCTGACGCTGTGAAGTGCCTCCCAGCCTGTGTGCATGACTCCCCCTCTCTGTAACATCGCCCTCTGTAAGTGTTTGCATTTCCCCATCTCACCTCTGCACTGGCCCAGCATTGCTAGCTCCGGCCTGGAGTTGCTGCATCCTTTCCCTCCACCGCTGCCGGTGCCTGCAGCTAGGGGAGAATCAGGAGTAAATTAGAGAGGGAATTGGGTCCCCTTGGGAGAAGCTCCAAGCCTGGGAGCAGCTCCTGCAGCAGGGTATCGCCAATACACCACATGCCTCTTGTGCATGGCGAGAGGCTTGCGTCCAGGGGGCTTTCTGTGTTTGTGTTTGGTGCTCGCTGGAGTGTTTCAACCCCCTTGCCAGCCACGGCGCTGGGGTCTCCTTGGCAAACGTTGACATGCAAGGGACTGTGTGAGACCCAGGGGCTCATGACTCTGATTGTGCTAGGAACTCACCCGTGCGTATCCCCCACGCCCGGGGCAGGAGGAGGCGTGATGCCTGGCACTCAGGTCACTTCATTTGTTTGCTGGGGTTCTTGATGACCTAACTCCGGAGCGGTGGAGCAGCGGGGAGCCTCCGGTGAGCCATGAAAGGTCATCGAGAACACATGGCGAGAAGTGATGGAGCCAGCGTCGGCCCCGCTGCGTGGACACGAGAGCAGCTGAGGCTGAAGGAACTCGAGGAAGGGCAGGTGGATGGTTTGGTCTCGGTCCAAGAAGTCCTAGCCCAGCGAGCCAGGGAGGTAGAAAGCCACGCCGGTCCCTTTGGAGGGGAGCTTGGTTTGTGGCGGGGGGGCCTGGGCAAAGCTGCGTCTCCCTGCTGAGGGAGGAACCCTGTGAACTCCACTGTGACTGCTGAGAACTGAGTCAGAGACAGACGGGCCGGCTCTGCCCTCAGCTCTGTCACCCACCCACCCTGCCGCGCCAGGTGGGGAGGGTCCAGCAGGGGCCAAGGGGCTCTGCGGGGGCGAAAAGGGCTCTCCGTCCTTGTGCCGAGCCCTGCGAACGTGGGGCGAGGCCAGAGAACCGCAGCTAAGGGCTGCAGGGCCCGTGCTCTCCCCGGCGCCTGGAAAGGGTTTGCCGCCGAGTCCCCGTGGGTGGGTTCCTGGCAGCGGTGCCCCCGCATGGCTTGGCCGAGTCGTACCGCCCAGCACCGCCTGCCAGGGCCAGTGTCTGGGAGAGGGACCTGCTGCTTGGGATGCGGAGACCTGATGTTTCCCCCTGACCAGAGAGCAGCGCCGTTGTGAGGGGGAGCGAGCTGCGGAGGAATGAAAGGGCCGGGTATGAGTCTATTCAGCGCAGCAGCTTCCCACTTCAAAGCAGGCGCCTTCCTCAGAAGAGCTGCCGCCTTTTGTCTTGGGATGAAAGCCGAGTTCCTGCCGAGGCTCTGTCTCCGCTTGGCCCCTGCCTGTCTCCCTGGCTACAGGGATGGCCTCGCACGCCGAGGTCGCGAGCGAGTCCCTCTTTGGTGTCTGTGCTGGTTCGGTGCCGCCGGTGCATGGGGGGTCCGGGCTGCTGGACACAGGGACGCTCTGACCCGTGTGCCTAGTGCTGGTTCGGATCAGCCCTGACTCAGTGGACAGGGCTCCTGAGCTGTCACTCAGAAAACTGAAAAGGAGGACTTGTGGCACCTTAGAGACTAACAAATTTATTTGAGCATAAGCTTTCATGAGCTACAGTTCACTTCATCCTTTTCTTTTTGCGAATACAGACTAACAGGGCTGCTACTCTGAAACTCAGAAAACTAGCTCAGATCCAGCTGTGACGAAGCGGGACTGTTCTTAATGTTTCCTCTGAATATTGTGGGGGTGCCTCAGTTTCCCCTAGGCAGTTCTTAAGTATCTAGGGGGTGGGATAAGGGTGTGTGATCGTTGCAGAGCCCTAGAGGGCAGGTGTGTGCAGGGGTCTGGACACAGAGAATGGCCGACACCTTGTTTCCTGATGGCCTGGGCCCTTCCCCCCTGCAAGGTGAGAGCTAAAGGGTTGGAGAACAAAGGAACCGGTGACCTCCGGACCCGGGAAAGGGACAAAGCCCAGAGGAAGGGGGGCTGGAGAGAGTTTCAGTTTGAGGCTGGTTGGGGACATGGAGTGAAGTGCAGACGGGGTTGTCTGGTTCACTGCCCCCCAAAATGGAGCCAGCTGAGGGGTCCTGTTCTCTGCACCTACAAGCTCTGGTTTAGACCATGTTCCTGTCGTCTAATAAACCTTCTGTGTTACTGGCTGGCTGAGAGTCACGTCTGACTGCGGAGTTGGGGGGCAGGACCCTCTGGCTTCCCCAGGACCCGGCCTGGGCGGACTGGCTGTGGGAAGCGCCCGGAGGGGCAGAGGATGCTGAATGCTCCGAGGTCAGACCCAGGAAGGGGGGAGCCGGGTGAGCTGTGTGTCCTGCAGACAGGCTGCTCCCAGAGAGGAGACTTCCCCCGAGTCCTGCCTGGCTTCGTAGGGAGCAGTTCCAGAGCATCACCCGGGGACTCCATGACACTAGCTCCGGCTGTTTTTTTGGCTTTGGTGGCTTGTAGCCATGAGAGGAAGCGGGTCTGCTGATGTGGTTCCAAACAGGGCACAGTGCAGCCCGGCCCTGGGCAAACTGCCCACATATGCGACACTGCTGATGCACCTCAACCCTGACCCGCAGCCCACCCCCCAGCTCTGCCGATGCCCCTCAATCCTGACCTGCAGCCCCTGAGTTCTTCAAACCCCCCGCCCCCCTGTCACGTCCAATGCCCGGCTGCCAGCGTGTGTCCATTAGTGAGAGCAACGTGGGTAACTGTACCAGCCGGCGGCGCCAGCTGCTGCCAACGCTGCAGAGATAGCACCAACTCCTGCCGCCTGCTGTCATCCCCTGCCGAGGGGAGAGGAGCGGAGAAGGGCAGGCGTTACAGAGCAAAAATCTCATGGGGGATGGGGCACCTGGACCTGCGGTCTAGGTGGGGCTGTGACAGGCTCCTCTCTATGGATCGGGCATGGCTGGGACCTGTAACACACACTCACTAGTGAACTACTACACCAGCAGTGGTCCCATACTGGTAGATATGGCCCATCTAGTGAGAGTGCAGGGGGCAGACTATGGCACGGCACGTTTCCTCTTTCCTTCTCCTGCAAGCTGCGCCTTTGCGGCCATGTCCGTGCCTCATGCGGGGAGGAGAGGCCAGGGCCGGGTCTCCTGCGTGGCTGGGCCCAGAGCACGTGGGTCTGAGCAAGGTGCGGGTGAGACCGGATCTCTCCCCACCCCTGTGCCCCAGCTCCCGGTCACTCGCAGCAGGGTGGAATCCGGCGCTGTCAATCCACAGCCGGGCTAAGAGGGTGGCAGAGTGAGGTTCTTTCAACCTCGGCTGCATGGTTCCAACGGGATCAATCAAGGCAGAGTGAGCTATGCAAATGAATCCTGCCTCCTCTCGCCCAGGAAGCGCTTTGAGAGCAGCAGGCAGAGCCAGAGCAGCGCTAATGAAGACCCTTGGCACAGATGCCAGTGAGGGGAGGGAGAAAGACTCCTCTTCCGTGCTAGCCCCAAGGGTGGGGGGCAGCCTGGCTCTGCAGGGGACTCACCCCACTGAGACTCATGCCAGCAGGGATGCTCCTCACCCTCCCCGCTCAGAGGCTGCGGCACGGCTGAGCCAGCGTCGACCTGAGCTCGGTGCCACCCTGCTTAGCACTGTGATGGCAGGACCTTCTCTGCCCACCAGCCTGCCCATTGCTCTAATGCTTTTACAGGGCACTTACACCTCAGCCCTGGACAGTCGTGTGTGGATGGACAGCGTACTCCCTGCACACGGCGGCCCCAGGAGAGCTCTCTCTGTTTTATTCTTCTCGGTCCGTTGCCTGGACCGCCTGGCTGGTGTCGTAGTGCTGCGTGGGCCGCGGGCCCCGGTTTGTAATCGTAGGGTTGGCCGGTGGCCGCGGGCCCCAGTTTGTTATCGTAGGGTTGGCCGCGGGCCCCAGTTTGTTATCGTAGGGTTGGCCGTGGGCCCCGGTTCGTTATCGTAGGGTTGGCCGGGGGCCGCGGGCCCTGGTTTGTTGTTGTAGCGTTGGCCGGGGCCGCGGGACCCGCTTTGTTATCGTAGGATTGGCCATGTTTTCCGTGGCCGCTGGCATTGACCTCCCGATGGGTCTGAGGGGGATAAGGAGTGGCCGAAGCGCCTGCGTGAGCACTACGCTTGGCTGCTAGGAGCACGGCTGGCACGGCCCCTGGAATTGCCTGAGCTCTCTGAATGCTCTGCACAGAACTAATGGCCCCGGAGGCAGGCGGGAAGCTGGAGTTTGAGGCCATGGCTGGGGCTTAGACTTCCTGCCGGGGCAACTCAGCCTTGGCACCGCTCAGGAGAGAGAACTCCAGCAGGGCTGGGGCATGTGGGCTCTTACCCTGCATCCCCCTCCGTCCCTGCCCGCGGGGTGCCAGCCCCTCTGACGCATGGTCACTGGGAAGGGAGTTGCTAGGTCGCAGTGCAGCTCCTATGGGCCAGGCTTGTACCACGCACGAGCCCCTCGCTGGCTGGGTAGATCATCACCAGAGAAGCCCAGGGGTCTGAGCACGTCCCTCCGCGATAGGGTTGAGGGGGGAAGGCACTGGGCTGGGAGTCAGGAGATTTGGGGTCAGTTCCTGAGTGAACTTGGACAGGTCACTTATTTTGGTGACTAACTGGGAGCTGGGCTCTCTGGAGAACCCGGCCAATAATTCCTGGGCCTCGGTCCCCATCTGTAACAGGGACACTGGCCCTGCCTTTCTGCGCCCAACTGCAAATGGCTCGAAATCCTTCTTTGCCCAGCGTGGCAGTGCCCTCCTATGGCCCTGCCTGTGCCCGGCTTGCTGAGCAGAGATGTGTCACAGGCAGCTGGAGGGCAGAGACAGGGCACTGAGGTCAGTTCCTGTGGTCTGCAAAGAGGAATCCAGGGGTCCCTGCCCCCCAAGATTTGCTCTCATTACCCCTCCCCCGCTCTATAAATGTCGTGTTCTGGGCGTCCCCCTGGAAGACCCCTCAGGTCCGCCCCTCCGCCCCTGCCCCCCGATCCCTTCAGTCGATCCGGAGCGAGGTGCATTGGCAGCACTGTCGGGTACAGCCGGGAGTCGGTGTAGACACAGCAATAGCTGCTGTCAGTCAGAGCTAAGGTGCATTGGCAAAGCCGTGTAAGGTCCCAGGACTTTGACAGCTGGCAGGCCGTGGGGTGCATGGCAGAACCAGGGCGGGGGAGAGGGGCTGTCCCCGTCACTAGCCTTACATTCACCCCAAAAACATCTCTAAAATAACGACCTCTCCCACAGCAAGCGCGCCGAACGTTTGAGCCTAATGCCGACTCTGTGTAGGCAGGGTGCCGGTGCCGGCCCCAAGTGCAAAGCGTTTTCCCCGCTGGATCTTTGAACTGAGGCTTCTGCACGGCGAAGTTTTCTTTAATGTTCGTTGCTTTAACAAATGCATAAAAAATAAACAAGTTCCTTCCCTCCAGCTACATTTTTTTCTTTAGCAAATATTTGCCGAGGTTTGGTTTTGCCGGTGGCGTTTTGTGTGACCGAGGAAGATTAGAGAGGAGTAAAAGGAGCTTTCACTTTGCGATTTGCCACTCGTGGACTACGGGAAGAGGGGGACAAAACAACCCTTTTCAAACAGATATTGCTGACAAGTCTTGGTTTTCCAGCCAGTCTTTGGCTCTCCAGCTGTGCAAGGAGAAGGAAGCTCGGGGTCAGGATGAGCTCTGATTGCATGGCCTGACGGGTCCCGTCTACGCTAGTTAGCAGCAAAAGGCTAGTGTAGACGGGGCAGCTCTGAGGTGGGGGAGGCGATACAGTGGTGACCCATGTAAAACTCCCACTTTGCTTCTGTTGACGGGGCAGCACTGGCACTAGAGCTACAGGGGGAGACGAGGCCTGGAGAAGGACTGAGGGGCAAGGCTTGAAGAGTAGGGGGGCTATTGGTCAGAATCGAGGGGTGTCAGCAGAGCTATGGGAGAGGAGAACCCAGGCCTGAGATAGCAGGGGGGTGCGGGTTGGGAGTGAGGGGCACTGGGAGAGCTGGGGGGGGTGTCTCACGACTGGGATAGCAGAAGGCTGCAGGTTAGGATTGAGGGGCACTGGCAGAGCTGGGGGGATCTCAGGGTTGGGATAGCAGGGGGCTGCAGGCAGAGCTGAGGCAGGTCTCACAACTGGGAAAGCAGAAGATGGCAGGTCAGGATTGAGGGCTATTGGCAGAGCTGGGGGAAGGTCAGGGCTGGGATAGTGGGGGCTGCCCGTCGGGATTGAGGGGCACCAGTACAGCTGTTGGAGTCTGGAGGAGCCCAGAACTGGAATAACAGGGGTGCTGCAGACTAGATTAAAGGGCGTCAGTAGAACTGGGTAAGTAAAAGTTTTGCTCGTTCCCTCCACCTGTCCTCGGGCAGCCCACCTTCTGGGAAGAGCAGGGGAAAGACTTGGCCAGAGTGGTTCTGTTCTTCCCCCTGCCGCCTTGTCAGTGACAAACTCCGCAGGCAAGTGTTTTAGGAAAACTTCTCCCTTTGCATGGTGCAGAAGCGGAAGGAGCCGTAAGTGGGGGCAGGGGAGAGATTTCCTTTGCTATCAGAGGAGGCTGGAGATGTCTGGAACAATATTGTCTTGTACTCAAAAAAGCCAGAAAATTTTCCGGTACTGAGGGGGGCGGATTCTGCAGCGCATGGGCTCGGATAAAGGATTTGCCATTGAAATGTGCCACATAAAGCCAGGCTGCAGGCTCTGGGCTGGGGAGATGAAAATTCTGGCAGGGCTCTTGAAATGTGCTAGAAAAGAGCTTTTTGGTTCTTTCCTCCCTTTTCCCAAGTTTTAGGCCGACAGGCGTCAGCAAAATCATTGCAGAAGACTCAATAAATCGATAGGAGACCGAGGCTGAAATAACCCGGTCAGGTTCTGGGGCATCGCCCCAGGACTGACACCGCGGTGACAGATGGGCCCTGCAGGCTGGGCGGGCGAGGGGACGGGGAGCGTAGGCCAGCGGTTCCCAGCTTTACTCCACAGCCACCAGGATTGCAAACACACACACACACACTCCTTGCCATGGCCTGTAGCCGTGTGTACACACACACACACACACACACACACACACACGGACATGTGCCATTTAATCAGCGCGATTACTCGACCAACAGCTGATGAAAAATTAATGGCTCCTAACTGCACGCTGACATTTACCAAGCAGCAAATGTAACTTGCACAGTGCAGGGCTCTGCTGGCCCCAGAGCAATGACACAGCTGAACACGCTCCGGTCCCTGACCTTATCTCCTCCGCTGGCACCTTCACTCTCTGGCTCTCTGGGCACCTGCGAGGTGACGGGAGGGGTGACCTGGAAGAGCCTGGTGTGGTAACCTCCTCTGCTATGCTGTGCGGCAGAGCCAGCAGGGGCTCGGGCTGGGGGTGGGGGGGTCTATGCATGCTCTCTGAATCCTGGACTTGCTGTTCTCCCAGGGACACCTGGTTCAGCTCCCAGACTCGGCTGAAATGGGTCAGGCTGGGGATCCATCTAGGCTCCGACAGTCCGTTTCAGCTGGCTGCTTCGGGAGCAGGTGCGAGAATTTGGATCACCTGCCCCAGGGACACTTTCCTGACCCCTTCTTTTCCTGGCTGGCTCGTGCCCTGAAGCATGAGGTTTTTCTCTTTCCTGGTTGTTATTTTTACCCTGTGTCTCTCTGGCCGTTCTCGCTGCCCGTACCCCCATCCTAGCTGCCTGTGCAAAGGCCGGTGTAGTGGGTGAGGGCTCTAGCCCGTGGCTCTGGAGACCAGAGTGCCATTCCTTGCTTTCAGAGTAGCTGCCGTGTTAGTCTGTATTTGCAAAAAGAAAAGGAGTACTTGTGGCACCTTAGAGACTAACAAATTTATTTGAGCATAAGCTTTCGTGAGCTACAGCTCACTTCATCGGATGCATGTTGTAGCTCACGAAAGCTTATGCTCAAATAAATTTGTTAGTCTCTAATGTGCCACAAGTACCCCTTTTCTTATTCCTTGCTTTGACACAGATGTCCCCTGGTAGGTCATTTATTTCCCCTGGGCCTCAGCTCCCCATCAGACCACTGGCCTGCCGTGCAGGGGTTGCAAGGATAAACACGTTACAGATGGTGAGGTGCTCAGTGCTACAGCAATGGGGCCACAGGAATTCCTGAGCAAGGGGGGTAGTGATATCCAGCTCCTCAAAGCTCTCAGCCTCCACGGTATCCAGTGGCAGCGAGTTCCACAGGTTAATTGTGCCATTTGGACAATGCAGTCCATGGACTAGAAAGGGGAGCAAAGCCGATCCTTCCTGCCCATCCCTTCTCGGGCACTGAGGTTCGATGGCCCTTGCCTGGGTTTTTCCAAAGGACCAAATGACTTGACTAGTTGGTTTAAATGTGGGGGTTTTGTTAAATAACTTCTGACAAGCCTGCACGCATGTGTGCATGCATACCGGCAGTAGCATGGCTGTTACACACTCCCGAATGCATAGAGGAGGGGGGCAGGAAGGGGAGCTTTGCTTTGGGAGCTGAGTTAAGGCTCAGGAAGTGAGGTTTGGCTCAGCTCTCCAGCCAGAGGGGCTGGATTATCCGCACTTGGCGGGCGCTCGGCTCGCCTGGGGCAAGGAAACAAGCGTGCAGTTGTGAACCCGGCAGCCCGGCCAAGCAAGGTCACATCTGGGAGCAGGCCCCCGTATGCCTAGCGCCGGCTGCCGAGCTATTTTTAGAAGAGGGGCAGTATTGTTACTTGGAACAACTCCAGCTGGCTAAATAAGGCTTCGGAGAAGGGGGCGGGGAGAGGGGAACAGACACTGCTGGGACGGGCTTTGCCAAGGGGAAGCACGTTTGGGGTGAGACTGTTCTCCAGGCCGCAGAAAGGGCTCGGGCCAGGAACATGCCAAGTCCTCCCAGACCCCCGGATCCCATGCCGCCCAAGGACGGCCCCAGGTCAGCTTTGGGAGCGCGCAGAGCCTGCGGCGCCCTGGGGGGAACTCTGGGAGCACGGGGCGTGCACCCCCTTTGTGGCCACGGGCAGCAGCGTGGCAGAGACTCGCCACGACGCTGTTGTGTGCAGCCAATCCCCTCGCGACATGGGCGGGAGGAGCTAGGCTCTCCCTTCTGATGTGGGCTGCGGGTGTCTGGGAGTCTGAGGGGCTTTTCCAGGACTCCCCCCTTTTGGATTCTGCAACCTGCCCCTTCCCAGCATGAGGTTAGCACCTGGTTGTCCTGCGGAGGGCCCAGCAGGGGGCGATCTGGGGGAGGGGCGCTGGTGCGACATCCATTTTCCAGGGAGGCTCCCGCTGGAGTGGAGGGAAGAGGAGGCTCAGCAGACTCCTGAGCTGTGGGGCTGGACTGAGATCTGAACTGCCACCCCCCAGGCTGTGCCCTCGGGCTCTGCTTAGGGAGATGCAGGCACTCTGGTGCGAACGGGAGCCCTGCGGGGAGAAGGGGCTGAGAAATGTGGGATCTGAAACAGGATTCGAACCCTGCTCTCGGTGGAGGCCAAAGGGCTTAACCCTTTAATTCCTCGGCAGATGTGTGTGCGTGCATATATAGATCTATGCATGCGTGTGACACCCCCTCCAGCTGCCTGTGGGCATGCATGTGTACATGCTCATAGACACGTCTGTGCGTCCATGCACACATATGCCCATAAACCCCACCCCGGCATATATGCGTGTGTGCGTGCCTGCGCACGCCTCCTCTCCCCATGCTCGCTGTGCCGGCGCTGCCTGTTTCTCCAGATGCGCATCCCCTCTCCTCGAAGTTGCCTCAGCGCCAGGGAGTGATGGCTCGAATATGTTGCACAAATGAATAATAAAAACAAAGGCAAATGACCCTCTTTATGGAAACTCAATTTATGAATAAAACAATTATTCTAGTAATTGAAAAAAATGTGTCGTTAAATTAAATGCAGTGGTTTCTATTAAAATTTTAGTGCAGTTCTTTTTTTTTCCCTCCGTTGCTCTCACTGCTGGCGGCTAAGGGCTGGTAATTATAGCGGAGGATTTCGCTCGCTCTTTATTGGTTTTTAATCTCTCTCCAAGCTGTGTGGCTCTGATGATATTTTGATGCCAAAGCGACTTAACTTGATACCTGATGAGGGAGAGAAGAAATGGGGGTGAGGCGGGAAGACCAACATAGCCGCTGTGTGGGCTACTTGGCTGGATGGCGCTGGGGATGGATGGTGGCCGTTGGGCATCTTGTCTGTCCATGTGGCAGATGGTGGTCAATGGTCACACGGGATTTTCGCGCCTTTGCCCCCCTCCTCCTCCTCGTTGGCTCCCTTCTCCAGCTCCCCCTTCCAAAGAGTCTTAAAGAAAATCATCCCCAAGAAAGAACAGAAATAAAGTGTCTGTGGAGAGAGCGCAGTGTGGGTGTCTCCTCTGTCACAGGCTGTGGCATTTTTGAGGCCAAAGTGGCTGCTTAGAGATTTAAAGGTGCAGTGGGCAAAAAATCTAGCTTGCTTTTCCGGCTCCGTGCACCATGCAGACCATCCCCTTCCAACAGGCAGGAGCGAGCATCCCAAGAGAGGGGGTTCCACTGACGTGGAAGGCCAACCCTGGGCAGGGCGACGGCTGGTGGGACCCAGCTGTGAGATGTAGGCTGCGCTTGCTGTCTGAGCTGCACTTTCCTGGCTTTGCTCATGTTAGCTGCTGTTGGATGCGGCGCTAGCCCGGTTCCCTCTCTGGTGGATTCTCCCCAGCGCGGAGGGGCTTGATCCTCAAGTTGGCAGGGAAAGGGGGCTGGCCCAGCTGGAGGAATCCTTGCCTGATCCGGAGCAAAATGCAGTTTTGATCGTGCATTGCAGACACATCACAGGCTCAAAGCTGCCTGCCCCTGCTCCGAGCCAAAACCTCGATCCAGCCCTCAGCAAAATGGCTGGAGGCCAAAGGTATCGGAGCTGGTAGTGTGTGTGTGAGACCGGACAGGGTGGCAAATCCATTGTGCGCTGGGCTGGGGAGGGAAGGGAAGAATGGAGTGACTATGAATGAGCGACCTGTTTGTTCCACCCTTACCCTGTGGCACATGTGGGTCTGTGTTATGCTGACGTGCCTGCCCCGACGGGGGCGGGGGATGGGGGCATCTCTGTGACACACTGTGGCTCAACCCCGGTTAACCTGGAAGAAAACCTAAAATCATTCCTGATAAAGTTGGTAGACGACACAAACATGGGGGAGTGGGAAATAATGCAGCGGCCAGATCAGAGACAGAGCGATCTGCATCACTTGGTAACCTGGGCACAGGCAAACAATGTGTGTTGCAATACGGCTACATGGAAATGTATCTGTCTGGGAACAGAGAGCACAGGCCGTGCAGACAGGATGAGGGATTCTTTCCTGGGAAGCGGGGACGCTGGAAACGATTTGGGGATCATGGTGGATAATCAGATGAACGAGAGCTCCAGGTATGGCGCTGTGGCCAAACGGACTAATGTGATCCTTGGCTGATGCGTCAACGGGGCAATCTCGGGTAGGGGCGGAGAGGTTCTTTCACCTCTGGATGTGGCTCTGGCGAGACAGCGGATGGAATCCCATGTGCAGTTCTGGGGCCCACAATTCTCGACGCTGATACATTGGAGAGGGGTTGAAGAAGAGCCAAGGGTTAAAGGGTTAGAAAACCTGCCCTACAGGGACAGACCCAAGGAGCTCAATGTATTTGGTTTAACAAAGAGACAGTTCACAAGGGACTGGATCCCAGTCTGGAAGTACCGACATGGGGAATGAATACAGAATAACGGGCTCTTCCGTCAAGCCGAGGAAGGTCTCACGCCGTCCAGTGGCTGGCCGCTGAAGCTAGACACATTCAGACTAGTGCTGGGGGGAACATGATGGCAGTGGCCATCCAATCGACTGAGGGTCATGGTGGATTTTCCATCCTGGGCAGCTTTTACATGGCGATTGGATGTTTTTCTATAAGCTCTGCTCTGGTTCAGCCAGGACTTAATTCAGGGGTGTCCTTGGTCTGTGCTGTGCAGGTCAGACTGGATGGTCCCGTCTGACCTGAGAAGCGGTGACTCTATAGGAGACGGGGGGGTTGTGTGACACACGCACACGCGGACCCTGCAGGTGATGGCGCCCCTCTGCCCCCAGTGCCCATTGGCAAGGGGCTCCTCAGCTCCCTGTGGGCAATGCCATGCAGCGAGCTCAGCAACCAGGCACACCTCCCTCCCTCTCCCTGGCATGTAGCCCACACCAGCGTGGTGCATGCTGGGAAGCTGGAGGTCTGTGATTGGATGGGGCTATACAGAAGGAGAAGAGTTGCCTTGGGCCCCTGCAAACACGCCGCAGCTCAGGTGCTGGTGCACTGGTGCTGCTGGAGGGAGCCTGCAACTCAAGGGCCACTGGGGAGCTGCCAAAGCCCGGTGGCAAAGGCCATGGCAGGGGGCGGCCCAGGCTGCAGTGAGCCCCAGCGATGGATGCAGAGAGTCTCCCCCAGACTGGGAGCGTGGAGATTTGGAGGAGCCTTGGACCAGGGGCCAGCCATGCTCTCAGGCCCGGCGGAGCTTGCTGGGACAGTGGCCGGGAGCCTCGCCCCCAGTGGGATTTAGATGGAATTTTTTGCATGCGGTTTCCTTGCTCACAGGTGTTTGCTCAGCTGCTGGGGAGCTGCTGTCCTGGTCTTGGTCCAGATCCAGGGGACTGAGGAGAGGGCCCTGCCCACTGCCAGAACAAGTGGCGTCAGGAAATCTGGCCTCCCCTTTTTGCCTCTCAAGTCCAGGGTTCCGCTGGCACTGGGCACCGTGAGCTGGATTCCGGCTGCCCAGCCAAATCCCATCCAGAGCCCCCATCCCCACTCCTTCTCCTAGTCACAATCCCTTACATCGCCTCCTGAACAAACCAGGCCAACACCCCTGCCCAGACACGCAGTGAGCAGGTGGCAGCCAAGTGAGCAAATTGCACCCTGCACAACAGGATGGGGAGGGGGGAAATTGCCACGGACCCAGCAAGTGTTCTGGGATCTTTGGCTCCTGGCTGTGCCCCTCAATCCAGACTGCACCCCACCCTGCTATCCCAGCCTTGGGTTCCCCCCCCCAGCTCTGCTGGTGCCCCTCATTCCCGACCCACAGCCCCCCGCTATCCCAGCTGTGACCCCCCCCAGCTCAGCCCTGGGATGAGGTCCTGGATGGGGCGTGTTGATCATTCCATGCGGCTTGCACTGTAAATTCCTGCTGGGGGAGCCCCTGGCTGCTAGCTCTTGGGAGGGAATTGATACGTTAGCGGGCCTGCACTATTGATTTAACAGGCTGAGGCTTTATGGTCCAATTACCCCCCGAGTTTTCATTGCGTCCACGTGTTCTCCAGCTGCTGGGGCGCTGCGCTGTTGCTGGGCTAGCACCATTACCTCGCTGCATCCTGCTGTCCCTCACGTGATCGGCACCTTGAGACCCAGCCGGCTCTGAGCAGAGGGGCCTGCCCCACCGGAGGGAGACGGGCCTGGCCCCCGGAGGGAGACCGGCCCACCCAACCCTGGCTGGGGAAGGGATGGTGGAAGGCAGCTGAGAGCCCTGGGAGGAGAGACCTCAGAAAGATCCACTCCCAAGACTTGGTTCTCCTCCCCCGTCCCCGTCTGCTTGCAATTACGACCGCTTTGCTGGCATTGGAGTCGTTTTGGCTTTTAACCATCTCCCTGGATAGGAGCACTGGTATAAATAGAACGCAGGCTTTTAGCCTGAGCTGCGCTGTTCCTTGTGGGACAGATGTTCCAGATGCTGCGCTTGCTGGTAATGCCCAGGGGTGCATACCTTGGGCCTTTCGCGGGGGGTAGCCCATGCTCGTAGGCGCCGTGCCAGGGCAGATTTAATGGCCCCTCGTGCACAGGGGAAAGGAGGGAATTTGCTTTTCTTTGCCCTTTTTGCCTCACTGAAGGGTCAGAAGGTGAGACGCTGAATCTCCGAGCTCTGGGAGGCCCGGCTCCAAACCTTTCTGCCAGCTTTGGGGGTTGCTCTGGGGGAAGAATGTGGCTTTTCTGGCTCTGTTTTGTGTGGCAGGGCTGGGTCTGCTCTGAGGCTCAGCTGCTCCTGAGCAGGAGGGAAACAACCCCGAAAGACCGTGTTTGTGCGGTTTCTTGCAGGGACGCTTTTCTGTGATTGCTGGGTTGGGATGAGTAGGGGGTTATATAAATCACTCATGGAACTTCCTGCTGCAAGTGTGATGGAGGCCAGGAGCCTGGTCCAATTGCAAAGCAGTCACTGGCTATTTGCAAGGGGGGTGAGGGGAGCATCTGCAGCCGGGCCAGCTCAGCTGCCGCCAGTGTTTGTTATGGATCCGCATGCTTCAGGGCAGAAGCCGGGGTCAGGAAGGAACTGCCATCATGGCAGCAGAGCCGCAGACAGGCTGTGTTACAGCAGCTGGGGGAGGTGAAGGTGGAGGTGGGGAGCTTGTGCAGAGCCCCCCTCGTGTGTCTCAGCTCTAGGCATGTGAACTGCTGTAATGTGACGAAGACACTTCTCTCGCTGTCAGCAAGGGAGCAGTGTGGCCTAGTAGCTGGAGGAGAGGTCTGGGTGCCCAGATTCCTGGGGTCTCTTCTCAAGGATCCTGTGAACTCTTCACTCCCCGGCTCATGCCTGCTCTCTGCCTTAGTTTCCCTCCAGTAAAATGGAGACTATACCCTCTCCCCTGGGCACATAATGATCCGGACTCTCCCTGATGAGGCCCCTCCCTCTGCTGTGCCAATGTGAATGCGTGACGCTGGCTCTAGTGGAGTGGTGAGGAGGGGCCATGGCGGGACTGGGCCGATGTCCACAAAGTGCTTTGAGATCCTCTGAAAGAGATGGGCACATTGTATCTCCCCCGGACCTGCACCCTCCCCTCCTTCAGCTCCATGGGCTGGGAAGGCAGCTAGGGGCATGCCTAGCCCCCCCAAGCAAGGGGCTTCTTTGACAGGGGTGGAGGGCAGGCGTGTGCATGGTATTTACCACTGTCACATTTTCCTCTTGTCATTGCGGCGTGCCTCTCCCCTCCCCTCCCCTCCCCTCCCCTCCTCTCCTCTCCTCTCGCTGAAGCTCCTGTCAGAGCTGATCCGAGGTCAGCGGGATCCCAGACTTGTCAAGGCAGCTGCATGCCCAGCTGGGATGGTGCCCTGACCGCATGCACCTGGGAAAGCCTCCAGCAAGCACAATCTGCTCCCTTCTGCGTGCTGGGAGAGAGCGCAATGCCCGCCCCGGGCAGGGGCATTGCAGAGCCAGCAGCTGTTATACTGAACCTGGCCTCCCCGGCCCGCTGGCCGAGAGCAAATGCCAAACACCAGGGACGGCTCTGCAAAACCAGTGGAAGCGTCGCGGGGGTTCTGGGCACAGGACTGGCTGCCCACGGGCTGGGAGTGTCAGCCGGCTCCAGCCACTGCCCTGGTGCTGGCAGCAGCCAGGGGGCGAATGCTCCAAGAGTCAAGAGTTGCCTCCCACTGCGCCCAATGCTCCCCCCCCCCCCCCCGCACCTTAGGCACATCTAGTGAAACCACCTAATAGGAGCCTGGAGATGAGAAATGCCCGTGGATCCACCTTGTTCCCTCCCGGAACATCCCTCCCCACCCGTGGTTGTTATCTTTCATTTTATCATTCGTCCCTCCCCATGCTGGTTGTTATCATTCATTTTACCGCTGGGGAAATTGAGGCACGGGCAGAGCTTTAAGTGACTTGCCCAAGGTCACCCAGCAGGGCAGTTGCAGAGCTGGGGATAGACTCCAGACATCCTGGCTCTCAGGCCTGCAGCTCAGCCAGGAGAGAATCTGCCCCATCTATACCAGCTCAAGCACTGAGGCATCTGTCCACGGGGACTGCGCCCCACAACGTGTTGGCTGGTGTGCCCAGGCGGGCTCCATAAAGGCTGCAGCAGGCGCACTCGGTGTGAGCCTGAGCCAGAGCGAGGGGATCAGTGCTGGTGTCCATTCGTTCCCATGAGCCCCACCGGCTGCTTGCTGCATTTCGCTCTTCGGCATGGGCTGGAGGTGGGGTATTTTTGTCCCTTGCTGAAGTGGTTTATTGTGCTGGAGTCACTGTAATGAGTGTGTGCATGCGTGTGTGTGTGTGTGTGTATGTGTAATGAGCCTATCTCTCTCTCGGGGTGTGTGTGTGTAATGAGCATATGTGTGTAATGAGTGTGTGCATGTGTGTAATGAGTACATGTATGCATGTGTGTGTAATGAGCCCGAGTGTGTACATGCATGTAGTGAGTATGTGTGTGTAATGAGCATGTGCATGTATGAGTGTGTCCATGTGTGTGCATGCAATGAGCGTATGCATGTGCACGCATTTGTGTAATGAGCATGTGCATGTGTGTAACGAGCACGTTTGTGCATGTAGTGAGCATGTGTGTGTAATGAGCATGTCCGTGTGTGTGCATGTAATGAGTGTGCATGTGCATGTGTGTAATGAGCGTGTGTGTGTGCATGTAATGATTGTGTCCGTGTAATGAGCGTGTGTGTAGACAGGGCTGCAGTGAGCCGTTTATGGAGCTGATACAGATAGAGATCACGCTTGTCACCAACGCCTCCCTGATTATCCTCTCTCTTTCTTCGCCCCACACGCAAGCGGATTTAAAAACTCTCAGCTGAGGAGAATGCCAGAGCTGCTTGTCAGAGCTGAGCCGCTGCCAGGAGCAGCCCTGTTTGGAGGGTAAGGGGGGCTCTCTGGCTGGGCTGTAAGTCACTCTGCCAGCAGAAGAGAGCTCCCAGAGATGCTAACCCCTGTCCCCTCAGCCAGCAACCCAGCGTACGCACTGTCTCTCTGCTGCTGTTCTCCACGTTACTCAGAGCAACCTCTTGCTGTTTTTCTGTTCAGTGTTTCCAGCGGCCTTAGCAGGATTGGGGGAACCCATCCCGCATGGGAGCAGGTCTTGGCCTTGTAATACGTCTTCCTGACAGACATTGCAGTGGATAACGGTTTGGACTCTATTCTTGTCTAGGGGTTCTCCTTGCAGCATCTCCTCTATCTCCGCCGGTAGCTCCCTTTGCGTCAGAGCGATGCTCCAGGGCTGGAGCTGATAGGGCCCACCTGGTCTGGCTGGCAGGATGAGTCAGTGGAATAGTTCTGCATCTTTGTGCTGGGTCTATTGCTGCTTATCTAACCCCAGGATGTCTGATAGCTCTGTGGGGGTCGGCGCCTGACCCTTTCTGAGAGATGTTATCTTCTCCAAACTCCATCCTTTTCAAGCGGGTCCTAGCGCTGCCTCCTGCTGGTCAGAGTGGGGGGAGCAGGCCCAGTAGAAGCAAGTGGAGGGGCGCTAGCTAGACAGTGAGACCTGCCTAAATCCACACGACTTGGTGGGCACAGATCTAACATGAGACTTTCCCCACTTATCCCAATAGCAGCCGGGGCAGTTGCCTGCAGACAGTCACTGGCTCCTGTCTCCCCCCACCCCGGGGGCAGCTGGTGTCCCATTACAGCAGGGGTCCAGGGAGAGAGCTGGGCAGGACGTCAGCCCAGAGGCGCCGACCAGGTTATGTGAAGAGTTGCTCTGCACTGGCTTAGCTGCCTTCATGCAACACCCTCTCCCCCTCCAGTATTTTCACCAGTGTAAAAAGTGCTTTGCAGCAGTCAGGTTGGTGCAGGTCCCTAGTGGACACCCCCCGTGTGTGTGCGTGTGCTCCTGACGGGTATACAACCCCCTTTGCAAAGAGGAACGTTAGCAAAGGGACGCACCGGAACCAGCGTCAGCTGGGGAGAGCTGGGCTTTGCGCAGTCAGGACCCGTGAATCCCAACTGAAATGAGACTGAAAAGTCCAGGCAGCCACCCCCTTTGGAGACTGCTTGGGGAACACTGGGAGATGGCAGGGGCAGCGGCTGAGCGATTAGCAGAGCTCCGGCACAGGCTGCGCTCGCTATTCCAGCTGTTTCTTAGCCTGATTAATATCAATTAGTGGGAAGCAGGCGCCAGGCTGCTTCGCTTCCTATAAATCTACCTAACCTGGGCAGCCGGGGGGAGGATAATCCTGCAGGGCCTTGCACTTGAATGATTCCCCTTCCCGCCGCAGGAGGTGGGCTGTATGGAAACCTGTTTTACATTGGGGGGGGGGGAACTGAGGCACAGAGCAGGGTGGCACCTTCCCCCAGGGTCACACACTGAAGCAGGAGTAGAGCCCAGTGATGGGTCAGCAACCCCAACCTCATTGCCTCCCGTGCAGTGTCCCAGCCCCATGCTCCTGGTCTGCAGCGGGGAACAGCAATAGTGAACGCTACCCAGTGCTGGGAGCCAGGGCCACTCTCCCCATTGTTCCCAGGGGAAATGGAGGCACAGAGGGGCAGGGATTCACCTGTGCTCACGGATCATCTGCATAAAGGCCGGAGTTCCCCTCCTCCGGGCCATGCTGCCTTGCTGACGCCCACACCCGCCCCTTTCCACGCTGGCAGGGAAGGGGCCTGGCCTGGGGTGGGCCTGGCTGTTCTGAGACCAGCCACTCACTGCCCTGGCTGCAGACAGGCAGTCGCCTGTCAGACCTGGTGTGTGTTCAGTGCACCCATGGGCCAAGCTATCTGGCTGCAACCCGGCCTCCCCCGTGGGCCCCCGAGGGCCAGAGCAGGGACCAGAGCTGGTCTCTGCTTGCTGACCATACCCGCCAGGAAGGGCAGAGCCCAGAGGGGGGGCTGGGGTCAGCAAGGGGGCAGCAGCTGCTCCTCCATCCTCCTGGCCTGCAGGAGCAGAGCACAGGAGCAAGGGGCCATTCCCTGGGCTGCGGCAGGGGAACCAGCCTCACCGAGACGGGCTTTCTCCGTGGGGTGGGGAGGCATTGGTCTGGGAAAATGATCAGAGCCCCAGCTCCAGCCCGAGCCCAAATGTCTACATGGGTTTTATAGCCCCACAGCCCGGGCCTGTGAGCCTGGTCAGCTGATACAGGCCAGCGGGGGTGTTAAACTGAAGTTTGGACATACCCGGGGCCGCGTCTGGCCCGATGGGGCCCCGATCTCGGCTATTGTGTGTCTGTGCAGCACCCAGCACGCTGGGGCCGGCTCTCAGCTGCTGCTGGTAAGAATACGGTGGTAAAGAGCTGTGGTCGCTGATGCTGTTGGATTGTGCACAGACTGAGATGGTTGCACATTCGCCCTCTCTGAGCAGCTCGCCAGTAGCTTCTGGGACTCGTTCCCTGCTCAGGGGGGGCTGGCGGGGAAATCCCAGCGGTGGTGGTGGTGGTGGTAGCGCTGACCGGATCCACGCAGCTTCGCCCTGTCTCTGACTGGGTGAGTGTTGTGCTTGGCCTGGGGTCTCTGGCTCGCTGGATTTGTGTTGGTGCTTCCTAGGGACCCTCACACCTATTTGCTTCTGTTTCCTCCTGGTAACCCTGGGAGGAATCGAACACAAAGGGGCACCTCCAATCCTGAGACAAACAGTTTCTGGGCGTTAGCTGATCATCCTCCCTCCCCCCCACATCCTCCTGGTTATGCAGTGGGGGAAACTGAGGCACGGCGGGCCTGTGACGCTGTCACAGAATCCCCAGGCGATGCTCTGAACTGCTCCCTACGAAGCCAGGCAGGACTCTTGTGAGGTCTCCTTTCTGTGAGCAAAAAGAAAAGGAGTACTTGTGGCACCGCAGACTGTCTTCAGGGCAAAAAGCTCACACAGCTTCCACCTTCCTGGGTCTGACCTCGGAGCATTCAGCATCCTCTGCCCCTCCGTGCGCTTCCCACAGCCAGTCTGCCCAGGCAGGGTCCTAGGCAAGCCAGAGGGTCCTGCCCCCCAACTCCACAGTCAGACGTGACTCTCAGCCAGCCAGTAAAACAGAGGTTTATTAGATGACAGGAACACGGTCTAAAACAGAGCTTGTAGGTACAAAGAACAGGATTCCTCAGCTGGGTCCATTTTGGGGAGCAGTGAGCCAGACAACCCCGTCTGCACTTCACTCCTCGTCCCCAGCCAGCCCCAAACTGACTCACCCTCCAGCCCCTCCTCCTCTGGGCTTTGTCCCTTTCCCAGGACAGGAGGGCACCAAATTCCTTTGTTCTCCAACCCCTTTAGCTCTCACCTTGCAGGGGGGAAGGGCCCAGGCCATCAGTGGCCAGGAGACAGCGTGTCGGCCATTTATCTACACTGGCCCTGTGCTCTGCAACAACTACACCCCCTTATCCCACCACCTAGAGACTTAAGAAATGCATAGGGGAAAGTGAGGCACCCCTACAGTATTCAGAGGAAACATTAAGAACAATCCCACTTCATCACAGACTTGCACACATCAATGCAGCAGCAAAGCCAGGACTGGAACCCAGGCATCCTAGCTGCTATCCCTGTCCTATGCTTCCTGTCTGGTCTCTGTGTAACTTAATAAGCATAGCTTGCCAGGAGGGATGGCAGCAGCTGAGAGAATCCTTAAGTGTTGCGATAACTCTCGCTCACTCGCATGAGTAGATGCAAGCTAATGAATTCGGGATTGACCTTTGACCGCCTGGGGACAGCCCTCCAGCCACAGCCAGATTCCCTGCCCCACCTGGTGCTTTAGCAGAACCAAGCGGGGAGTGTTGTCCCCTAGCCTGCAGCGGACCCTCTGGCTAGAAAAGCATCTCTCAATTATCTGGAACGCGTCTGAGTCTCTCCAGGTCCTGGAGCAAATAATGACTGGCCATGTCTCACTGTGCCAGCACTCGCTTTGCAGTGGGAATTCTTCAGCTGGCTCCTTCAGCTTTCCCTCAGCAGCACCCTGGGGGCAGCTCCCAGCCCTCCCCTCTGGCTTGAGCCCAGGAGGGGAAATGAATCTGGTGGATCTCATTGCGGATTCCAGTTGCCCATGGCGTGAAATTGCCACTCGGTTTGACACCGTTGGATACAGCTCAAGGTTGGAGCCGGGACCGGGGGGGTGCCCTCTCAGTAGAGCTGTGTGGGGCATCCCAGAACTGGAATAGTGCAGGGGGCGGGTGTTAGGAACGAGGTGCATCAGCAGGCCCGGGATGCGGGGAGCCCCGGGCTGGAATAGCAGGAGGGGCTCTGGGTCGGGAGTGACGGGCTCCTGCCGAGCTGTGGGTTTGTCAGGTCGGTTTGCCTCTAGAACAAAGTTAATGTCCCTCGAAAAAGGTTCCAAGGCAACGTTGGTTTGGATTGAGGCTGGAGCAGCCCAAAGGGGCTTTGTGGCCGTGGGGGCTGGTCTTCCTGACACTGCCTTGCCCGTGTCCGTACAGAGCAGAGCCCCCTCCGTCGGGACGTGCCCGCTGCATGCCCCATCTTCCCACACCGCCCAAGCCTCTCTCATGCCCCCCTCTCCTGGGTGCTTGCTCCGCCCGTGTCTGGCTTCACCTCTGTCTCCCGGGCTTGCTGCCCTTTCCAGGCAGCTCTGGGTCAGACCCTGCAGCTGCCCGCGGGTCCCCGGCTCAGTGGCATGCAGCTCCCAACAGCTGCAGGAAGATTAACGGCAGCCACAGAGACATCGATACAGACACAGCATGAGGGGCTGGCTGAGCCCATCCCAGCCTCTGCCGCGTTCCTGCGTAAAGCTGGGGATGGAGCCAAATCCCCCTCTGCGTGGAGCCCCGGGCTGGAATAGCAGGAGGGGCTGCGGGTCGGGAATGAGGGGCTCCAGCTGAGCTGTGGGTTTATCAGGTCGGTTTGCCTCTAGAACAAAGATGCCCCGCACACAGCTCTGCTGAGAGGGCACCCCCCCTGCCCCGGCTCCAACCTGGGGGCTGGCAGGGGACATGCAGTGAGGGGGGCACAGGGGAGTGTGAGGCAGGCAGGGAGGGTACCTTGGAGGGTTCCCCTCCGTCTCCCTTGCCTCCTCTCTGCTGATAGCACCTGCGCAAGCACTTTGGCCGGCCAGCACCAGCCTGGCACTCCACGTGCCAGGGGCCGTGCCAAGCCCGGCACTGTTTTGTTGGGTTACCTGTCAGCCTGCAACCCCTGCTGCCCGCCCATGAGTGCAGGCGCAAGGGGGCTCTTTGCTTCCTGTGCCCTCCGTGCACGCTCCTCGACTCCTGTTGGTTCCTTGCCCCCCCTCCAGGAGAGCCCTGGGGTGTTGGTCTGAGAGGCCCCTTAGCTGCCCTCCTCCATCGGTCTGGCCCCGCCCGCCCGCCCGCCTCCCCTCTCCTCGCCCTCCTGTTCCAAAAGCCGGAGTCGCTCTTTGCTTCCCGAACATCTTGCTGAAAACAGCAGAGCAGAGTAAACAGGCCCCGGGTTAGCCCCAGCCTGCAGAGCTGAGGGGTCAGATGGAGAGGCCCAGCAGAAATCAGGGCCCCATTGTGCCAGGGGCTGCACAGACCGGCCCTGCCCCAAAGACCTGGCAGCTTGATGAGATGGGCACGTGATCTGGTGGGCGGCGCTGGGCCAGGAACTGCAGAGGCCCAGCCTTTGTGCTGGAGCCCCCTGCGTACAAGGGCACAAGTGAAAAAATCTCCACTGTTCCCAGGGCCAAGCTACTACCTGTCGTTGGAGCTGAAGCAAACCCAGCCACGCTGCCCGCTGGGGGGTCATGCGCATCTCTGCCCCCACCGAGTCAGCCTAGCCAGTGGGGAATGGAAACCAGAGTCACGCTGGCGGAGAGGCCCGGTGTGGAGCGAGCAAGATCGATGCCCGGGGACGAGAGCCCAGAGACGCAGCGGCATCCGTGTGCATTAGCCAGACAGCGCCGTCAGCTGAGCCTGGCTGGAGTTGGGGCCAGGGGAGGCTGCAGGACAGAGACTGTGTCCTCAGCCCCCTCCAGCTCTGGGAACCTTGCAGTGGCTGCCCCAGCAGGGGGTGAGCTGCCCCCGTAACCAGAGTTGAGCACAGTCAGGGGGAGCTGGAGCTGGCGCTGGCCAGCCGGGCTCCTGGCCATGCTTTGCGGCTTGCATCGGCTCACTGCTCGGGGCCGCGCCCTGTCGGCCCAAGGCGTCCCTGCACCCCGTCCCGCGGCTTGTCAGCACGGCCAGCAGGCCCGGAGCAGCCAAGCAGGCGAAGGGGGATTCGGTGTCTCTCTCGCTGGCTTTGCCCGGCACTGCCAAGCTGCCTCACAGCCCCCTGCCCGTTTGTGTGGGGCCTCTGCCCTTTCCTCCCCTCCTGTGCCACGCCCGCGGGCCCGCAGGACACCAGCTCTTAGCGCTCCTCCGGGCGTGGCCCCTGCTCCCCTCCCAGAGCTTAACTGGTGCCCAGGCTCACCAGGGCTGAGCTTTGCCTCTGGCTTTACCGCATCAGCTATGAAAGTGGGAAAATTGCTTGTGCCCCAGCACCTCTCATTACAGATTACGCCAGGCCCCTCCCCTTCTCCAGCTGAGCCGGCCGATGGTGAAAGGCGCCTAATCAATAACCCGTCCTCGCCGGCTGAAAGCACCTGGGGGCGGGGGGCTGCAAAGGACACGCAGTCGAATCGACAGATTTAAGATCTCCTTTGCTGCCCCTCGGTTTCATCTCCCTCGCTAACAGCCTCCCTCGACCTGAGTGGAGCCCTGGCAGGGGTTCAGGTTTGGTTTCTCAGGGCTTAGAAGGCAGCGTCCATAAAAGGGGATTTTCCTGGGGCAGGGCGAGGGGCTCTCTCGCGGGGTTTATCTGCAAAGCTGCCCCATTACGGCCGGGAATTAGGCTCCATTACTCCCCGTCGGCGCAGGGCTCAGGGGCAGTGAAGCGTTCCCCTGACCTATATAAACTCCCCCCCCCCCATGCTAATGCACAAAGCGCTGGTCCAGAGCATGGCTCCTAATGCCTGTTGTGTAAATAAAGTGCAGGGGCAAAGATTTTTATCCCATTAAGAGGGATTAATGGCATGAAAGGGGCAGCAGTGAGGGAGGGCTCTTCTCTCTCCCAGCCCCGGCGCATTCCTTCTGCTCTTTTCACTGGGTTTCCATGCCCCCCTTAGTGTCCCCGTCCACTCGGGCAGTCTGGCTTGTGCAGCTGAGCGTTCCTGCTGGTTGGGACGGAGAGGCTCTCACTGGCTGGCTGGTTTTCCCTGAGTGCAAAGCAGCGGCTTTGCAGTGGCCATGACCTGAGAGCAGCCGCTGATGCTAATCTGCACCAGCCGTGTGAAAAGCATCCATGGCTAATTGGACCAGGAATATGCCAGTAGTGGCCAGCTTCCACTGGAGTCTCGATACACACCTCTGCCATCCTGATCTGCACTGGCAAACTGGGCGAGGAGGAGCCAGGGCTGGGTTAGCAGGGGCCTGCGGGTCGGGGTTGAGGGGCACCGGCAGAGCTGGGGGGTGGAATCTGGGGCTGGGTTGGCAGGGGGCTGCGGGTCGGGGTTCAGGGGCACTGTGTGAGGCCAGGACCAGTGTAGCGGGGGCCTGCTGGCCAGGACTGGTATCGCAGCACCAGGGCTGTGTCTGTCTGTGTGCCTGTCCTAACACTGTGTGGGTGTCAAAGGGGGTGGGAGAGCTCCGGTAGCCCCTGTCTGTTGGGTGCCAGGAATCACTGGGCCCCCGCCCCCAATGCACCCCACTCCCCTGCTGAGTGGCGCAGACCCCGCCCCAGCCGGGAGCTGGTATGCAGATGTTCTGAGCGCCAGCTCTCCCTCCTCGCCACCGCCTGGGTTTGGAAAGTGGTGAATTCCTGCACCAGCTCATTAGTCTCTAATTAGCCAGTGGCATGTAAACAATCCCAGCAGATGGGGGCGAAGCGATAATAACCCATCAGTGGCGGGGCTGCCTCTGCCAGGCCCAGGGACTCGAGTGAAAGGGGCAGAGCCCTGCCAGTGCCACTTACCTAGCTGGCTTAGCGCATGGCCTCCCTGGCTCTGTCCGTCCTAGGGGAAGACACTGATGGGTGTCTCCAGCGTGGGCCTAGTGTGGGCGATGTCTGCCTGGCTTTTGCTGGTGGAGATCTGCCCTAACCCTCCACCTGCTGGGGTGCGTGTGTGTGCATGTATGCACACACGTGTGTGCGCGTGTTGGCGGCCCGGATTTGGCAATGCCCTGAGCTGCCTCAGCCCCCATGGACGTCAGCAGGAGCCCCAGGGCTTGTGTGTCAAGTGTGGCCCGTGGGTGCGCTGTGGCCGTGCACGGGGAGCGCGGGGCTACGCGAATGCACATCCGGTCGGCACCTTTTAGCCGCTGCCTCAACACGATTGCAGAACCAGGGCGCTCCCTCTCGGGCACCCACCACGGGAGCTGCAGCTGTTTGGGCGGGGCGGGGGGGAGTGTCCTTTGAGCCACCTGCCAGGTGGGAACAGTCCTCTGTCTTGCCCTCACCCTCGCCCACTCCTGCGCGGGATCCTTAGCTCAACATCCATCTCCCACCAATGGGGTTCACCCGCCAGGGGCTGGAGCCCCATAGGGGGCCAGTGCAGGTAGGGAGGCTGAGGGCCAGG
Source organism: Dermochelys coriacea (assembly GCF_009764565.3). NCBI lineage: Eukaryota > Metazoa > Chordata > Testudines > Dermochelyidae > Dermochelys > Dermochelys coriacea. Next base: position 3,920,471 of record NC_050081.1, read on the forward strand.
GGAGCAGGTGGTGCAGACGCTGCCCTTCCAGGATGCCCAGCAAGGCAGCTGCTGCTCCTGTGTCAGAGGGGGCAGAGCATCACCCTGCAGCGGGCCCCCAAAGACTCCCCAGCTCTGACCAGCGCCCTCCCCCTCTTACCCAGCGTCCTCCCTGTGTCAGATCTGTAGGCGACAGCGTCAGGTGTCACTGGGAGGGTTGGGGATGGGAAGAAGCAGCAGGGTGCAGCGGGGAACAAAACAAGGCTGCTCCTGGGAAAGGAGCCGGTATCGAGGAGTGAATTAGAAATGGCCTGTTGATACACTCGGCTCATCAATCACACCTGAGCCACTCACGTCCCCGCCTGTCAAAGTGCCAATCATCCCGCGGCTGCGCACCTGCTACATAATGGCACCGTCAGTTACCATTAATGCTGCTCGGGGCCAGGGGCTGCTCTGCGGGGGACCTAGCGACCGGCTGGCTGGGGAGCAGGAGGTGCGAAGGGCCGGTAAATGCAGTGCTGAATACAGCGGGGGGAGATTGGTGTGTCTCCATACACACCTGTCTACCGATGCATGTATCAACCACTTCTACTGAGCCCATCACCACTGCGTCAAGCTTTCCGTTCTCCTGACCACTCTGAGCCTTCCCGTCGGCCCGCGATAACCTCCCCATCCCAACCCGTCTGGGCAGGACTCGAACCAGCGACCGAGAGGTGAAACTCTCTGCCTGGCTCCCCGTCCCTCCACTCCTAGCAGCCTTCACCCCCTGGGTATCCCTCCCAGGCAGGCACAGGCAGTAGCTGCACTATGTGACTCATGATTTGTACCACGGTGCTTCCCACTCTGCTGGGGCCTCTGCAGGCTACAGGGCGGCTCCCGGACCCTTGTGCCTGTCGCACACTCTGGCTGTGCACAAGAGCACTGCTGTTATCCCCATTGCACTGATGGGAAACTGAGGCACAGAGCTGTAATGCGATTTGTTCAAGGTGACACAGGGAGATGTGAGAGCAGGGAATTGAACCCAGCTCTTCCTAGACCCCGGTTAGTGCCCGAACCAACAGAGATCCTCCTTCGCTCACCCCCGCGTGTTCCCTCCCATCATCTCTCCGTTACCAAGCCAGGTTTTCTTCTCTCTCCTCCATGAGCATCTCGGAGTAATTTTGTATTTCTCCCCCCTCCATCTCCTCCTTTTCAAATTGAGCCAACTGAGTGCAAAAATCCACACACTCTGCCATCAAACTCCAGGAGCTCGCGCTCATGTCTAGGGGCAACAAAAAAGAATCTACATAGATAATTTCCAGGGAAAGAACTTTGCTGCATGTAAATTGGAGGCCCAGAAATCTCCCGGCCTCAGATCTCGCTTTTATTCCATTTCAGTAACTAAATTGATGATACCTGAATTACAGAGCTGCACCTCAGAGTGCTCCTCTTGCTCACACCCAGCCTGCGCTGTCTCTCGTTGCTCACTTGTGGGATTGGTTTATTTTTGTTTTATTAAGACTTTTCTGTTCCGGCTTCCCATTAATGAGCTAGACAGTGTTCGTCCGCAGGCTCCTTTCTCAGCCGGGATGTTAACGACGTCACTCCAGGGCGCCGGGTTCCAAACGCTGTGGCGGCGAGGCAGAAAACGAGGGTTTGTAGGAAAGCTGGGGCACCAAATCGGCCTCCATTTATTATTATTCATTGTTTGAATTGCAACAGCACCTCGAGGCTGCAGCTTAGATCGAAGCCCCGTTGTGCTAGGTGCTGGATGGACACCCGGTAATTGAGCGACTGCCTCAAAGGAGGGATCAGTGGCCTTACGGTGGGCCCAGAGACGAAGTGATGTGCCCCAGGGCACACAGGGAGGCAGTGGCAGAGTCAGGAGCTGAACCCGGCAATCCTAAGCCAGAGCCTTAGTTGGCAGGCCTGTTCCCCTGGTCAGGAACCTCCAGCCGGTGATGGGCTGAGCGGAGCGGGGCAGTGGACACCGACACGGCCCTGCCGCCTGCACCCCTCCCGAGCTGCCCTGGCATTCAGGGGGAGGCGAGGAGACTGCCGCAGTCAAACTCAGGCTGTTGGTGCTGAACATGCTCCCCGGGAACTCCAGGGGAGTCTGGCTCGGTTTCGGCAGGTGCCGGAGCAGGAACTGTGAGGGGAGATGGCCGGCGGGGGCGGGCTGGGAGTGGGTTGATCTTGCAAGCAGCCTGCCTTCTCCTCCTCAGTCACTTAGGGCCTTGCTGCAGGCCTCAGGTTCCCTCGGCTCCTGCTGCTTCCTCTCCCAGCCCCACCTGAAATCCAAGCCCCCCCCCCCGCTATTCCCACCAGCTGTCTCCTCATCATTTCCACAGCAACCATCCTCCTCATCGCGGAGGGGGGCTGGAGGACTCCAGGGGGGAAGGAGCAAGGAAATCCTCAGGCAGGAGGATGCCCTCAGCATGCAAACGAGGAGAGCGTCTGAGGGAGGATAATAAGGGTTTCAGGTCACACTGTGCCCACACCACTCAACTGCAGCCACCTCTGGGGTGGAGGGTGGCAACTGCCAATGCACAGCACAACACCATGAAGACCAGAAAGCCGGGCTGGGGAAACTCCCGCACTCCTATGAAAGACGTCATGGGACATTTGGGGTGCCAGAAATGCAGAGAAACCTTGAGGAACTCGCCCAGAACTTGGAAGAGCTGTGCGGACTCTGTCCAAAGCTGGCTGCATTTCAGCGCTGCATGAGCAATCTCTGTGTAGTGTTGCGGTGTGGTGGTTAAATGGCAGCTGCACCCCACCCCAGAGGTGGCTGCATTTCAGCGCTGCATGAGCAATCTCTGTGCAGTGTTGCCGTGTGGCGGTTAAATAGCTGCTGTGTCCCACCCCAGAGGTGGCTGCATTTCAGAGCTGCATGAGCAATCTCTGTGCAGAGTTGCGGTGTGGCGATTAAATGGCTGCTGCACCCCACCCCAAAGGTGGCTGCGTTTCAGTGTTGAGTGAGGAATTCGGATCTGTGCTGTTAGAGAGATTAAGCTTTTCAGATCTGTGTCTCCCAGTATTCCACTGTCCCCTCCCAGTCTCGGCCCAGAGCCGGGATGAGTTCCCAGTGTTGCTGAAGTCCCCGCTGCTTGCTGGTGGGCTCTCGGCAAATGGGGCTAGGGTGGGGGAACACAGAACTAACTAGCTGTAAAAAGGCTGCCATGACCTTCACGAGCACATACCTATGGCATGATCAGTAGCAGAATTACACGCCACTTCTCCACCTTTGCGCTGCGTTTCACCCTTTAACACACAACAGATGGCGGAGGGGCTTCAAAGCTGCAAGAAGAGAGTTTGCTGTTTGTGATCAGATTCGGAGGTGTGCAGACTGCCGCGGGACCAACTGGGGAGACAATCGCTCCGTGCCCCCCACACCTGGAGTGAGATCTCGGCTTGGCGCAGGGAGGGGCTGCCTGGGTGCCCTGAAGATGCCAGGCCCACTCAGCCCTCGAGTGTCTCGGACCAGCCCCAGAGCTCTTCCATTGCTCGAAGTCCATCTGCTGCTAGTGGCCTGCGCCTTAGACTTGGGGGGCTGGGAATGCTGGAGCCTGGCCCCTGGCTGCTGATGCCTTCTGGGGTGGGAGGGGCTTGTCTCAGCCCATCCGCAAATAAAGCCTGGCCCACCCCACCCTGTCGTGACTGGGGCTGGATCCTGTAGCAGCCAGAAAAGGAGACTTGGGCTGCGGGCCACGGGGCTCTGCCCATCCCCAGAGACCGAGTGCGCTCCCTGGCCTGTACTGTCCACACTTTCCAGGCGGTGGCCTTTCGCCCCTCAGGGGGAGCCCCCAAGCCCAGCCTGCCCCCCGCCACCAGGCTTGGAGCAGGCTGAGCACAGGGCCAGCGGCAGTGCCTGTAATTCTCTCCCCATGCAGACCCGCCTCCCTGCAACCTGTATCCCTCCTCCCCACACACCCGCCCCCACCTCCTGGGTTTTCTCCTGCTGATCCGGTTCGCCATTCATCTGTAACCAGCCCATTTGGGCCTTGCTCATTTCAGAGCTGCCGCCCCCCTTGGTCCAGTCTTCCCCTCCCACCTCGCTCCCAGCCTCACAATCACCCGGCTGCCCTGGGAACAGGCCTGGAATCGGCTTTGATTAACTGCTTCGTCTGGAGAGCGGAGGGGCCGCTGGGTCGCCTGCCTGGGGTAACGGCTTCAGTGGGGAGAGAGTGTGTCGGGGGGGTCATTCAGTGTAACTGCCACCCTGCACCCAGCCCCTCTCCTGCTCTCCCAGGGGGCAGCCAGGACAGGTGCAGGGCTATAGACCGGCTGCGTGAGAGGAGGTGTGGGGGGAACGGCTAGGCTGACACCTCTAGGGGGTGGCTAGGACCCGAGCTGACTAATTCTGCTTTCTCCTGCCAGACCCTGTCCCCCAGAGGACCAGATTTGGGGGGCTTTCTACCTGTGTTGAAACCAGGTGCAGAGTTACCTGGCTAGCGCAGCTAGCAGGGGTCTCAGTTCTAACCAGAAATGCTCATTGATGCTACTGGAGGGTGCTGTGTTAGCACCAGCCCGGCAGCAGATTAACGAGGGACGGGCAAGCAGATGGTGCAGTATATTTGGATTTTAGCAGAGCATCCGGCAGGTCTGCTGGGAGAAGGCCAGATTCTGATTGTGTTCGGCACGCTGAGCGGAGCCTTGCCATTGTACTGGAGTCAGCTGCGCTGTTTGCAGAACAAGGCTACACCCGCTGTGAACAGGGTGGCTGAACTGTGTCCCAAATGAATCCAGATTGGCTCAGACACCAATTCATTGTCGCCGACTGACAGCCGGCTGTAGGTCTGAAATGGGCCAATCGCAGGGATTGGCTGCAGGCTGAGGTGTGGGGCAGAGCTCTAGGTTAGGCCCTGTCTGAAAGGGAGCTTTGCATGCTGAACTGGCCAACGGGAATTGGTAGGTGACTTCCAGCCTGGAAGTAGGGCAAGAAAATACAGCCCTGGGGGAACTGGGAGGAGGCATTGGAGACAGGAGTGTGTGGACAGGATGACTGCGGCAACAACAGGAGTTAAATCTGCAGGGAAGACGAGCCCTGGAGTGATCGGGAAGGGGTGTTGGTGCCATTGACAGGGGAGAAATCTACCTAGGGTGTGAACGGGGTGCCCCTGGTGGGGATGAGATGAGGAGGCAATCAGGGAAGGCTCCCTGACAGTTAGATAAGCCCAGCGGTGGAACAGGGTCTGCAGGGGACGGGACAGGAGCCCTGCTATCTGACAAGCACTAGACAATAGATTGTTGTGACAAAGTGGGACTGTTCTTAATGTTTCCTCTGAATACTGTAGGAGTGCCTCAGTTTCCCCTATGCATTTTTTAAGTCTCTAGGTGGTGGGATAAGGGGGTATAATTGTTGCAGAGCAAAGGGCCAGTGTACATAAATGGTCAACATGCTGTCTCCTGCCACTGGTGGCCTGGGCCCTTGCCCGCTGCAAGGTGAGAGGGGAAGGGTTGGAGAACAAAGGAAACAGGTGACCTCCTGTCCCGGGAAAGGGACAAAGCCCAGAGGAGGAGGGGCTGGAGGGTGAGTCAGTTTGGGGCTGTCTGGGGACGAGGAGTGAAGTGCAGACGGGGTTGTCTGGCTCACTGCCTCCCAAAATGGACCCAGCTGAGGGGTCCTGTTCTTTGTACCTACAAGCTCTGGTTTAGACCATGTTCCGGTCTAATAAACCTTCTGTTTTACTGGCTGGCTGAGAGTCACGTCTGACTGTGGAGTTGGGGGGCAGGACCCTCTGGCTTCCCCAGGACCCCGCCTGGGCGGACTCGCTGTGGGAAGCGCACAGAGGGGCAGAGGATGCTGAATGCTCCGAGGTCAGACCCAGGAAGGTGGAAGCCGTGTGAGCTTTTTGCTCTGCAGTCTGCTCACAGATAGGAGACTTCACTAGAGTCCTGCCTGGCTTCATAGGGAGCAGTTCAGAGCATCGCCCGGGGACTCCGTGATAACTGGAGGGGCCGATCTTTTAGCTGTGGGTGGGGTGGGGCTGGGTCTTCCTCTCGGCAGCATGCATGTTGGATGAGCAGGACCACGTGCACTGCCCAAGCTGGAGCGACCCACCTGCTTGGGTGAGAGCGTGAGGCTCCGCTGCGTGGCCCTGACCCCTCCTGACCAATAGCGTCGGGCCGTGGGGAGGCAGGCGCTGCCCCTGAGATCACACCGGGTTGCCTCTCATAGACTTGCTCTGGGCAGGGCCGGAGAGCGTCAGGATCTCAGCTCTCCGGCACCATCTCCTTTCCCGGGAGTGAATGCAGGACGTGCTCCAGGCCCAAATACTGCCGCCGAGGGGCTGAAGGGTGAGGTGGGACCGGGAGCAGAGCAGCCTGAGAGGCCACTCATCCAGAGACCGGCTCTGGGTACACCAGCAGCTGACAGTTCCTTCCCCGGCTCGTCCCATCTGGGAGGTGAGACCCAGGATGCCAGTGAAGCAGCTCGCCAAGTTGTCATGGAGGACCAGTTTCCCCAGCTCTCCTGACTTCTCCAGGACACAGCCTCCCCAGCGAGCTGTCACATGGAGTTTGTGAGGCTGCAGCGTGGTGGGACTTTGTCAGTTAGCTCATGAAGGGGACCTGGGTTCTAGTCCCAGCAATGCCACTGATTCACTGGGTGACCTTAGGCAAGTCACATCCCTGCTCTATGCCTCAGTTTTCCCATCTGTGAAATAGGGCTAATGCTACTTGCTTTCCTTTGGGTGCGATCCAGGGGCAAACTCCTCAGTGCCTAGTTTCCCCACTGAATGCCATGGGATTTCCACGTGTGGGGGGCTTGTGGGACAAATGCATTGAGACGCGCCAGTGCAAGTGGCTGTGTTGGGGCCAGGTATTGCTGCTACTCGTTATTATTCTATACAGCCTGTTCTGTGGTCAGTCACATCCCTGTTTGCAGAGCCAACTTTTCATAGCAGTTTCTTTGCAGGTTGGCTGTCTCTGCTAGCCATGGCCATAGCAGGTCACAAACCACAAATGGCTACTCGGTTCTGAGATAGCACCTCCAGAAATGAAAGCGGGGGTGGGTGTTGAGGGACGGTGTCTGTCATGTTTATTTCCTTCCCTTTTGTTTGGGAGCCAGCCTGTCAGAGCAGCCAGCTCCAGCTGGCGCATTTCAGCCAGCCGAATGGGCGCGAGTGCCTTTCATACCCCCCGAGATGCGTTTATCCCACTCTCTGCCAAGGGGGGCATGCCTCTGATCCCCCTCCACTGTTAGGAATGCTGCCGGATAGCAGACGGAGGGCATTTGTAGTGTAGATTGGCATCAATTTATTGTTTTCCTCTCAGTTCTCAAGACTTAGCAGTTTTGCTTAAGCTAAAGAGCTTGACTTATGCCCGGGGGGGGGGGCGGGGGTGAATTGAAGGCTTTTTCGGAGATGAAGGCTTTTTCTCTTTCTTTCTTCTTTTGCTTTTCTTTTTCAAGGAAGATTAGTCAGCACTGGACACTCTGGGGGCAGACAGTCCGGCGGCAGAGGATATGTTTAGGGGTGAATTTGAAACCCCCAAGAGGATGGAGCACGAGAGGGAGCTCAGACCCCTTGCTGCCGTGCAGGGCGCACCAAAACACACCAGTCCTGTTCATTATTAGCCTGTTCCTTGGTGCAGCTGGGGCTTTGCTGTCTTTGGAGTGATCTGGGCCAGGGACTCTGGGCGGTGTCCTTTGTCCCTGGGTTTCAAAGCACTTTCCAGTCATCACAATGCACCTGGTAGCAGCTGCACGCTGCTTGGCAGTCTTGAAGGCCAGAGAAGGCAAATCTAGACTAGGGAATAAATCTCCTGTTACCTGGGTGCATTCAACCCAGTCCATGGCCAGCTAGCATGTATTCAGACTAGCTTCCCCTGTCTGTGCTGGGGCAGCCATAGCGTCCCTGCTGTCCTGTGAGCGGGGCTTGTGACCACTGTCCTCTGGGCATGGGGGGAACCATGGCGCTTGCCTGCCCTGGGGTGAGAGCCCGACACCTTTGGCTCACCAGAGACATTCTGCCGCCTTTATGCTGACAGTCCTGAGTTTGGTCCGCAGACAAGAGAAGCCAGGAAATCCAAATGCCCACCTACGACCGAACTGCCCCGCATGAAAGAAGCTGAGAGCCTTTTAGTTCCATGTGCACCCCGTCCTGCCCCCACCCTGTTGTTTGCTGTGAAGCGGGCCCCCAGCGGGGAAGGGGCGTTCAATCCCGGGGGGCCAGGGCCACTATTGTCATCAAACAAACTACTGATGACAAGAACTCAGGGCAGCAGGTTTTGTGCGCCGTGTTTATTTTCTCTCCTCCCCCCCCCCCCCCCGCGTAAATAAGTAAATAAAATAAAACTGCAATTCAAAGTGCACTTGAAGGCTGCTGGGGAATATGATTGTGCCTTTGAAGTATAAGGGCTTCCATTTGTTAAACTGAAAATGGAGCTGTGTGTTTCAATTTAGAGGTTCCTTAGCAAATAAAACCAGAGAGGAGTGACTGTTTCTTCTTCTCTCGCTCAGCCTGCAACTCCCCAGCCCCCAGTGTTAAAAGTCCAGCACCATCTGAGCCACTGCAAAGGGAGTGGGGAATAAAGGAAACAAAGCAGCTTAAATAAGCCCTAGACGGACTAAGCTTTTGTCGATATGGTTACAAAAATGGCTTGGAGGGGAGAGGTGAAGGGAGGTTTCTGAGCTGTGTGATTACTGGGGGTGGCTTCTCGGGGTAACCAGATTAATGTAGGCCCATGCCAGCCACCCCTGGTTTAAAGAGTGACTGCGGGGGTGTAGGGGCTTCATCTTGTAATGGATCTAGCTGTGTCTGTGAGACTGCTGCGCTCTAGTGAATGGATCAGAACTGCTCAGTTGTGTTTCATAGAACTTGTACTGTTAATCACTAATGGGGATTCTCCTTTAGCTCAGGTGGCAAGATCCAAATTCTGTCCCCACTCATGCCAGGATGTTCCACCGGCAGTGGAATAACTGCTGTGATTTCCTAGGTGTCCCAAGATTCTTTCCACTATTCCCAGATCTAATTGGCGCAGTTTGTGTTTGAAAGCAGGAAGTCCTTAATGGTGCTGGATCAGCATGGCTGGTGATTTCACTCCTGCACAAGGAGGAAGGGTGCCCAGCTCACTCTCCTCTAGCTGTGTTGGCTCAGGCCGGGCTAATGGAAGCACGAATTGGCTTGTGTCAGGAAAGCTGCTTACACAGGGTGACCTGCTGGAGAGTGATAGGGTGGGATAGGAATTGAGTGGAAGCCCTCTGGAGCAGCGGCTCTCAACATTTCCAGACTCCCGTCACCCTTTCCGGAGTCTGATTAGTCTTGTGTACCACCAAGTTTCATTTCACTTCAAAACTACTTGCTTAGAAAATCAGACATAAAAACACAAAAGTGTCACAGCCACACTGTTACTGACAAATCACTTCCCTTCTCCTTTTTACCATAGAATTATAAAATAAATCCAGTGGAATATAAATACTGCCCTTCCATTTCCGTGTACAGTCTATAGAGCAGTATAAACAAGTCGTTGGATGAAATTTTAGTTTGTACCGACTGCACTAGTGCGTTTTATGTAGCCTGTTGTCAAACGAGGCAAATAGCTAGATGAGTTGTTGCATGCCCTGGAAGGCTGCTGCGTACCCCCAGGGGTATGCATAATCCTGGTTGAGAACCACTGCTCTAAAGGCCCTCACAGTGTCCTGCGTTCCAGGAGACACCAGAACCCTGCCAGAGAAGCAAGCTTGATTTGTCCTTTAGGGCTACCTCAACCATGCCTAGAAACACCTCCCCCCCCACCCCCACCCCGAGTCCAATCACCACAAAGATCCTCAGTTCCTTTGGTCTGGGTTTTTTACCCCTCCTGGCATGTGCCGCGAGGAGTCCACTGGTAAGACTCATCTTCCTAGGGAGGAGAGCAACGATAAGAGTCTTTGGTCCTTTCATTGGTTCCTCCCCAATCCAGACGTGGGGAGTTTCCACTTGTCAGATGGACCCAGAGCCTGTCTGGCATTGACGGGGCTCCTCTTTTGGGAGGGGCGGAACAATTTCCCTCGAAGAACAATGCCTCTCCCTAATGAATGTCCCTCCCCTGTAGAGTCATTCAGCCGGTCGCAGAGGCTCACGTTACGCCTGCTCAAACATTACACTGCAGTACGGAGCACAGACGCTGCCAGTGAGGTTAATTCAGGCAGATGCTCACAAGCATTTGACAGCGTCTGAACGCTTCCTTCGCATTCTAATACTGGTTTGATCAATATTAACCTGCCAGCAGGCCCGGCGGATTCCAGGGCCAGATCTGTCAGTGTCCAATTGAGACGTGAGGACCTTGGCATGAGCTGGTGCTTGGTCTGCCGGTGTCACATGGGTGAAAGCCAATGGGAGAGGAGGTGCCGAATGCGAGCGGGGAGTGTCCGGCGGACAGCCAGAGGATGGGGAAGCACCAAATGAGAGGGGTAGTGGTGTCTGGTTGATGGCCAGTGGAAGGCGGGGTGCCGAATGCGAGGGGTAGTGGTGTCTGGTTGATGGCCAGTGGAAGGCGGGGTGCCGAATGCGAGAGGTAGTGGTGTCTGGTTGATGGCCAGTGGAAGGCGGGGTGCCGAATGCGAGGGGTAGTGGTGTCTGGTTGATGGCCAGTGGAAGGCGGGGTGCCGAATGCGAGGGGTAGTGGTGTCTGGTTGATGGCCAGTGGAAGGCGGGGTGCCGAATGCGAGGGGTAGTGGAGTCTGGTTGACGGCCAGTGGAAGGCGGGGTGCCGAATGCGAGGGGTAGTGGTGTCTGGTTGATGGCCAGTGGAAGGCGGGGTGCCGAATGCGAGGGGTAGTGGTGTCTGGTTGATGGCCAGTGGAAGGCGGGGTGCCGAATGCGAGAGGTAGTGGTGTCTGGTTGATGGCCAGTGGAAGGCGGGGTGCCGAATGCAAGGGGTAGTGGAGTCTGGTTGATGGCCAGTGGAAGGCGGGGTGCTGAATGCGAGGGGTAGTGGTGTCAGGGTGATGGCTAGTGGCCAGGCAGATATTCACTGGATACTGTTTATTGCCGTGTGCCCCCGACATATCCTAGGATAGAGAGCGCTTGGTTTCACAGCCTGAGCATGTGTCTGGGGGCCTGGGACACCTGGATTCCATACCCCCCTTGTGTGACTGTGGGTGATGTCCTAGGGGTTCCCCTGTGCTGGGAAACGGGTACAGCTCCTGCCCTGCCTGGCGGGGTGGGGAGGAAGTTTGCAAAGGGCTCTGAGATCCCCTGGCACCAAAGCCTCATTATCTCCCCGGCCATAGCATGGAAGCCGCCACTGTCAGCGCAGGAGAAATCTTCCCCGGGGCAAAGACGTCCCCAGGTCTCATCTCAGCCTTGGCAGGGCTCTTTTAAGCACCAGGTGGCTGGAAAGAACAAACCCTTCAAAGAAAGAAAAGGAGTACTTGTGGCACTTTAGAGACTAACAAATTTATTAGAGCATAAGCTTTCGTGAGCTACAGCTCACTTCATCGGATGCATTTTAATGCAATTTAATTTTAAAATGCATCCGATGAAGTGAGCTGTAGCTCACGAAAGCTTATGCTCTAATAAATTTGTTAGTCTCTATGCCACAAGTACTCCTTTTCTTTTTGCGAATACAGACTAACACGGCTGCTACTCTGAAACCCTTCAAAGTCCCCTTACTCCTCCCCTCTCTCTTGCTCCTTCTCCATCCCCCCGTGCCTTTCGCCCCCACCCACCCCAGCCCCTTTCCAAACCTCCTCCCACACCCAGACATGTGCCAGGGCCTCTACCCTGCTGAGCAGGAGGGGTCAGGTTGGCGACGGGGGTGCTTCCAGAGAGCAAGGCTGGGGCTGAAATTGCCTCAGTGAGGCCCAGCCCAGGCAGGTCTCGGGGGCTGCACTGGCTTTTTTTGGTAGGAGTCCTGACAGCTCCATCCCACGTATGCAGAGGAGAGAATTGGCTCCGTCTCTCAGCCACCAGCCCGGCCAGACCGCGGCACTGTCAGCCAGTGGAGGGACATTGGGGTAGACCCCCAGCAGCTCCGTTGAGGGGGTTTTCTCTGTGGAAACCCAACCCCCACTTCTCCCAGTCCTGCCCCCCTCCCAGCTCTGGCATAACGAGCTGCCCCCTGTTCTGGCAACAGTGGGCTGGGCTGGTTAGCGTGGTGACAAGGGAGGTTAGAGCAGGGGGCTGGGAGGCGGGTTAGGGCATGGGATTGAGAGTCCAGGTTCCTGGGATTTACCCCCGTTGAGGGAGGGAGATTGCTCTGATGGTTTGAACAGGACTCCTGGGTTCTCATCCCAGCTCTGTCCCTGAACTGGGCCACCTGCCCTTGGTTTTCCCAGCTGTAATGCAGGAATGAGACTGGCCAAGGTGTGTCATGGGGTCCTGGGACGGCACAGGGGATCACTGGAGAAGTGCTGCCCCTGTGCCTGGCAGCCCTGGGAGAGGGAAAGTGGCCTTGGGTACAGCACTGGGCTGGGAGTCAAGAGATCAACTTCTTCTCTGCCACTGAGTCCCGGTGTGCCCCGGGCAAGGCTCTTCACCTCCCAGGGCCTCAGTCCCCCCCGGTAATCCTTGTGTCCTCCTGCCCAGGACAATGGGGCTCTGACTGTGCAGGCTGAATGAGCAAAGAGGAGGCCTCAGTCTCAAGCCAGCCCAGGGCCCAATGCCCAGCAGTGCTGCCCCCACCTCCCCGCAGAGCGGCTCTGCTGGTGTCAACGGAGGCACCTGCTAGTGGCTCAGGGAGGCAGCTGGGCTGGCTTGTGCCCACCTGACGGGGCTGAGGCCAGCCTTGGGAGGAGGGTGACTCCTACCAGTTGCCGTTCAGCCTGGCGGCTGGCGCCTGCAATGCCGTGGGTACCATGGGGAGGTGCATGCACCGTGAGAGGGGATGGGGGCCCCGTGGGGTGCTCTGGGGATCCAGTGGGTTTCATTTTGCCCCCTTTGCCTCTCTTTCTAGATGATGTTTCGCCATATTTCAAAACGGAGCCGGTCCGGAGTCAGGTCCACCTGGAAGGGAACCGCTTGGTCCTGACCTGCATGGCTGAGGGCAGCTGGCCCCTGGAGTTCAAATGGCTTCACAACAACAAGGAGCTGACCAAGTTCTCTCTGGAATACAGGTGAGCGAGCCCCCGCGCCCGCCCTGCCATGCCCCGGTGGGGAACTGCCGGGACCTTTCCCGTCCAAAGCAGCCGCAGCAAAGGTGCTGGGGAGGCTTGCACGTCTCGACTGTTTCTTCTGCTCAGGCTGTTGTGGGGTGGAGCGAGGGGAGCTGGCCGGGGCATCCCAAGCGCTGGGAGACCCCAGGTAAAGGCACACAAGTGTCCTGTAAAGCAGACAAGTTCCCCCGGGGTCTGGGCACACAGAGGAGGTGGCTTGCTGGGGAGGTGGGATGCAGGGACAAGCTCAGAGCCAAGATGACGTGACGTTGCCCTCTCCCCACATCCCTGGGTCCAATCTACCCGAGGGCAGGAAATCGCTAACAGTGTCGCCAGCCGTCCGCCCCCATAGGCTGATCAGCGATCGAGGAGCAGGCAGGGCCCCCAGGATGTGCCGGGATGCACCAGCCCCCACATCCAAGGCACTGGAGAGCGGCTAAGGGGCCAGGGCTGAGGAAAAAGTGAAGAGTGGCAGGAGACATCTGTCCCCCTTTGTTCTCCAAGCTCCTGTCCCTTGCTAAGTGTCCCGGTGGGCAGCGAGGGTGGCAGGTGCCGGCGGTGGTTTTCCTGGGGCGTGGGCAACTGCCCTGCGCTGGCCATGGGTGTCCAAGAGGCCTATGGGAATTGCCAGTTAATTCCCAGATTCACCCCCTTCTCCCAGACGCTACAGTCTAGTCTCTGGCTTGTGCCCGTTGGGGTCAGTCTGCCCACCTGCTGCCTTGGGGGACGCCCCATCAACACTGTGGCAGGGGCTTTTGGGAGGTGGCTGAGCAGGGACTCAGGATTGACAGGGACGAGGTGGCCACGGTGCAGCCTGCAGGCCATGTCCAGGCCAATGCAATCTGTGGCTGCCATCCCCTTGAACGTGGAGTGCGGCCTGGCGAGACTACAGGTCCCAGCATTCAGTGCTCCATCTTGGCCCAGCACAAGGGATTAAGGGGGAGTATTGCATGCTGGGACTTGTAGTCTCAGCTGGCTGCCCCTCTGCAGGAGATGAGAGCAGCTGGTATCAGCCGCATTTTAGGCAAATGACGTGGCTCCCTCCCCTCGAAGTTCCTCAGGCCCGGCCCCTGGTCCATCTGGGTGGGAGGGAAGGAGCCGTGCGTGTGGTGCCCCTGTGTCGGCACACGCTGCTGAGCATGCCAAGGGCTGCCTTGCCGCGTGTGGGGAAGCGGATTTGAGCAGGCTGGCATCGGGAGGGAGAGCTCCGGCAGAGCGGCATGCGGACTGCACGGCGGGCAGAGGCCAAGGTGACGCTGCTGGCAGGCAGCACACCCAGGGCACGGTCTGGAGAGGCCTGCATGTTGGTCAAGGGGGAATGGGCAGGAACCGGAGCCTGCCGGGGCTGCTGAGGACCCTGCTTTCCCAGGAGGGTTTAAAACCTGTTTCCCAGGAACAGTTTGGCTGTGGACTCCCTCTGCCCTGGACCAGCACCGCCCCTTGGCCGAGATGTTCCCAGGGAGTGAGTGCGGGACGGGGGGGCATGGGGAAACCCACTGGATGTTGCAATATTATAGTGCAGTAGCACCTGGAAGCCGCGGGTAGGGATGGGGCCCTCACTGTGCTAGGCTGTCCCAGGCTGACCCCACCTGGGACTGATCAGCTGCCGCCCACTGAGGCTGGGAGGCCAAGGACCCGGTGATAACTTGAAGATCACCTGGTCCTCATAAAAGCCAGCAGGAGCCCAGCAGAACTGCAGCAAGTCGGTAGATCCTGCACGAGCCACTGGGACCGGGTTTCTAGCCAGCTCAGGCAGGTGGCCTGCAAAGAGTGATCCTGCAGGGAGCAGGCTAGGAAGGAGAAGGAAGCAGCGAGGCCTTTGACAGGCAGGCAGGCAGCCAGCGTGGGGTAATTCTGGCGAGGAGCCGGCTCCTGCAGAAGACCCTTGGTCGGGGGAGAGGATCGGATTGACCTGTTGAATTTATGTCACGCTGTTTGATTGGAAGATCCAGAGCTGAGGCCTGGAAGAAAAGGGACTGGGGCCTCTGGCAGGAGAGCACGCGGGCCAGGGCATCTGCCTGGTGGCTTCTCCAGGCGCCAGACACACATGTAACACAAAGACAGCCCCTGCCCATGTGGCTACAGCAAACGGAGGCAGGGGCTGGGTACTGATTTGGGTCGGTGAGATCTGGGTGCGGCATGCACCCTGGTCTGTTAATTCATTAACACCGGGCGGAGCGCTTTGAAGATGAAAAGCGCCGTGTGCTAATATGACAGTGCTGTGTACTTAGCCGGCGCTTGCCATCTTCACGTTGTCCCGTGCTTTGACCATTATCGATAGCTTTCGCCGCATTTGGCAATGCCACCCCCTCCAGCCCGGCGAAGATAGCCCCTCCCGCCGACCCCAGGACCCATCGTCAGCTTTATTCTCAGCTCCCCGGCTCGCGTGGCGGGTGGGAGGAATCACAAAGAAAAGCATTTGGCCCAGAGTCACAGCCACTCGAGGCTCACCTTTAAATCAAGCTGGGCACCTCTCCTCTGTGTGTGTCATCCTCTCTATTTTAATCAATAATTCAGCCCTAGATGAGCCGTTCCCCATTTCAAGTAATCAAATCCAAAAGCTTCTCGTTGCCATAGCAACTCCTAAGTGGTCCAGGACCCTGGGAACGCAGACAATAGGCCGCGTGTGAAATCCCCTCCCTGACAGTCGCCTTGAGGGCCCCATTGTTGGCTGCTGGGCCCACGCTATGAAGGGAAGTAACTTTGTTTTGTGTTAGCCGAGGGGGTGGGAGCAGAGGGCTCAGGAATGCCAGTCTCTGCCCTCGCTGCACCGGCTGGGATCTGACTTCTGGAGCTGTCTGGAGCCATTCGCTTTTCTTGCAAGGCTGAAAGCAGGACCTGGCATGTGGGAAGGTTTGCTGAGCTCCCTGGCGTGTCCGTGGGAGCACTCCGCAGGCAGACTGAGGGGGCACCTTGCGCAGGGCGGCTGGGGTGGGCTTTTGCTTTGAGGTTTATTTTTCCAGTTGAAATTCTGGGGTTGCAAGGAAAAATGCCAAGCTAAGAGTCAAATTACCCCTCCCTGCTGTGCCCCGACAGGCAGCGAGCTCTGGGAAAGCCAGAGTCACACCCCGTCGCACTGCACCAAGGGCCCATTCCTGGGCTCTGCGCTCCAGCTAACCTCTTGGAGCATTTGCCTGAGTGAACAATGTCTCTGCGGCTCCTATCACCATCGCATCTGGGCACCGCACCATCATTAATGAATTTGTCTTTACATAAGCCCCTGGAGCTGGGCAAGTATCATTTTCCCCATGTTATAGATAGGGAAACTGAGGTACAGAGCTGAAAAAGGGTCTTGCCTGCAGTCACAGAGGCAGCTGGCTATTGAACCCAGAACTCCCATATACCGGCCCAGTGCCTTAGCCACAATCCTGCAGTGAGTATAAGACCCTCCAGACTTGGCTTGCAGTGACTCTCTGGGGCAGGGCAGGGGAGGGGGGTGTCACTCACTAAGCCAACAAGCATAGAACAAATTGCCAGTGAGAGGGTGAGAGTGAAGCTGGTGCTGCCCAGTGGAGTGGGGGCCGGGTAGGTGAGGAAGAACCAGCACAATGTGTGGGTGTTTCACACGCAGCCCGTCACACGCCTCAGGCTTCCCTGACCCCTGCTGTGAGAACAGACCCACCCACCCCAGCTCTTGCGCCCCAAATTGGGACAGAGGCACCACAGTTATGCCCGCAGCAGCTCCATGGAGCGGGGGGGGGGGGGTCTGTCCAGGGCAGCAGAGCCCAGGGTTCTTGAGAGCCCCCTACACTGCAACCAGTCATGGGAACACAGCTGCCAGTTCAAGGGAGCTAGGGATCTGTGGGTGCAAATGCTCCCATTCAGGCTTCCGACAACCCGCAGGCCCAAGAGACAGACACACACACACACACACACACGGCCCCCCCATCCTCCCAGCGGTTAGCTGGGGCAAACCCACCAGGACGCTTAGCACAGCCGACTCAGGAGACTGACAGGTTGGGGGAAGCACCAAGATGGGGACTTGAGGGCACTGTTGGAGTGGGGAGCGAGATGAGCGTCCCAACCAGGGTGTGGACTCCCACACAGAGTGCTAGAGCTGGGAGCTAGAATCGGGCTGGGTTTGCTGCTCTGCCACCTGTGGGTTTCTATAAACTCTCCTTCGATGCTGAAACGTCCGGGAGGCAACAGAAAAGCTGGCAGTGCTGCGGGCGGGGTGGATCTCTGGGTCCCTGCGGTGGCTGGGGCTCAGTGTGGTGAGCAATGCGGGAAGCCAGTGAAACAGGGCAGCGAGAGAAGCGCTGAGGTGGAGGCCGACCGACAGCTTATCTGGCAGCTGCTGTGGCGGCGTTTCCAAGGTGGGTTTATTTATTCATGTGACAGGTGCTGAAGCTGGGATTGTGGCATGCACACGGACCAGCCTGGAAAGGAGCCAGCCATTGCAGCTCTTAAAGGAGAAGACAGAAAACAGGCTCCTGGTTAACGTGTTATGGTGTGGGGCAGTATGTCAAGGGGGCTCTTCTCGTCCGCTTGGAAAGTCCCACAACAGCCGCATTGTGCAAAACCGGGGCGCAGAGCGGCTCACTGCCCCCTCATCCGCAGCGCCCCCGCTGGCCAGCGTAGGTGCTGCGGGGCATTTTGATATGGGCTGCCTCTGCTGAGAACCAAGCTGGCGGCGTCCTATCTTTGTTAGTGGCATGGGGAGGGGGAATCGAGGCCTTTCCCCGTGGGAAAGGGTCACGTGGCTAGGGAGGCTTGGAAGGGTAGCGGGATGTCAGGAAATGTCCGTTTCACCAAAAACCAATAGGTCCATCAAGGAGAAGTGAAATTTACAACTAGGCAAAGTAAGGCAAATGCTGCTTGAGAACTCATTTGAGTTGGATTTAAAGCTACTTCCTTTGTGTGTTCTGACACGGGACGATGACAGATTGTGTTTTCAGGGTTACAGAGCAGTGGTTTTCAACCTTTTCTCATTTGCGAACCCCTAAAAAAATTTCCAATGAAGATGCAGACCCCTTTGGGGAATGTTAGACATAGTCTGTGGACCCAGGTTGAAAACCACTGTTAGAGACCTTTCACTTTTTGAATCTCAAGTCTACTGTCATTAAATAATTGCCCAGCTCCCCCATTGTCTGACACCCCCAACCCATATTTTTCCACAACTGTGAAAATTTACATTGATAAAAATTAAAAAAAAAACCTGCTTAAGAATAAACGTCACTGTTATCCATCGAAAGGGTACAAAAATGAAAATGGGTTTTTGCCTAGCCTGTGGCTGGGGATGGGAGGGGGAGATGTGATGCCAGGGTGGGAGGGAGGGAAAGGAAAGTGTGTGTGGGACAAACAGTAAAGATTAGACCTTCTCCAGGGCCTTGTCCAAGTTTCTCAGCCTGCTTGCACCAGCTGGGCTCCGGAGAGAGAGTGCCTCTAAGCTGCTGGAGGAAGGAAACCTTTCCACTTTGCCAAACGGCAGCCAGTCACTTGTCCAGCGTGGAAAGGCAGGGCAGCTGACGTAGCCACTTCTCCAAGGACTCTCTGGCTGCCAGGGTCCAACTCCCAAGAGGGTCAGTGGGGATTAACCCCTTCAGTTACGGCCCCATCTCTCCCTGGCTGCATCGGCCCATGAGCCCTTGGAGTGATGGGAACGTTTTCTGGATTTCACAGGGCTGTGGCCGGGATTCCCAGGTTTTAGGTGTCAGAAGAGCAGGGCTGAGCTGAGGATGTCAAGCCAACGGTCTTGCCCCTTGGTGACCTGGACACATTGGAAAACAAGCACCTGATGCAAGGTGAAAATGATCATCGTCGCTCGAATAACTAGCCGTACCTCTGCGGCTCCCCACAGGCTTCCCTCTCCTCAGTTAACCACGGCAGAAACTGAGGCCTGGGCACCCAACAACGAGTCTCAAGTCAGCAACAGAGCCTGGAGTTAGGAACCAGGTCTCCTCTGCCCTTTCTGCTGGACCATGCTGCTGCCCCAGCCTGAGATGCACGTGGTCAGTCCTATCAATGCCACCTTCGACTGGTGGGTCAGCGTGTCCAGGGGAGAGGACCTTTCCTGACCCCCGCCAGCTGGTCGTCTGGTGTTCTGAGCCAGGGGAGCTGCTCGCCCGTGTCTCAGCACATGGGGCTTGCAGGCCTAGTGTAAGCAAGTGCCAGGCCACTGAATTTGATGCGTCCTTTATCCCATGGCTAGATTTGGCCCCACATGACATCAAGGCTCTCAGTGCTCCAGGGGATAGGCTGGACTGGCCAGCGTGCGGAAACCCCTCCGTTTCCAGGCCAGAGGTGTCGGTGAAAATAGGATTCATTAAGCCCGGCGGGTGGCATAGTTCATGACTTGATGAGAGTTACGTTAGATCTCCCATTGGCGATGAGGAATGGGGAGCCCGAAGAGGGGCCAAGATTAGCTGAGGCACTCTCAGGCCAGGAGCAAAACGTGCTCCCCATTGCTGTGGGAATATGCAAAATGTCAACCATTAAATTGGATTGTGAGAACTCCAGTAAGAATGGGGAGGGAGGGGGTGGCATGCACAGTCTGGGGAGGAGAGACTGCAAAGGAGGTGCTGAGGTCACGGAGACAAGGCCACCTCAAATGCACCCTGCAGCATCCACCACTGTCGTGTCCCGGTGCCGAGAGTGGGTGGGTTGGGTTTACTACAGGCAGCCTTGCCTCCTGATTAGCATAGGAGACCTTGAGTCCAGACTCCTCGGTTCTATTCCCACTGGGCTGGGCAGTGGGGGCTAGTGGTTAGAGTAGTGGGGCGCTGGAAGTCTGCTTGCTGGCTCTGGGAAGAAGCGTGGTTTAGTAATTAAAGGACTGGTAGTCGGGACTTCTGGGTTCTATTTCCAGGTCTGCCACTGACTCATCGGGTGGCCAAGGGAGAGTCACCGCCTAGCTCTGGGCCTCAGTTTCTCCATCTGTAATATTGGAGCAGGGCCCATATTGCTGAAGTGCTTTGAGATCATTGGCTGAAAGGTTTCATATAAGTGTGACGGTCACGGTTGTCTCTTGGGTGCACAGGTGGCCATTTTTTGAGAAGGCTCCAGATTCCCCAATCCAGCTTCCAGCCAGAGGCTTGTGAGAGAAAACAACCACGTGCTACGGGGAAAGGCAAACAAGCCAACCCGCTGATCTGCAGCTAAAGAAGCAAATCACTGCCTGACTCAAACCCTCTTCTCCAGCCGCTCGGGGCCAGCCGGCCCTCGGCAGCTTGGTGCCGCCTGAGTCTCCGTGGAGATGGATGCCATTGAGGCGAGGGTCTGGGCCTCTTGTCTGGAAGTGGGGGGCTGCTGGTGAGGATGCAGAAGAGCCAGAATTAGTTGTGATGGGCATAAATGAAGGTTAATAGAGATGTAGGTGGCACGGCACCAGCCAGAGGGGCGGTAGTAATTAGCCGTTAACGAGTTTAGAAATGGACTTGTCCTTGGGGACGGCAGGGCTGGCTTGGATGCAGGGGCAGGGCTGGGAGATCCCTTTATGCCAAGGGCTCTCGCCTTTCTCTGACCCTTGGGAGGGTTGCGCTGGGGTGCAGCCATGGGCACCTCTCCAGCGGGCGAGCGGATCGGTGCCATGGAGCTGCCGCTGGGCCTTGCAGAGCGTCTCGCTCCCCCGTGCTCCAGCAGTTTCGTTCTTTGCTGCCGGTTTAGGCTTGGCAGAGCTCGCACCCGCCATCCGTCTGTGCTGCAGGCCCTGGTGCAAAAGGAACAAGGCAGGCCCCCCGTGTGCGCCCCCAGGAAACCCACCTTCTCCTTCACTGCCCTGGGCCCCAGCATGGCTGGGTCATTGCAGTGGGTTTGCTTGGGCAGCTTGTCCCAGCACCGGGGCGAAGGATGTGGAGCTGCCTGCGTCTCTGCATCACATCAGGGGGGCATGGCGAATGGAGGGGCAACCCACCGCCACGTCATTACAGGTTACAAAATCAAGCGCCAAGCCAGGCCGGCAGCCTCTTTCCAACATCCCCTGGGTGGCTGCACCCCTTGGCTTGCCAGGGGCCTAGCGACGAGCCAGAGTCGTGTAGCTGTGTGGGCGTTACTTTCAGCATTGGACTGATCAGGCAGCCCGCCTGGGCAGAGCTAGCCTGCATAGCAATATGCTCTACCTGGCCTGTTCAACGTGCTCCGGCTATGTGCAGCGCCTGAGACCGTAAGTCAAGCAGCATGCACCGTACGGCTGCCAGCCGGTCACTCCCACTGGGATGCTTTGGGGCTTAGCAGCGATGCTGAAATGTGACCTGAAACCCAATGCTGCGGCTTTCTTTCCCCTTTCTCCGGAGCCGAGCTCAGCCAGCCCTGCCAATAGCTCGCTCCTAATGGCACAATTACTGCACTGTGCAGCCCTCGTAACAGGAAAATCACTCACTGTTGTTCAGCAAATACCAGTTTCAGGGTGGAAAAAAGTAATTACGCGGGTCAAAATTGTTTATCATCTTTAGTGCTTCTCTTCACTAGCCGGGGTTTCTGCTCGGATCAATTGCTTTACCAGTGAAGTTATTTCACAATTAACAGTGTATTCTGCCGCGGCTGGAGAGAGTGTTTTCCCTTCAGGTACATCGGGAGAAAGGTAATTGGATTGTAGAGTCTGCTGTTATAATACTTAATACAGGGGACTCCTGGGTTCTCATCCTGGCTCTGCAAGTCCCTGACTTTCCTCTGCGCTCTCAGTTTCCCCTCTTGTTAAGGGGTTCCAGTGGGAGGGTGTGGGGCTTAATACACTCGTTAAGCAAATTGGTGCCGCTGGGTGGAAGGTGCTTTCGAAATGCACAACATGATTATTTATTTGTATTGTGGTAGCGCTAAGAGGGCAGGACCCAGACCCCAAAGGTATTTAGGCACCTTGATTTCAAGGGAAGTTAGGCACCGAAATTCCATTGAGGAGCTGGGCCCAGGGACCTGTTACTCTGGGCCCGATACAAGCCTAACACCAGTCAAGGTCTCTGCCCCGAAGCACTTAGTTTCAGAGGAGACACAACAGGTGTTGACAGCAGACCCCAGAGGATCACCTGAAAGGCGGCAGACAGCAACAGGGTGGGGTGAGCGCTGGCCATTTATAGCTATTCACTATCTGATCGGTTCCATTGCCAGGGCTCTGAACTAGTGCCCAGTTTGATTTGTAGTTGTTTAAAGTGGCACAAGGGCAGCCCGATTACCAAGCCAGCTGAGTAATCTCTGTGCCTTGATCCTCCCGTCCTGGCACCTGCCCAGGAAGGAAGCATTTTGGGGTATTGTCGCCTGGTAGCAGCCCCGGTACAGCTGGAGAAGAGAAGTACCGGCTGACTCCTGGCTTGGTCACTCTGTCGCTCGATCCTCTCTCTCCATCCAGGCGTTTGCCCCGGGAGGCCCGGCTGGGTCAGCAGAGATGCAGCCAGCACGTTAGCCTTTGGCTGATAGCCTAAGAGTTGATGAGATTAGACATTGATTATTGTCTGTGTCGCCCCAAGACCGAGCCAGGACACTGTTGCGCTAGGTGCAGTACAAACACAGGCCAGAAAGCCAGTCCCTGCCCCCAAAGAGCTGGCAGCCTGCCCCTGTGAAACTGGGGTGTCCAAGGTGCCAGCTGCCTGCCCAGTGGGAAATGCCTGGACTGCGAGATGGGAGTTCTGGATTTGGGTTGGCGTCTTGTTAACCTTTGCACCCACCCTCTCGGCTAGAATAGCTTTGCCCCAAGGCTCTCTGTGGAACACGGAGAGGAGAACGGCTTTGCCCAGCTTCGCAGAGTGAGGCAGTGGCAGGGCTGGCCCAGGAACCCCGGTATCCTGTCTCTGTCTCCCATTTAACTGCTCCAGCAATCTCCTCTCTCTCTCTCTCTCCTCAGACAGGAAAGCAGCCCTTGGCCACACACAGGGCAGAGTCCCCCCATCCCCATGGGGAGAGAGGGCTGAGACCCCAGAGGAGAGGGCTGTGACCCCGGTGCACCCTTTGAATCTGGAGGCTACATCCGCCCCTGCCTACACCCCATCCGTGCTGCCCCCCGGCAAGACAGATTCTGCCTTTGCCAAGAGCAGGGAGCGTCTGAGGAAGTGGCAGCCTGTCTGCCGAGGCTCAGCGCAAGGAGCCGGCGGACGGTGGTTCCCAGAAAGCCCTTGGCCAGCTGGCTGCAGCGCTGGGGTCTCCTTGCCTTGGCATGGGGACAGCCTGGGCTCCAGTTGCTGTTGCCAAACGAGGCGTCGCTAATTCCCAAAGCAAGCGCCATGCCCCCCAGCCTGGCGTCTACTCCGTTGCTTTCGTTTCCCACCTTGCACCGGATCTGGGTGCTGTCGCGGGCAGCCCATCATGAGTGCAACTGCCCTGGAGTCCCTCCCCCCCACATACACCGAGCCCTCAAGCCGATTGAAAAGAGCAGGGGTGGCCCTGCGAAGTGCTGGGGTCCTACCCCTGGCAGTGGAGTAGGAAGGAGCGGGGGCACAAAGGCTGATTAGCCCAACAAGGGGTCCTGCACTGCCTTTCAGTCATTATGGCATTTAAGACTAATAAGTTCACTTTTTTTTCTTCTTAAAGAAAAGAACCTGTCTCCCAGTTTTGCACCGCGTTTCCATAGCAACCCCCCTTTTCTTCCCTGCATGAGTCAGGGCCCAGCACGCAAAGGGGGGCGGCTTGTGGAGGTGCCAAGCAGGGCGAGGAGGAAGGATGCAGCTCAGGGGTCCCTTCCTCCTCGCGCAGCCCTGGGTTTGCATCAGCCTGGCGCAGAGCTGGCGAGCTTCCCCCGTGAAGCGTGCTGGGCTCACTAGTTCCTTGTGGCTCCGATAGCAGGCCTGCAGGGCGCTGCAAGGATACAGAAGATCACTGTGCTGGTTAGCTTGCATCTGTGCACCAGTCTCTGCAGATCAGCTCCCACCCTCCCCTTTTACCTGCCTGGTGCATCTGTCTGGAAAAAGCCTGGGGAGGCTCTCAGGGAAAAGCTAAACTGCTCAGAGGAGGGTTTCATCCTTCCTTAAGGAGAAGGCAGCTTAACGCAGCATCTCCGGAGAGTTTGAGGCCGAGAAGTTGGAAAGATTTTGCCTAGTGTGTGCTGCGCTCTCTCTACCCCAGCCCCGTGCGCAGACACTCTTATGGCTCGGGGCTAAGAAATTTTTCCGCGGTTTCTCTCTCCAGCGTGTGGCTCTTCTTTGGGTTCTCCGGAGTCTGAGCTCTTTTCATACATGGAATCATAACATGCAAATCAGGCCGTGCGATGTCTTTAATGAAACCCTCTGAAGGAAAGAGCTTCTCTGGCGGATTGACGATATTTATTTCTCGTGCAAGAAATTTAACATGCAGATTGGTTAGGGCTGGTAATTTATCACATGAGATTGTCGTATTGGGGTTTGCATTGAGTCCTGCTTCCTTCTGAAATTACATCGCGCATATATTAGAATATGGACAGACGGACTCTCACACACATGCCCCTCTCCCTCTATTAAATAAATTCTCATTCCGCTTCCATCCCTTCTCCCCTCCACATCTGCTGCAGGACTCCAGCGCCCATCCAGAGGATTTCCCATGTCTTCCCAAGAGCCCAGAAGCCCTCTGCCAGAAGCGTGGAGACTAGGAAAATTTAATTAGCTCCTTGGCTTGCATATTAGCTTCGTCAGACACATCACTCACCCCCCAAAACATTTTTTCATGACTAATTCCCCACAAGCCTCTGGTTTGGGTTTCCTTTGCTATGCCACAGCCCACACATCGCCTCGCTTGGGCCAGATGCCTGCGAGTTCTCTTTCTGGCACAGGATTGTCGTTTTGGCTCTTGTAATACCTTTTCAGAGGAAGCTGGGAAGAAAACAGGCCTGGTTCTGCTCTCGCTCCCACTGGTTTCACTCTGGAGCAGCTCCGCCCAAGTCAGTGGTTTTGCACCAGTGCGAAGCTGACGCAAGCGAGAGCAAGAATCGGCTGCTAAAATCAGAGAACAGAATCCCAATTTGGTTTCTGGGCTCCTTCCTCACGCCTTACAAGTAAATGGACACTAGCTGTGGGGATCTGAGCTGAGCGAAGAGCTCAGGGATTGACTGTCGGATCGGAATTGACCACAGGGATGAGGAAAATGCAGCCAGTTAAAAATCAGATGCATCCCAAACCCTGCAAGGTTCTTGAAAGTTCAGTGAACTTTACATTTAAAACAGAGCGGTGAGGAGGAAGGTGAAGGGTGGGGAACCCGTGACGTGCCCTGTCCATACGGCTTTGCCCTGCCTGTGGGGACCCACTTTCCAGTGAGCCAGGTGGCACCGCCTGCCCTCCCTTGGCCAGGGATTGGGGATGGATTGGAAAAGCAGTGGGTTTGCAGTCACTTCTCCAGCTGGCGCTCCCCACTCACGTGGTGAGTCCCCACCCCCTCCCTATTGGAGGCTGCTTTTCTTGCACTTTCTGGATGTCGTTTTGTTTTAAAGCTCTGCTCAGTGCAGCGTGTGTGTATGTGCCAGTGCCCTGTACTGGGGGCAATCGGGACCACTCTACTGTGTGTGACAGGCCCTGTGCCACTCCGAGGTAGGGGAGACTTTTCTTTAATTCACATAGCTGGGGTGCGTTATTCTGGAGCAGGGGGCTCTGAGTTCTTGCCCCATTTGCTGGTGGGAGGGTCCATGCAGCGCAGTGTCCCCATCGATTTATTTGTTTATGTTATGCTCAAATAAATTTATTAGTCTCTAAGGTGCCACAAGTACTCCTTTTCTTTTTGTTTCTGTAGAAGAGGAACAAAGTTTAAAAAACACTGAAAAGGCCAATATCATGAGAAGCCCTAGGGGGGTGTTTCTCGATTATATTTGGAAAGAGACATTTTTTTGATTTTCGGTTTTCTCATGAGCCCTGGCCTACCTAGGTTGGTATGTTATTGTAGGGTTGCTCTGGAGGGCGGGGCTGCGTGTGTTATTGTAGGGTAGCCAAGCTGTGCGTGTTGATTGGTTACTGGGGAGGGGAGGTGTCCGTGGAAGAGCTGGGGTTACAGATCCAGGGTCTATTCGTGAGTTTGGAGCAGCAGTCCAGGAAGGCACTCACCCCAGTGGCAGAGGAAAGTAGGACATGTTCCCGGCCTCCTGCCCTGACCTTGGCTCTGTCCCTCTTAGATACTGAAACATGAATAGCCGTCTTGTTGTTCGTGCCTCTCTCCGGCCCGACGTGGCTGGGCTCTCCGCCCCTTGCGCGCCGTAGGAAGCCAGCAGATTAATGCATGTGCATAAATTATTAAACAGCTTATTGTTCTAGCCGGACCAATTGAGCTGGCGATTTACAAGGCCACCGGAGTTACTGAAATTCCCCTGACCACAGCAAAATGCCTCTTTGGCAGGGCACCGCCAAGGATGGCTCTGGCCTCATGTGTCAAAATGCAGCTTTTTCCAGTCAGGAGCTAATTGAGATTCAATAATGCCGTTAACATGAGCTGATTAAATACCGGGGGGATGGTTAAAAACATATTGAGTGAGGCCCCTCTGCTGGGGCTGGCCACGGCTCTCTGCAAGTGGGGAGTTGGTAAATCTCGCTAAGTGTGTTTTAATGAATGCTCTCTTGCCATGTCCCGATCACACAATAACGATTCTCGTACACGTCCCCCTGTAGAATTAATTAGTCGTTATACAGTATGTTAATCAAAGGGGCTGTGGCAAGGCTCTGAGATCCCAAATCTATTGAGCTGCTGCTTACCGTGGCTTGTGTTGAAAGTGTCACATGGACCTTGCTGCGTTCTGGTTTTTAATTTGCTAGAGCAAACGCTTCAGCTGCGATGTCCCCTCACCCCCCAAAATAAATCAGCGGCATGAGCCATTAAACATCCCTACAATAACAAACCAGCCTGCACAATCCTGGGCAACCCTACGATAACAAAGGGAGTGTTAGCATCCCAGGGTTCGTAAGCAGCCGTGCCGTACAATAACAAACCGGCACTTGCAGCCCAGCCCTCGTGAGTGACCCTACGATGATAAAGCTTGACATGAGCTTCGGGGTGATGTCTTGGCGGCCGCCCCCAAAAATAGCCCAGATACCTTTGCATCGGATTTGCTGCCACAGAGGGAAGTGCTAGCCACAGTTTCTCATTGTTTCATCTTCATGGGAGGAGAGGGTTGGGGAAGTAGCCCACAAGGGCATCTCCCACCTGAACCAACGGAGCAGATGAGCCTAGAAATCCGCACGTGTCTCCTCCCCTGGGCAGAAGGGGCTGTTTTGCCAGCAGGTTCGCCCAGGGGAGCAGGTGTTGGTGACCCCATTTCCAAACCCCTTTTGAAGGGGAAGGGCTTTGGGAGATGGATTTCCTGGGGCAGCTCAGGGGCCGTTCCTTTTCTCTGCCCCTTGGCCTTTGCTGCCCCAGCATTGGATGCAGAGTCATTCTCCCAGGCCTGGAAGAAAAGATCTACTGGGTGGATTGATTTGGTTTAGCCCATGGTCAATGGGATTTAAAACAGCGTTATTGACCCCCGGGAGCTCCAGGGGCTTGGAAAGCCACTGAGCTTTCAGGCCTATTAGCTGTCTCTGATGGACATATGAGGGGATTTAATTAAGCCGTTCTCCATCAGGGTGTCAAGTGGTGCCGGGTTTACGCAGAGCTAGATCACATAAGGCTAGATGGATAGACAGATGGGGAGGGTTCAGTGTCACGCTGTCACTTGGCCATCGCCATGTCACATTAACACTGCAGCTCTCAGGGCCTCTGGCCTGGTGCTTCAGAAAAGCCACGAAGTCACCTGCATAACCTCTCTCTCCCTGGGCTGAGCTCCCTTCCTGAACCCTCGGCCTGGAAGTCTGGCTTGGCTTTTCCTTCTAACTCTCGGTCATCGGTATTGTTTGCACAGCCCAGACCATTCATGTCTGTAGGCATGGATTACCCCCAGAAACAACGTTCTCTCTATCACTGAAAAGCTCGGAAAATCAATGCCAGCAGCCTGGCACGTATGGGCAACCTTCCAATAACAAACCAGTGTGTGTCCCCGCCCTGGTAAGTGACCCTACAATAACAAACCAGTGTATATATCCCCATCCTTGTGAGTGACCGTATAATAAGAAATCAGCGCGTTTCTCCCCACCCTTGTGAGTGACCCTACTATAACAAACCAGCGCGTTTCTTCCGACCCTTGTGAGTGACCCTACAATAACAAACCGGTTTGCCCCAGCCCAGTGCCTGTGAGCAGCGTGGCAGCAACAAACCAGGCTGTGACAGAGGACAGGCCGTGCCACAACGGGGCTGGTTTCAGTGCCAAACACTCCTGAGGGTTTATACCATAAATAAAACTTCCTGCTTAATGATTGCAGAGCTGCCCACCACTGCATTGTGATCCCCAATTAATTCCCGTCCCCCGTGAAGGCAGCCCCGGCCCTTTGTCAGGCGAGCGCCTGCACTCAGTAACGATCCTCTGAATGCCAAGGGAGATCAGAAAGGAAACAAAATTAAAGCCAATGTAGATAAAAGCCTTTACGGAAGGCCAGCAGTGGAGAACAAAGTCTCTCCTCTGATTTGGTTAATAACTGCAGGCCAAGCTGTGCTGAGTAACTTGTTTCCTTTCTCTTGGCGATTTCCATCCATTCAGGTGTGCAAAACAGGCTGGCTCCTCAACGGCCCCTTTGCCTCTGGTGGCAAGGAGAAAAGGCCCATTAATTGGGTCTGCAGGGGTGTCTTGCGTCACGGACCTAGCGCAGGATCTCTTCATTCTCCCCTGGCAGGCCCAAGGAGACGGCTCCGAGATGTTTGATGCACTCCCCAGAGCTGGAGAATCCAGGCAAGGAGCCTGGCAGCCCGAGACACTGACACACTGCTCATGTGATAGAAAACACCAGCAGGGGTGTGAGCGGGGAGGTTGAATTCAAATAAGTCTCTAGCCCTGGCTCCCCGGGGGTTGGCGGACCAATCTGACACACCCAGCACACAGTACAAACTCGGTGGGGTGAAGCATCGTAAGAGTTTTGTGTCTGTCTGTGCATTTACACTCAGACATGTCGTACACTCATCAAGCAGAATGCATCTGCACACAGACATGGCTGTGTGCAGTGCACACGCAGGCACATGCTTGTGCCTACACAGAGGGCACTTCTGTGAACAGGCTGCATATGCACCAGGCATGATGCAAGGCCAGGTATCATGTAATGGGCGCTGCTGGGGATCAAACAAGTGAGGGTTACCCACACGCCAAATGTGATCTGATTCTCTGGGTGAGCCAGCAAATAAATACAAAGCAATTCAGGAAGCACATGTGGTACTCAGCCCTTCCTGTTTATTTACCGAGCACTTTGCATGCTCTGAGCCCTGCACAGTCTGCTTAAGGCAACAGGGCATATTCTCATCCCCCTTTTACAGATGGGAAACTGAGGCACAGCGCGAGGACATGGCCCCAGGTCACACAGTGAGACAGTGTCGGAGTCGGGAATGCAGCGGCCGAGTCCCCATGAGCTTTCCCGCCCTTTGCTCTCTGCAAGTCGGCGTGCGAGTGCGGTATCACACGCTCACTGTCTCTCCCATATGCTGTGCCCAGGGGGGTTCACAGTCCCACTGCGGTGAGGTGCAGGTGGAGTGTGCGCTCCGCCCCAATGAGCATTGCTCACTTGCTCATGGGTGGGGGCATGGGCCATTTCTGACTGATTGGTCAATTCCAGACGGACGCAGCGCTCGCAGATTGGAGCCCGGTGGGAGCTCAGTTTGAAGTAGACATGATGCCAATGCCAGCCAGACGTAGGGCAGAGAGAAGCCCAGAGGGTTGCCAGCCCTTCTGCATCTCTGAGCAGGACGCTGGTCCCATGGGAACTCGCTGCGTTCCCCAGATGAGGAGTGCACGTGGGGGCGGCTGACACCCCTGGGGTTGCCTGGCTGCCCCCGTGCCCTTGTGTATCATTGCCCCTGCATCACACCAGTCTTGCCAGCTCCCTCTGTGCCCAGCTCATGCATGTGGCCGTCTCAGCACCAGGCTGCGAGTGGGCCATGGTCTCGCTCCCACGACCAGCTCCCTGCCGTCCCAGCAGGGTGTGTCATTGGTCTGGGGTGGCTGCAAATCCCTGGCCACCCTGTTTAATTTCCACCAGGGCGTAGCGTCCTCTGCAGACCTGGGCCAGCCGCAACACCCTGCCCCTTTCGCCCTCCCCCCGCCAGCCTCACTCTTGTCTGGCCCAGCTGCCTGTGTGTGACTCAGCAGGGGGACAGCACCGAGTCTGCCAAGCCACACGCACAGGTCCCTGGGGTGCATTTCTCCCCCCGGCGCTGCTGGCCTGTGCGTCAGCCCTGCCGGGCCGTGACCTCCCATTGCTTCCCATGGGGACGGAGTGAGAGGTGCATGGGGTCCAGGTCCACAGAGCTCCAGACGAGTGAGCACATAGCTGTGTTTGTGTGCATGTGCATGCGTGGGCATGGGTGTGCATGTGCGTGCACCTGTGTAAGAAAACACGCCTGGGTCTGTTCTGGGGTGTGCTAGGCCTTGGTGTGTGTGTTTCTGGGCCCCGGTGTATGCACATACATGTGTGTGCATGTCCGTGTCTGCATGTGTGTTTGAGCAAGTGTGTGTCTCTACGCCGTCGCTGGGGGTGCGGGTGAGATTTATTACCGAGGACAGTGCAAGGAGAGTCTGCCCATTAGTTCTGGTGTCCGCATCGGCTCCTGACAGCTCGGCGGAATTGAAATCTCTCATTGAAAGCCAGTCAGGATCTTGGTCGATATCGGGCGCGACACTGAAGGACGCTCTCCCACAGGGCACCGGGCCTGCTCCCTGCAGGGTCAGGCACAGGCCACAGGGCTCAGCCGGTTCTTTTATACTGGCACCTCTTTGTCTTTTGAATGCCACTGCCAGCCCGGCTGTGCCCGCCCCAGAGGGCAGGCACCAGACCCACTCCAGGAAGCTTTGCTCTGAAGCCGGGTGCTCAGGCAGGGAAGTAGGGAAGCCCTCGCTGGTGGGGCCCAGTTCTGATCTCCCCGAGGCTGGCGTCAGGCAGGAGAGGCTCCACCCAGCTCTTCTCTCGTGCCCTGGCCCCGGCGATGCTCAGAGCCCAGCCCTGGCTCTGGACCCCAGTGGGGCACACAGGCCTTCTGGGGGACTGCTGGGCACCGTCACACTACAAACACCTGCCGGGGCCAAGGGCATTTGCCCCCCTGGGGCTCGTCCTGCCCCCCGGCCCTGTTCCACCAGCTCCCTGCCCAGGGCAGCTTGGTCAGATGTTTCCAGCAGTGGCCAATGACAGCTGGCTCTCGTTGGGGGGAAGCGGAGGATGGGGGCAGTTACACAGTGCCCAAGGGACTGCTGGCCACTGGCCCAGACAGCAGGGGACAGGGCTGGGGGGACTTGGGCTCGCCTGCTTTTCTCCTGGATGCCACTCGCTCTCCAAATCGTGACAAAACGTGAGGCAGAGACAAGGCCAGGCAGGGGGGCAGGATCAGCAGCTCCCCCTTAGCGAGCCATCTGCCCCCCGTTCAGCACAGCAGGAGATCCAGGGCTGGGAGGGGGATGCACTCCCCGATGACCCTCACCCACAGCCCCACCTAGGCGGGAGAACAGTGACGTCCTGAGTGAGGCGTGGGCAAGGCAGGCCTAATGGCTGGAGCAAGAGTCGGGAGCGAGGGGTCAGGAGCGACTGGGACAGGAACGGGGCAGGGGCAGGAGCGATCACTCAGCCAGCCTGGTCCTACCGCCACCCAGCTGAGCTCATAACCTGTCAGCCGGGGGCTGGGCTGACAAGTCCTCAGGCTCAGCTCGCTCCTGTGCAGCGCGATGTGTGCCAGTGGGTTAACACCCTCCACCCCAGAGGTGGCTGCATTGGGCGGCTGCCACCAGAGGCATGCTGGGACTGGCCCAGCCGGGAGCACTGTGATCATCCGGGGGTGGGGGGCGACAGCTGTGTGCTGCGGAGAGGGAGATGCTGCAGGAATGCAGGGGCCTGGCGGTGCTCCCTCTGGCCCAAAGCGCCCGAAGAGCCGGTGACAGCGACGGCTGCCACGGAGTCGCGGCTGCTCGGGCTAACGAGCCCAGCCAAGCTGGGGCTCCGAACTCCGGGCGTGCTTGGCCACCGGTGGAAAGCGGGGCAGGGGGAGAGCTGGCAGGACGCTGGTGGCACCTGGCCTGTCCATTGTGCTGGAGAGCCAGAGCCGAGCCCTTAGGAAACGGTTTCGTGGCCCAACAGGGGTCCTACGCTGCCACCTAGGGGCTGGTCGGGAACCCGGTGGAATTTCAGCACAGTGGTGGCTTGCACACGCTGGTGGCTCGCACGGCTGCTCTCGGAACAGCGGTGCCCTGTTTTTAAGAAGAGGCCTGGCAAGCCATGCCGATTAGCTCTTGTCTCTCTGCTGAGCAGCTCTCAGGGCACAGGGCCTGCTTACAGTCATGCACACCAGGCCGGCATGCGCCTGTCCCTGGCTCCAGTCTGCCTGTCTGCTCTGTTCTTGTGAGCCGGCAGGGGATTGAAATACGCAAGGATCCTTCTCTCAGACACACTTGGACAGTGCTCTTCTTGTCTCTGCAAATCCCCTGCTAGCTCCCAAGGCCAGGGCAGTCAAGCAGCGTGGACAGAAAGATGGCCCAGCATTCATAGCCCATGGCAGCCCTGGGGTCCTCCAGGCTTCTCAGTCATTATGGAGAGACCAAGGGGTCATCTAGGCTGTGGTGATGAGTGACATGAGTTTGCTAGATCTCAGCAGTGAGCGTGCCCCTGAGCAGAAGGCCTCCTGTGTCCTATAGCACAGTTCAGTGTGGTGGCCGGGGCTGGGATTCAGGGGCATCGGCAGAGCCGACTGAGTTTCAGGGGTGGGCTTCACGTTGGGGAGGAGGAGGTGCGTTGGCAGAGATGCGCACGTGAAGAGGGTGCAGTGCACAAATGGAATATCAGGAGGCGCTGCAGGGTAGGAATGAGGTGCATCTGCAGAGCTGGGTGTGTGGGGAGCCCAAAGCTGGCATAGCTGGGGGCTGCAGGTCAGGATTGAGGTGCACTGGCAGAGCTGGGTGTGTGGGGAGCCCAGAGCTGGCATAGCTGGGGGCTGGGGGTCGGGATTGAGGTGCCCTGGCAGAGCTGGGTATGTGGGGAGCCCAGAGCTGGCATAGCTGGGGGCTGCGGGTCAGGATTGAGGTGCCCTGGCAGAGCTGGGTGTGTCTGGAGCCCAGAGCTGGCATAGCTGGGGGCTGCGGGTCGGGATTGAGGTGCACTGGCAGAGCTGGGTGTATCTGGAGCCCAGAGCTGGCATAGCTGGGGGCTGCAGGTCGGGATTGAGGTGCACTGGTAGAGCTGGGTGTGTCTGGAGCCCAGAGCTGGCATAGCTGGGGGCTGCGGGTCGGGATTGAGGTGCACTGGTAGAGCTGGGTGTGTGGGGAGCCCAGAGCTGGCATAGCTGGGGGCTGCGGGCTGGGATTGAGGTGCCCTGGCAGAGCTGGGTGTGTGGGGAGCCCAGAGCTGGCATAGCTGGGGGCTGCGGGCCGGGATTGAGGTGCCCTGGCAGAGCTGGGTGTATCTGGAGCCCAGAGCTGGCACAGCTGGGGGCTGCGGGTCAGGATTGAGGTGCACTGGCAGAGCTGGGTGTGTGGGGAGCCCAGAGCTGGCATAGCTGGGGGCTGCGGGTCAGGATTGAGGTGCCCTGGCAGAGCTGGGTGTATCTGGAGCCCAGAGCTGGCACAGCTGGGGGCTGCGGGTCAGGATTGAGGTGCACTGGCAGAGCTGGGTGTGTGGGGAGCCCAGAGCTGGCATAGCTGGGGGCTGCGGGTCAGGATTGAGGTGCACTGGCAGAGCTGGGTGTGTGGGGAGCCCAGAGCTGGCATAGCTGGGGGCTGCGGGTCAGGATTGAGGTGCACTGGCAGAGCTGGGTGTGTGGGGAGCCCAGAGCTGGCATAGCTGGGGGCTGCGGGTCAGGATTGAGGTGCCCTGGCAGAGCTGGGTGTATCTGGAGCCCAGAGCTGGCACAGCTGGGGGCTGCGGGTCAGGATTGAGGTGCACTGGCAGAGCTGGGTGTGTGGGGAGCCCAGAGCTGGCATAGCTGGGGGCTGCGGGTCAGGATTGAGGTGCACTGGCAGAGCTGGGTGTGTGGGGAGCCCAGAGCTGGCATAGCTGGGGGCTGCGGGTCAGGATTGAGGTGCACTGGCAGAGCTGGGTATGTCTGAAGCCCAGGTGTGGAACAGGGGGCAGGGAGGTATTTTGCCACTTGTGATCAAGGGGCATCATCAAAGATGGAGCAGGTCGGGGAAGCTTTGCACAGCACGTCCCCACGATACGACTACCTTTCCCAGCTATCAACTCACTGATGCACCCAGGGGTGGCTCAGGGCACATCTAGGTTATCTCAGGCCCCCTGAGAGGTTCCTTGGGGTGAAACAGCCACTTCATTGACTCCCATTAGCTGCCGCCCGCTTGGCATCGGAGCCCTGGCACGGCAGAGCACTGCCGCTGCTGCTCCCCCAGATCTCTGTGGGGTCTTGGACCTAAACCTTTATCGCCCTCTTCCCCTTTGCTGCATCAAAGGCTCCCGGCTCCTGTTCTGCAGTCACCGCGTGGGGCAGATTAAATTCCATGTGCGGCAGCACCGGGGGAGAGAGACTCTATTTGAGCTCTTGTCTGGGTGCCAGCTGACCCGGTGGGAGGTGTCGATGGGGGGCACTGGCAGTGCTGACGCCCTCAGCGGCTGGGCAGGGGGTTCTAGTCTGTCAGGCAGTGGCTATCCGTTAGTCTCTCGTTATTAAAGTTTAATTTAAACTGTGTATCAAAAGGAAAAAACGCAGCCGAATCAAAGCAGCCTGCGGAACTTGATTGGATTTCACGGGGGAGGCTTGGGTTCCCTTATTTATTTACTCCTCTCCGTCTCCGGTTTCCCTCTGTTCTGAAGAAAAATAGTCCAGAGGAGGCCCCGAGGTTAATGCCCCGGCTGCCACTCATGCCTTCCAGCAGTGAGGTGCTGCTTTACCCTGCAAGCTCAGGAAGCTGAATCTAAGGGGCAGTGTTGTCTAGTAGGCAGGCTGCTAGCCTGGGACACTGCTGAGCTGGATTCTGTTCCTAGGTTCGCACCCTGCTGCGTGACTTGGGCAAATCGCTCCCCCTTTCTGGGCATCCCTGTCTTCCTCCTGCCTGGTCTAGACTGTGAACGCTTTGGGGCAGAGACTGTGCGCCATGGGGCCCTGATTGTGGTCGGGGCCCCTGTAATCCCCACATGATTAAATACGGGAGGATGAGTGTTAAATACACAGGGAATTGGCGCCTCATTCCAAGCTGGGGTGAGTGGGGCCTGGCTAGGATGGAGGAGGTAAGCGCTGGTGCCCAAGGGCGCCGAAACGAGCCAATGTACATTTATTTTCCTTATCTCCTAATAATCTTCTGAGGCTAGAGAGGGAGAGATAAGCGCAGCAGCCACGGGTGGCGGTGATGATAAGAGGCTTGGCGTGTAGCTGAATCCAGACTAATCAGAACCACGCCGGGCTGGGTGACCTTGCCAGGCTGGCCGGCCCTGCTCTCCAGGCAGCCTCAGTGGGCCCTCTCCTGGGAGTGGCTGAGGCTGCATCCTGTCTCTCCAGGCACTGGAGTCACGCTGGCACAAACTGGGTGGGCTGGAGTGAGCCATGAGGGCATTTCGAGAGGGGGCGGCACAGCGGCTCGGCCGAGGAGCAGGCAAATGGCAGAGTTTGCCGGAGGCCGCCGGCAGGAGGCAGTGGGGTTTCAGGGACTAGAGCTAGTTTGTCTGAGCGATGCCTGGCAGCGTCCCTGCTTGAGCTGGAGAAGTTGCCTGTTGCCCCAGGCTGGCAGAGCTTGTCTCCTGTTGAGAGCTGGAGCTGGGAAGCCAGGCTGCTCCATGTTCCCCATCCCCAGGGGAAGCTGCTTGCTGCTCTTGAGCACTCCTGGGTTCCCTTTGTGTCATGCCAGGGAGCTGGACCGGCCCCAGGAATGGCCACGCTGACTCATGGCTCGCTTCTCTTTGAGCTGCAATGGGCTTGCTGTGCTCAGAGCAATGCTCTGACTGCAAAGCTAGCATTGACCATGGGGTCCTGTAACCTCCCTCTAGTCCCGGACATGGGCAGGAAAGGGAGAACACCACTGGCCAAGCAGAATTTGGCTCTTCTGGGGTTCCTGCAGTGTTTGGTTTGGGTCTTGGGCCACTAGGGGGTTGTTTCTCCTGGCTGCCTTAGCCGAGGGGCTGGAGCTACATTCGTACAGGAATCTTTGGCTGCAGACAGCATGTCGAAATGCTAGAGTAGAAATACTAAGATGGATGAGGTAGGGTGCCTGGCATGAAATGAGGCCTTGTGGAAAATTGGGGGAACGAGGATAATCCATGGGACGCAGTAATACCAGGGTACAAAAGGGACAGGAAGGGCAGAGTAGGTCGTGCTGCTGGGGGATTGGCACTGTATGTGAAAGACACATCAAGTCAAAGGGCGGGACGCAGAAATAAAAATTCTGTTCCTTGGAGCCGCTAGTCCTGGAACCCACAAGGCGGGAGGCAGTTCTTCATTTAGTGCTAAGTGTCACACCGGCTCTGGTCCAAGAGGTGAATGCAGTTGAACTGCTTGATAATAGTGACCAGAATGTGCTAAATTTAACAGCCTTGTGGGGGGGAAATGCCAAAGAGACCCACCGCTGTAGCATTTCACTTCCAAACAGGGAACAACACGGAAATGAGGAAACTAATTAGATGGCAATAAACAGGAGCAGTCACCAGAGTGAAATGCCTGCAAGCTGCATGGAGACTATTTCAAAACACCATAATAGAGGCTCAAATGAAATATGGACCCCAAATAAAAAAGGAAGAGTCAGGGGGTCAAAAAATGCCTCCAGGGCTCAGCAGCAGAGTAAAAGAGGTGGCTAGAGGCAAAAAATCCTCCTTTAAAAGTAGGAAGTCGAATCCTGATGGGGGAAAGAGAAAGGAGCATAAACTCTGGCCAGTCGAGTGTAAAAGTGTAATAAAATAAGCCAAGAAAGACTCTGAAGAGCGCCTAGCTAAAGGCACGGCTCAACCCTTTACAGCCACTTTCTTACTTGGGGCCCCCTTGGAAAGGGGGCAGAACAGGGTTGTTTTCAGAGACAGCCCCTGGGACTTTGCTTCACTTTAAGCCAATGCCTGGAGGTCAAGTGTGATGCATTGACCCACGGAAACAGCTCCCAGCATTGGCCCCAGACCTGGGCGGGGATCCCCCAGGCAAGGGGCCCACACAAGCACCAGACTCCCCCGCTGCGCTGAGCAGCAGGTGTGGGGATGGTGTGGCCAGTAACAGCACAGCAGCGAAAGGGAAAAGCACATGCATTAAAGGCTGCAGTCCAGAATGTGGGGGAAGGAGCCCTCAGCCCGCTCCCCTTCCCTCGTGGAGTCAGCAGGGCCAAGGATGCTTTGTTTCCCCAAGGCCCAGAATAGACCTGAAGGTCTCTGGGTCCTTGCTGGGGGTCAGAGCTGTGCAGCCGGGTGCCAGTGACTCAGAGCAGCGCTTTGTTGGGAATTCGTTTGGCCTCTGTGAAGCTCAGAGGCTGCAAGCAAAGGTCAGGAGTTCTGGGACAGCCCCTCCAGACGTCTCTACCTTTGACAGCCTGCTGCCTCTCCATCATGTGAATCGCCTCCTATCCCCGCCACAGGCGGACACGGGCAGTGGGGCAGCTGATGAACACTGCTCGTGTTTCCTGGCAGAAATACGTACGCGACGCTTGTCTGCGTTGTGTCCTGTACTGTGAGGAGTGCCGATTCCTGCACCAGGGTGCCGATGTCACCGCAGTAAGAGGGTTCTCCCATCCCACACTTGGCCTGGTTGCTTTTTAAAGGCATGCGTTAGGGTATGCATTAGAGCAAGGGCAGCCATGTGGCTGTGAAGCCCATAAGAAAGGCCATATTGGGTCACATAGGCACTGACTCCTTGGGTGCTCCGGGGGCGGAGCACCCACAGGGAAAAATAGTGGATGCTCCCTCCCAGCGCTTCCCGCCAGCTGCAGATCAGCTGTTCAGCAGTGTGCAGGAGGCACTGGGGGGGAGAGGGAGGAGTGAGGGCAGGGTGCCCTTGGGGGCAGAGCAGGGGTCAGCAACTCATAAAGATGATGCCTATGTTGGGTCAGACCAAGGATCCATCTAGCCCAGGGGTTCCCAAACTGGGGTTCGCGAAATGTATCAGGGGAAAAAAAATTCTGTAATGGCAGACAGAGCCGTCCGTAGGGACCCTAGGCGCCAGGGCCCTGCAGCTCAAGCCCCAGGACCATGACTTCCTGGCAGAACAAGTTTAAGCTTTGTTGTAGTCGTGCATTGTTTGCCTGGACTGCTCAAGACCCAAATGCTTGTGGGAGGAACTCTTTATTTGGGTTGGCTTCTTAAATACCTTCATGCTGGTACTCCTGGATGAAACATGTAGGAGGCTTAATCGAAGTGATATGAGCTACAAAAGTGAGATCTTGGAAGAGTGTTGCCATTTGCATAATGTAATAAAATTAATAATGTAATGATCAATAATAATGTAATAATAAATAGTGTGTGACAAGTGTGTCAAAAAAAACCAAAACAAATTATTTCCAAGATCACTGCTTCTATAGTTTATGCTCAGGTAAGGGAGAAAATCCCTGGCAATATTCATTTTCAGGAGGAGGTTCGCGAGATTTGATATTTTCGTGAAAGCTGTTCACGGGTTGGGAACCACTGATCTAACCCAATTTTCTGTCTTCTGACAATGCCCAGTGCCAGGTGCTTCTGAAGGAAAGAACAGAACAGGGCAATTTATTGACTGGGCAACAAGGGGATGGGTCAGTCCCAGCGTCTCGCAGTCAGAGGTTTAGGGTCACCTCTGCAGTACAGGCTTGTGTCTCTGGGCATCTTGGCTAATAGCCACTGATGGAGCTATGCTCCACAAAGCATCATGGGTAAAACATGCAAATATATCCTGCAGGCTGTGTTCCTGTAATACCATTGGCTGCCAGCAAGGGGGGGGCATTCTCTTTTTCCCTCCCCTCCCTCACCCCTCCAGCTTTTTTCGCGGGTTGGGACATCTGTGGTCTGGCTTTGGAGAAGTAACGGGCACCTGATGGGTGACTGCAGCGAGGCACATCAATAACTAAGGACCTAGATCATTGTGGAGCTGCACAGAGAGATGTAAAGGTAGTAGGAACTCGGTTAGTCTCTTGGCTGACGCGACAGATTGTGGTTGGCCTCCCAGCGTACCTAATCAGTTGGGTGTCTGTATCTATTTAGTCACCTCTCCCTCTCTCCCTCTAGGTACATGATCACATCACTGGACCGCACCCATGCCGGCGTCTACCGCTGCATCGTCCGCAATCGGATGGGGGCCCTCTTGCAAAGGCAGACAGAAGTCCAGGTGGCATGTAAGTTGCACTCTCCTTCTTGTCTCCGTTGGTGGGTGAGTTTTCGTCCCCGGAGTTGGAGTGCCCTGAAGAGCCCACCAGGGTCCAAACGACCTTCACGGCCCACGGCGGAGAGATGTCATTGTTCTTAATTCTGGTTATGATGGTAGCGCCTGACCGAGGCCGGGGCCCCTCTGCTCTAGGTGTCATATGAACAGAGAACAGTAAAGAGGCCCTGCCCCAAGGACCTTCCATTCTTGTGTCTGGTGATGCTGCCTTCGCATGGGCAGAGCCCTTTGTGAGCAGTGGTGACCTCGGGATAAATTCCTCGCCAGGTGTAACTCCCCCGAGTGAATTCCACTCGTCTTAAGAGACGCTGACTCAGACTCTGGCTAAGAGACCAGCAGCAAAAGGGTCGGAATTGGAGCTCCGTTTTCGACACACTAAAGGTTCACGGACGGGAGCATCTTGGCACTGGCTGGAAAAGGGGGGGAACAGCGAGGTGACAAAATGTGCAGGACACGAGAGAGAGCGTGAAGAACTTCAGAAGGGCCTAATGAAGCGAAGGGAACGGGCGGCAGGATGGTAGATGGAATTCACCGCAAGACAATACACGCTGGAAGGAATCATTTGAGCCATTCAGACACACTGCTGGGCTTGAAATTAGCTGCAACCAGGCCATGAGTCGGGCATGTTGGAAGAGTTGTGAGAGGTTTCCAAGACTGGGATAGCTGCAGATTGGAATTGGGGGTCACTGCAGAGCTGTGGGGTGAGGATCCTAGGGCTGGGATAGCTGGAGGCTACAGGTCAGGATTGAGGGTCACTGGCAGAGCTGGGGGTGGGGAGCCCAGGGCTGGGAAAGCCGGGGGCTTTGGTTCAGCACAAAGGGAGTATTGACAGAACTGGGGGGTGCAGGGCCAAACTGGAAGAGCAGGAGGGGCTGTGGGTCAGGACTGGGGTATTTTGGCAGAGCTGGGGCAGGGGCAGCTTGCCCCACTCCTATCTCAAGCTGGCATCGTGCAGGCTTCACTCAGAAGTAGAATTCACCCAGGAGCGAGAGAAATCTGTTCCTCTGCGTAGCCTTCGACTGGCACCCAAAGTAAACAGCGTTTATAATCATTATGGAAAGCAAATGCAAACGCTGGTGTGGGGCGAGCCACCCGCATAAATCAGCAGTGAGGCATCTGCAGGCGCCCTAAAGAGCGAGAAAGGCTGGAAGGAAGATGATGGATTTCAGGCTGGCATGAGGCGCGGGATGGCTCCTGCCGAGCCACGTGGAGCTGGCGAATCTCGTCCGTCAGAGAGAGGGGGAAGAACTGGAGCAACGGGGCCAAGGAGCGTGGGGCTGGGAAGCAACGCGGCCAGGGGTGGGTCCCCGTCTGGGTCGGGGCCCACCCCTGGCTGCGTTGCTTCCCAGCACCTTTTGCCAGGCGCTGCACAGACACCTGCTGAGAGACGGGCCCTGCCCTGAAGGGCCGACAGTGTAAAGAGACGAGGCTGGCAGGATCAGGCCCTGAGGCGGGCACCAAGCTCAGGAGGCTGGGACGGCCCCTCTCGGGCAAAGGGGTGGTTGTTTTGGGGGTTCACGTGGGGCATGTGGAAGGCAGGGACCCAGAGCCAGCCGTGCGCCCAGGGCTGGCTGACCTAGCTCCCCGCCGCTCAGCACGGGAGAGGGGCAGAGGCAGAATTGGCTGGGAAGCGTTTGAAAAGGGAGGGGTAGCCCTAGGCTGGCAGGAAGCGGGCAGAAGGGGGATCCTCGCTGGGCACGGCACTGTTGAGGCAGGCAGGGGGGTGCCCCAACCATGAGGTCGAACACCACAGCGGCAGGGAGCTGGTAATACAGGGATGACAGGAGCCTGGTTGGCTGGGGGGCTTGCTGTCCCGCGGTGCCCGGGCTCTTTGGATCCCCTTTATTCGGCGCTAGGATGAAAGCCTCGGGCCAGGACCGGTTCTCAGCAGTAACGAAGGGAAAAGCCAGGCAACTCGTTCTAATTAACTGAGCTGCCTCTCATCCGACAGCTACTCAGCCAGCTGGGGGCGGGAGGGGAAGGCTGGAGCACAGGGTGGATTCTTGTCCTTGAGTGTTTGTCATTCCCCCCGCCACCCCGAGGCTTTTCTGTCTTCCTCCCTTCTGTCTGGTTCTCCCAGGACCGTTCCCGCGCAGGCCTGAGGCCTCTTGGGATGGGCTACGTGCCCCCCCCTCCCACGGCGGACCTACATCCTTC
Organism: Dermochelys coriacea; assembly: GCF_009764565.3. Taxonomy (NCBI): domain Eukaryota; kingdom Metazoa; phylum Chordata; order Testudines; family Dermochelyidae; genus Dermochelys; species Dermochelys coriacea. The sequence goes on from NC_050081.1 coordinate 3,961,845, forward strand.
AGGGGTGAACCCCGCAGCGCTGCAATCAGAGCCACCGCAGCCACCTGAGCAGGCCTGCGCACTCCCAGCCGCCTCTGTGAATGGGGCCCTGTGCCCGCTGGGCACTAGCACAGCCTGGGAACGGGTGCCATCGCCAGCGGGCCGTGTAACAGCGATGTGCTGGCCCCTGCTTTGGGCAGAGGCCCCATGATTCACCATCGGGTCACCTGCCCCTGCTCAGAGCCCTGTCTGCGCGGCAGCCTCCCCTGGTCCCGCCCGGCAGAGCTGGCAGGGGGGCAAATTACAGCTTCTAACAGGCTCAGCCTTAACCTAGGAGCAAAGTTCTGCTAGAACGAAAAGGGGGCCTCTGAGCTACGACTCCAGAGATCTGGGTTCAGGGCCTAGCCCTGCCACAGCCTCCCTGTGTGCCCCTGGGCGAGTCACTTCCTCTCTCCAGGCCCTGTTGTCTGTTTAGATTTTGAGGGACAGTCTCCTGCAATGGCTAAGCACAGCGCCTAGCGCAGCTGGGCTCTGCGTGCGAGACGAACCAGCTCCCTACACTCGCCCCAGCCCAGTGTGTGGCTAAGCGGGTTGTCAAGGCAGCGCAGAGCAGGTGGAGGTCTAACAAGCATGTTACAGGCAACACATTTTCAAGGTGAAATATTAAAAGGCAGGACGAGGTTTCCTCAGTCGTCGTCCCTGACACATCCAGCAAGGGCTTTCGCCCTGCCCGAGGTGCCCCAGTGGGATTCTCAGCTGCTCGATCTGAAGATGCAAACGCTCGTCTATCCTTTTGTTTGATAACGGAACCGCTCGTTGCCGTCATTGAAAAAAGTGGCGAAAAAGCCACAGCAACAGGCCTAGCAGGCTCTGGCTGGGAGCCGGTGCGAGAACAGGTTGGAAGTAAGGCGCACACTGTTTGCAGGGAAGGCAATTCACCGCTGCGACAGGATAGCTAGGGAAATGGGGGACATGAAGTCTTTAAATCAAGACTCTTTCTCAAAGACACGCTCTCGCTCAGCCAGAAGGTGAGGGCTGCATGCTGGAATCATGGGGGTGGGGGTGTTCTGTGATGTAAGAGGACACATTAGATGGTCCCCATGTGCCATTTGAGCCTTACAAATCTATGAATCAAAAAGTACCGGCACACCCAGGTGAGCTCTCCTGGATTCCTCAGAAACTCGGCCCATCCTCTGCAGTGCAAGGGATTTCCGGGCCGTTGTAATGAGCTGAGGAATCTGTCTGAGCAAGCCCCCACTTGTGTCTCATTATCTCATCTAGCATTAAAGTCTCCGAGCAGAGCCAAGCAGTGACAGAATGGTACAATCCAGCTGATCAGTAACGGGGCCTTTGCAGCTTAGTTTGAAAATGGCCCAGGCCTTGGTGCAATGAGTTTGGTGGCTCTGTGTCTGGACTGGGACCGTTCCCGGTGTGGGCTGCAGTAGTGGCACTTAATCGTGTGGGTCAAAGCGGGGCTCAAGCAGTGCCCTAGGTATTGTCTTGGCCCCCTGCCCAGCGGTGATTTCACTCCAGTGCTGAGGGACTGGCTTTCTCCTCTGGTCATTTGAATGGGAGCCCACCCCACTCCAGTATCACCCCCAGAGCTGGTCCCAGCCAGATCCCCACGAACCCCATTCCCGAAGAGTGTTGATAAATCAAGAAGTTAATGAGAAATTAATAAGGCAGCTGCGCTAACAACTAATGATAATGGTGAAGTCGTTAAAAAAAGATTCTTTACATGTTTTTAATTACAGCAATTAAGGGAAGTCAATAAAATATCTCCCCTCCCTCCCCTCTTCCTCACACACCCTAGTTTACTCCGTTTACTCCTATTTTTTGAAACCGCAATACATTTCCAGGGTGCACGTGGCTGAGCAGTAAGACGGCAGAGTGAGACTCTGACCTTGCCCGCAGTGCCACGGTCATGAGTCGGCTCGAACCATCCACACAGCTAGCCTATCCTAGAAGATTAGGGTTGGAAGCTCATCTAGGAGCTCATTTAGTCCAACCCCCTGCTCAAAGCAGGGCCAACCCCAGCTAAATCATCCCAGCCAGGGCTTTGTCAAGCCTGACCTTAAAAACCGATAAGGATGGCGATTCCACCACCTCCCTAGGGAACCCGTTCCCGTGCTTCACCACCCTCCTCGTGAAACAGTGTTTCCTAATATCCAAGAGTGGATATAAATAGTGGTTCCTCCTGCTTCTCTAATGCATTCAGCCCTGTGGACTTCCCCCATGTGTTGAAGGGGTAGGGGGTTATCCACGGAGGGTGTGGAGACTTGAATGGGTGTGACTGCATTTCCTCAGCTCGCCCTGCCCTCCGCTCCCCAAGGTGTGCTCAGTGGGCAGGCTGAATGAAGCACGGGGGGGTCGTCCTCAGGTACTGAACTCACCACCTCGAAGCATGAGCCTCTGTCGCTTGGGGTGAAGCACCAGGTCTGTTTGTGTGGAGGCAGGAGGGGGTTCACAGCCATCTGTGGGTCACCCCAAAATGCTATTTCTTTGTGGCGCCTGGGAACAGGCCCCCAGTGTGCCGGGCGCTGTACAAACCCAGAACAAAAGGACGGTCTCTGCCCCAAAGCCTTTCCAGTCACAGTCAAAGACATGAGATGAGGGATGGATGCGGACGGGAGAGGCACCAGGAGACAGTGAGGCAGGACTGGTTGGGCTGTGATCTCTGCACGCCCGCAGCTGAACCATGTGTCGGCATTGCAGCGAAGGAGAGCCTAGTCCTGCCATGAGCGGGAGACAAAGAGCTGCCCGTGTCCTTCGGAGCCAGGCATGGCAGCTGAGCAGTGAGGCTGGTGCTGGCCCAGGCAGCATGGGCAGCCAGGACAGCCACGTTGGCCCTGCTCGGGATGGGGGTGAGCGGCAGGCCCATGCGGTGGCCAGGAGACGGACACAGACAGTTCCCTCCTTGGCCCACGCTCCGGCGCTGGGCTCCGAGATCCCCTTGCCGGCTCCCTGCCGGCCCTGACACCTTTGTCTCTCTTTGTTTTCCAGACATGGGCAGCTTCGAGGAGAGTGAGACGCACCAGAGCGTGTCCCATGGTGAAGCGGCCGTCATCCATGCCCCGCGCATCGCCAGCTTCCCGCAGCCCCAGGTCACCTGGTTCCGGGACGGCCGGAAAATCCCCCCCAGCAGCCGCATGTGAGTCCTACTCCCAGCCCTGGAGGGACGCCTGTGGGCGGGGTGGGGCGGGGAGGAGCCGCTGTCTCTAGGGAGGCCAAAGACAGTTGCCCTGGTGGCCCAACAGCACCGGCTGGAATGGGACGGGGTGAAGGTTTGGGGCCTGCTGCCTGTGGGGGGTTGTTGTGGCCTACGCTGGCAGGGGGTCCTCTAACTAAATAACCCCCTACTGAGCAAGGCAAGCCCACCCTGACTGCACAAGGTGACTTCCTCTCAGGCCGCCCACACGGCAGTACTGAGCGCGGTCCCCGGGGCAGCAATCCAGCCGGGTCCGGAAGGGCACGACTGGCACCAGGGCAGCACTCACTCTGCACCCTACTGCGCCCCCCGGCAGCCCCCCAGGGCACGCTGGGGGCAGGAGTAGCGTTCCGAGCACACTGGGACGGCGGTGTGGAGGGAAACACCAAGCCTTCCTCTTGCACATGTCCATGCACCAGCTTCTCTCTCCTCTTCCCCGTATGCCCCCTAGCTTCACCCCTCTGCCTGCCAAGCGCCTGCTGCACGTCAGGAGACAGAGAAAAGCCCTGAGCACATCCCCTTTGGCCCCAGGGGCCCTGTACTGCACCTTCCCCTGAGGGAGTCTGCACTCCTGCGTGTCCTCCCCTGGCGAACAGCCCTCTGGGGAGCCAGCCTGCCTACCAGCCCACAAACCAGCCCCCCGACTCCTCCCCAGGCGCTGCGCGCTGATTCAATAAAACGCCCGCTCCGTCACCCTGCTTCTGGCAGTTACAGCAGATTAATATTCAAGGTGGAGTTCAAAGGGGTCCTGGAGAGCGAATCGGCTGGTGTCTGTGGGGCGGAGATACGGATCTGATGAATGCTGTCAGGCTGGCAGAGGCAGGCCGGGGTGGCATGTAGCCACCAGCCCTGGGAGCCCACTATCTGACCGGGAAATTCAGCTTCCCGCCCCCTGCCTGGTGATTAGCAGTCGCTTATCAACCCACTGGCTGTGTCCTGCCCATGCCAGGACAAGCAGGGAGCAGCCGGGGGTGGGTTTGTTTATTCGTTTATTTATTTGGGATTGATTTGCTTTTGTCCTCTAATAAAATTATCAGGCGGCTGCAGGAGCTCGACTAACTAACTACAGAATCCTGTCTAGGAGAGCAGGGAGAGGGAGGAAATGTACCCATGGCAACAATGGGTAACGAGGAAACGCAGCCCTTCATTTATTTAACGCAGGCTGGCAGTGATGGAGCTGCTTATGGTGACAGCTCGCATCCAAAACACAGAGGATTCTCCTCATTTACCTTCCCCTCATCTCCCCCACCCCTTACCGGCCTTCTGTCCCCTTGGCATCTTAAGGCCTTGGCCCCCAGCTGCTTCCCTGGTGCCCCCAGCCCCTTCTGCACTTCCAGACAGCACCTGCACTGTGCCACTCTCTGCAGGAGATTCAGTGTTATCGTTTTACCTCCAATCTCGATACACTGGTGCGTGGAGCGGGCTACACCAGAAACGCGCGTGCACACACCCCGTGACCCACCAGCGGAGCAGCACTTGGTCCAAGGGTACGTCTACACTACAGCGGCACAGCTGCAGCGCTGTTGATGTAGCGTAGACCCTTCCTAGGGGTTTCCGTCAGTGTCGTTCACCCAGCTCTCCCAAGCGGTGATGGCTCAGCTGATGGAAGAATACTTCCGTCCACCTAACTACGGCGTGCAGGGCGTGAAATGTTTCACAGCCTTGAGCACTGGAGCTCGTGGCAAAGACCAGGCCTGAGAGCAGCTGACACTCTGTCTTGCATGGTTTGCGTGCAGGACACAGACTAACTGACGCTTTCCATTTTAAATTGTCAACCACGTGAAGGGTTACTTTCCTTTCAATGGAGTCGCCTCCGAGGTAGCAGCCAGTCGCCTGAGGCACTGGGCTGTTCCATACAGTCACGGCCAAGCAGTATCAGTGCAAAGTATTTATTATCATTGTCATTACATCCCTAGAGCCCCTTTCTTCCCCGGGATTCCAGAGGGCTTTGTAGTCTGTTCTTAGATCCATCACGGCACCCCCACACAGCCACGCGGCGTGCCAGCGGGAGCCAGGAAATACGGCAAAGGGAATGAACTCTCCAGGGAAACGGAACCAGGACACTAATAACCCAACAGGGGCAGCACCTCCTGCTGGTGCATCAGGGTATTGCTCAGAAAGTATTTCAGAGCAAAGAGCACCCCCTGCTGACAGACCTGTGGAATGCTGGTTCTTCCAGGTGTGCCGAGGGTGAGCCTAGCAGAGGGAAGGGGAGCCACGTCCCTTTTGACCTCAAAGGTCTCTGTAGCGATTGGGTTCCCAGCACTATGCAAACCCCCAGTCCTGGGTACCTGCTTACTGGGCCCCAGAGCTGAGGTCTCCTGCCTTCGGGATAGCCCATCCCAGCATGCATCAGGGCCCAGCAGTCTTCCACAGCCGGGTGGGATTCCCAGCTCTGATGGCTATGAAGTGCTGCCATCCCAGCTGACCCTGAGTGCAAAGAAAGAGTTGGCCCCAAGCTCTCTCCAACAGCCCCAAGGTGAAAGAATTGATCCAGGCTGGTCAGTCTAGGGCTGCCACTTATTCCGGGATTTTGTGGGGTCACACTTCTCACCAGCTCGGTGGGCACAGCTGTTAACATGACGCCCAGATTATTCAGGGCTGCCACCCCATTGTCATGCGGCTTCTCAGCCTTGAGACATGCTGCTGCTGCTATGCCATGACGTGCCGCTCCCTCCCAGCATGTGACACCGGTGTCACCATGGTGCAGTGAGCTTGTCTTGCATGACAAGGTTGCTTGGGCCCAGGGCTGGTTTAAAGTGTGGATATCGTAGGCCTGGGCCACAGCTCCTGGAGTCGCACGATGAAGAACATCTATATATTTCTAGCTGTCATGCATGCAAAGAAAAGTTTGAAAATGTAAACCAAGCGTAACTATTGGTTGCCTGAGTCTGCAGAGAGCCTGAAACAATAGCTCCAAGATGCCTCATTCATCTTAATTCTGAAACCTGCTGGCACCTCAAGGAGAGGTGGGGCCACAGCTGGGGGATGGAGCCATATGGGGGTGTACTTGCATCCCTGGATTGTGCTAAATTGTGGGTCAGGCTGCTTCGAGATCAGGCAAAGTACTGTTTCCTGGACCATCAATATTTTGAGGCTGCAGAAGGGCATCTCGGATTTCTCTCACAGCCTTTCAGATGTGTGTCAGACGTCCCGATCCCCCCTCCCGCCAACCCGACTGCAGGGAGGCAGAGACATTAGCAGAGCTGTTTATTGGAGAGAATTCATCCAAACCCTGCCATGCTCACCTAATGGGAGAAAGCGAAAGGAACTAGACTGGATTTGTCCTTGTTAAACTAGCATTAAGGATGTTTAACAGATGTCGTGGGCGCATCACATTAGGATCCAGTGATAGCCTTGACAAACTAATGGTTTTTTTATCGTTGAGAAAATTAATTTAAAAAAAAAAAAGCAGGAGCCAGAGGAAATGGGTGAGGGAAAGCGCTGGCACTCATGCGAGCTGGAATACTCTGCCGGAAAAAGTGGCTCCCTCTCTCCACGCCGACAGATACATTCCTAGTGAGACACGCATTCTCCCCTGGGTTAGTCCTGAGGAAAGAGAGCTCCCACACCAGCCTCCTCTCCGCTTGTGTGCTCACCTACCTAACGCACACACACACACGGGTAATAGCGAGGCGGTGCACAGCCTTGGCCATGAGCACGTACATGGCGTGTGTAAATGTACATACCAATAATACACGCTACAGCCATGCACACATGTAATCGTTCTGGACACACATATGGGGCACACAGGTAGACATATTCTATACACACACACACGTAGGCATGGGTAACGGCCCCTCTGCTCGAGGCATCACTGGAGTTTGAACTCTGAAGTCCTAAAAGCCTGAATGTCTGCTGCTTTAGCTAAATGAGAACCTCCACTCACTGGCAGCTGTAGTAGGCTTGTAACTTCCTATGCAGACCAGCTGCTAGAGGAGTCACATGCTCCCGGTATGTGTTTCACACTCCCGTGTGTGTATATATAAATACTTATGCAGTGTACACACACTTGTACCATGTCTCCGGACCAGAGATACACACCCAGGCAGACACTCCCATGCAGTCACACATACACACACAACTACAGGGGGACACACACTCACAGTGGTGGCAGCAGTATTGCGTGCTGACAGCTGCAGCGAGATGGAATTGAATTTGTAACCCACATTATGTGGGAATTGAACCGGTCTCTTTTCTATTTGCAAAGCAGGATGGAGGAGATAAAACTCCTTTATCTTGTATTTAATGGCAAAATATATTCCTCAGGCCATTTTATGTTTCCAGCAGATTAGATCATTGGGTAAAAAAAGAAAAGAAAAGAAAAGCTTATTAATTGGCAACTGTCTAATCTGTCGGCCCCTCCCTCAATGCTTAGGCACTGGGTAACATAAAGACAGGCGTGATCAATTGTGTGAATTCTGCTCATTGTCCGAGATTAAGGGTTTTGTGGGCTCGTTAATTTGAGGCTTCCTGCACTGTGCTCGGCACCTGCAGTAGTATTTTACCCTCTGAGCGAAACCCGCAATGGGAGAGTGTGAACCGAATCTGAGCTAAGCTCTGAGCTGCCTTCCCCACCAGCTCTGGATACGAATGTCCGCAGGGAACCCTGTCCAGAGACCAGCCTGAAACTGGCCCTGGACCAAAGATCCCTGAAATTGAGGGCTGCCCCCTCCCACACCCTTGCTCCCCTTGGCGGGTTCACTCCTCTCACGCTGTCTCTTCTGCACTTGTCCTGCCAGCGCAATCACGCTGGAGAACACCCTGGTCATCCTATCGACGGTGGCGCCCGACGCAGGCCGGTACTACGTGCAGGCCGTGAATGACAAGAACGGGGATAACAAGACCAGCCAGCCCATCACGCTCACCGTGGACAGTAAGTGCTGGGCTCCGGGGGGGTGTAAAGGGAGCTGGCCGGAGCTTCCGGAGGCTGTTCCTCAGAGGAGCTGGGGCTTGTTCCTCAGAGGAAGAATCCAGGAAGCGCAGGGAAAGAATAAGTGCCCTGCTGGCTCTGCACCACCTGGTGCATGAATCCCAGGGCCAGATCCAGGGGGCGGGGTGTAGGGGTGACCGGATTGCAAGTGTGAAAAATCAGGATGGGGTGGGGGGTAATTGGCACCTATGTAAGAAAAAGCCCCAAATATCGGGACTGTCCCTATAAAATCAAGACATCTGGTCACCCTAGTGGAGTGTTGGCACTGGGTTGGATCCGCAACATCGAGACTCGGTGCAGTGTGTGTGCACAGGCGGACGTGTGTGCACTCTCTCAAGAGGAGGGTGATGGGCCCCCATGCTCCGTCTGGTGTTAACCAGAACGCCCAGGGAGCAGGGAAGCCTAAATGGTGACACTGGCTCTGTAGTGCTGTCTGGTGCTGGGGAGGAGGGAGCAGCTGGCCGCAGAAGCTGTACCAGGGCATTTCATGGATGGGGGTGGGGGGTTGCAGCTCGCTCCCTACATTCTTTGAGGGAATTGTTCCCTGCAAATAGCTCTCCTGGCTCTGTCAGGGCCTCGTCCCATCCCATCCCTCCCCACCCAGGAGATGCCCACCCCCTCACCCCCCACAACCCCAGTGTCTTCAGGGCATTTAACAGGGCTGTCTCTGTGCATCTGACTTTCTGGCCCCGCTTCCTGGCACTCCCGTTGGCTCAGGCCCAAATTTAATTTGCAGTAAATCTCTTTGGAGACTCCAACTTCTGCTGACTTAACAGCTCAGCCTCCTTGAAATTTATTTCGGCTCTTTGGGCCGTGCTGCAGGAGCCGGCAGGCGCTAATTATATCACCAGCCCAGCCCCCTCCCCGTACGCCCTCCCTCCGCCACAGGTTCTCTGGCCTCCTCCCTGCACATCCCCTGCCCTGTCCCTGGAGATGGGAGCGGATAGGAGCCGCTCAGGGTAGCGCTGCCTTTCAGAAAGGGCTGGATTTCTTTGCAAGTGAGCCTCCCCTCCCCTGTGGGCATTTTGAGCGGTTCTCATGACACCAACATTTCCTGCCCACGCATGTGGGGCTATTGGCAGGGGCTGGAGCTCTGCATGGGGCAGGGACTCCCCATGCACTGGTGCAGCTGTTCTCCTGCATCTTGGCTCTGCCCTGCAGCTCCACCCAACTGTGCATGGTCCTGGGCTCTGCTTCCCAATGGCTGTGCCGGTGCCCCTCAATCCCGCCTCACAGCCCCAGCGTCCCTAGGCCAGGGCCTGTCCTGCCAGTTGTGTCGAGTGACATGGTGGTTTTGTGATGAGCACTGGGTTCCCCTTTGACCTCACCTGGCCAGGGCCCTCCCTGACCAGCGTGGTCCCTGCCGCCGAGTGACCTATCCCACGGAAAAGCCCTGACTTGGTACAAAGCTCCCGCGCAATCTCATCCCTTTGCTCTCTCCCTCCTGCTGTGTGCTCTGCGGCTGCTTTATGGCTTTCCTTGTTGGGCTTTATCTGCCCGGCTCGGCCTGGCATGCCATTAATCCACAGTGCTGCCATGATGCGTCCCGCCATGTAAATAAACAACGCCGAGGCCCTGTTTATGGATTCAGCTAGATCAGCAGCTTTCACGCCGATCCCTTTTTTACAGCACCTACACGAGGGTTTTTTATCATTGCAATTATTTTGCCTTCTACACTTCCCCACTCCCTCCTTCTCTACCGAAGCCGGACTGCCGAGATTACCCCAGGAGGACCATAGCAGGGGGCGGGGGATGGATGCCCAACGCCCTCCAGGGCTTGTAGGGACCATGCGGGAGGGTGGGTTACAGAACCCCCTGAACCCTTGCCCAAAGGGGATGGCCAGGCACTCAGCTAAGCACCCTTGGCATCCCTGACCATCTGGGCATGGGACCCCCATGTCTGGGCAGCTGGTGGGCCAGGCCGTGATGGAGAGCAGGTGGGTGCCAGCGTGCACTGAGCCGGGAGTTGGTGTGGGGCAGAGCGGAGCCATGCTGAGCCTGGGGAGGTCTCCGAGGCAGGACTGAGGGGCTCTGACAGGCTTGCCAGAGCACTGACTCACCTGCTGCCCGTTCCCAGCCACTGAAAGCACAGCCCCCTCTCCCTCGACTCATGCCAGCTCGCTGGTGCTCCGTGGTGGTGCATGGCCGCTCCCCGCGAGGCCCGTCGGCCGAGGAGCCGGGCGCTTTCTAACAGCCTGCTCTGCCACCTTGGCTCCCCTTAGATGTTGGTGGCCCGGCCGATCCCATCGCTCCCACCATCATCATCCCGCCCAGGAACACCAGTGTTGTGGCCGGCACCTCGGAAGTGACCATGGAGTGCGTGGCCAACGCCAGGTGGGTAGCTGCCCCCCAAGGTCCCTGGGGCTGAACTCTCGTCTGAGGCCTATCCAGGGCTGTCCCTTGGGGCAGATCCTGAGCAGGCTCCTCTAGGTGTGGGGTGGGGTTCCTGGCATAGCAACAGTGCCCCAGAGCCACTGTACCAGGAGAGGGCTCGAGGGATGCAGTGCAGAGGGGAATGCTGCAGGTCAAGACCAGCTCCGAACCCACCTCCTGCTGTGGGGTGGGAGATAGCCCAGTGACATGGGCAGGTATCCTGCTGTGGTTGTGGCCAGAGACTCCCCTAGGGTTCGGGGTCCCCTTCCGCTGAGCCCTGCAAACATAGCGGGACCTGATCCCTGGCCCAGAGCTGCTCTGAAACCTCCCTCCCCCTAGATGCCTGGGTCCCTGTTCCCCTGCGGGCTGGGAGGCTCCGGTTGCAGGCACTCAGGGGGGTCCAATGGCACCGCTGCCTGGGGTGGGCGGGGGGCAGAGGCTGTGTCCGGGGCAGCTCTCCCATGATTTCCTCACCCCCCAGGCCGCTGATGAAGCTGCACATCGTCTGGAAGAAGGACGGGGAGCCGCTGTCCAGCGGGCTCAGCGACTACAACCGCCGGCTCACCATCCTCAACCCCACGCTGGGCGACAGTGGGTACTACGAGTGCGAGGCCGTGCTGCGCAGCAGCAGCGTGCCCGCCGTGGCCGAGGGGGCCTTCCTCGCCGTGCTGGGTAAGGGCCCAGCTCTCTGGCAGCCCAGGCCTGAGGCCCAAGTGCAGCGAGTCTGGGGAGACCTCGGCACCGGATCACCATACAGCCTGCAGGCGCTGGAGGAGCTGTGGCAGCCTGGCCAGGCTCCTGCCTTTGCCCGTTCCAGGCTCTCAGTGCCAGGGGCCGATGGGGAGGAGTGCATCAATGCCCGGGCTGGGAGTTGAGGGCTGCCTGGCTCTCTCTGCCTCTTGGGTGCGCTCCCCAGGGCTGCACAGCAAGGGGGTGGGGCCCCCCGCAGGCCCTCGGCTGCCTCCAGCACCCTCCTGCGGCTGGGGCCCATCAGAGCCAGGCCCTGGGGGTGCCCCCGGCTGGCTACTCCATCCAATGACAGGGGAAAGAGGAGCGGGCTGCTCCAGTTGTTCTTGCCTCCACCTCTGGGGGTCTCGTTGCAGAGCCGCCCCAGTTTATCCAGGAACCGGAGAGGCACGTCACGGCCGAGATGGAGAAGGTGGTGACCATCCCTTGCCAGGCCAAAGGTAACGTGTCTCCCCCCCACTGCTGCTGCCCAGAGCCGGGGCTGCTTGTGTCTAACGCTGCCTCTCGGGGGCGGGCTTTGGGTTGCAGGCGTCCCGCCGCCAGCCATGGCCTGGTACAAGGACGCGGCCCTGGTGCACGTGGAGAAGCTCTCACGGTTCCGGCTGCTGGGCGACGGGAGCTTGCAGATCAGCGGGCTGGTGCCCGATGACACCGGCATGTTCCAGTGCTTTGCCCGCAACGCCGCCGGCGAGGTGCAGACCTCCACGTACCTGGCAGTGACCAGTAGGTGCCAGCTCTCAGCCCCGCAGGCCAGGGAATAGCACCCAGCAGTGGGCCCAGGACTCTCGGCTCCTGGGCCTGTCGGTGCCTGGCACCAGCCCCTCGGGTGTGCCACAGGCTGGGAGCCCAGCAGGGACGAGCCAAGGCTGCCCCTCGCTGGGAGACCTCCAGAGAGTATCTAGCTAGGCTTTGCAGGGCGTGGGGTGGGTGACTCTCCCGGGCAGTCAGTGCTGACCCCTGTGCGGAGCTGGCGGGCCTGTGCTGTGGGGAGTGGAGTGGGAATCCCCAGTAGGCAGTGCTGACCCCAATGCCCCAGCGTGGCGCTGGGGGGTGCTGTGCTGTGGGGATCCCCAGTAGGCAGTGCTGACCCCAATGCCTCAGCATAGGGCGCGGGAGTTGCTGCCTAAGGATAAAAGGAGCAGTGCCAGCCCTGAGCACGGTGCCACTGAGAACCCCTGGTGCCCTTTCACTGCCAGTCCCATGCTGGGCAGTGTTGCCCGGCCCCTTGTGCAGCATCGAGGGGAAGGAGGGTGCTGGACAACTGCGAGAGCACAAGCCATGGGAGCGTGAGGCCTCTCTCTGGGCACCGGAGGGTGCTCGGGGTGGGAATGGATCCCAAGCCCCTGGCATGGGTCAGCCCAAGGATGAGGTGCTGAGAGCCTGAGCGGGCTAGGGGCTGCCGCAGCCTGGTGGTAGCCGCTGGGTCACCCCGGAGCTGGCCCATGGGAGCCGCTTCACAGGCTTCTCTGTGTCTCCTCTGCTCAGGCATCGCTCCCAACATCACCAAGGGCCCCCTGGACAGCACTGTGATTGATGGCATGTCCGTGGTTCTCAGCTGCGAGACCTCAGGGGCACCAAGGCCGGCCATCACCTGGCAGAAAGGTAAAGGGGGCCACGGGGAGGATGGGCCACGTCCCAGGGCTGCGTCTCTGGGCACAGTCACCTGGGGTCCTTGTAGGGCCCAGAGCTGCGGGCACCCCAACCGCCACCCAGGCAGAGCCTATGGCAGAGCCCTCCTGCTGCCCCATGCATCATGTGCCCCCCATCCCTCTGCAGACCCCTCCTTCACCTCCCAGCTGGCACCTGGCCCTTCTCCCAACCGTCCAACCTTCCTGCTGCCAAGAACAGCGCCCCCCTTTCACCTGGTCCCCACCCCACTGCTGAGGCTGGGCCCCCGTTCAGATGGGGGGAGCAGTCAGAGAGTTAATGCCAAGCCAGCGCAGACGGTGGTTCGCATCAGCATCCCGTGTGCTGGGGGGTGCAGTGGGCATTGGTCTAGTGGTGTAACCTGGGCAGGAGCTCGGGGCTAGGGGCAACGTTCTGGTTCCTCCTGCCCCCTGGTTGGAGATGGGGGAAGGAGTTGGGGGGAAGGCAGTGGGTGTTGCCCCAGTTCATTGCAGCTGGCAGCTCCCAAAGCTCTGTGCCATGCACCTGAGCCAGAAGGCAGTGGGGGACTCACCTGGGCTCTCACTCCCTGGGCGATGCCCTGCCTGCCCCATAACATTGGGCACGTGGCAGCCAGGCCGGGTCCCTTTGCTGCCGCGCCCCCGGCATGTCCCCCTTCCAGGAGCAGCATCTTACCCTATTCCCGACGTGCCACCCCCTCTGAGAGGACACCTCCGGTTACACTGCTTCCCCCACAGGCCCCCGTCACTGCCCTGTCAAAACCCACTGGGCGCCGGCTCTTAAGGCCGCAACGCTCCTTGTGAGGAGGTTCTCACTCCTTGTCCGGGGCAAAGCCCACGCCGCCCGCCCCCGGCTGAGTGCCTGGGAGACAGACAGTGTTTCCTGCTGGCATTTCCAGGCCAGGCCAGGGGGTCGGCTCGGTAAGCATGAGATTGAGGGGCTGAGAGCTTGCCTCAGAGCAGGTGTGATGGACTCTGCCCTGCTCTGTCGATGCCCCTCAATCCGCAGCCCCCCCTGTTCTCCCAGCCCTGCAGGACTCTGCAAACTCACGTTACTTGTGAGTGGGCTGGTTCTCAGGCAGGTGTCCAGGCTGGGAGCACAAGCCATTGACCCTCCAGCTCCTTCCCCATCTGGCTCAGGAGCACGGCGCTGGGCTGGCTTACGGGTGCCGGGCTGTCCCTGGCCATCGCTTCCCGCGGATGACGGGGCTCTCCCCTCTCCCCACAGGGGAGCGGATCCTGGCCAGCGGCTCAGTGCAGCTGCCACGCTTCACCCTGCTGGAGTCGGGCAGCCTCCTCGTCAGCCCCACGCACATCACCGACGCCGGCAGCTACACCTGCTTGGCCACCAACTCCCGTGGGGTGAACGAGGCTTCTGCGGACCTCGTTGTATGGGGTAAGGCCGTTCCTCCTCTGCTGGCCCCCGCCCCATCTGTCCCCCACCAGACCCAAACCGACATCTCCCGCACCAGCGCTGCACAGCTCTCACCCCTGGGTCCGGTTTCCCCAGTGCCCCCTGCTGGCCCCATTGTGAGGATTACGTGGAGCTCGACCCCAGGCCCCTGGCATGGCAGGGCGGCGCACGACCCTCCCTGGCCAAGCTGTGATGCTCTCTCCTGCCCTCCGCCCCAGAGAGAGCCTTGCCTGGGCTGGCCCCCCAGTTGGCAGAGGCAGCTGCTCACTATGTGTCTGTTCCCCAGCCCGCACCCGCATCACCACCCCCCCTCAGGACCAGAGTGTCATCAAGGGAACCAAAGCCTCAATGAGCTGTGGCGTCACCCACGACCCCAGTGTGACCGTCAGGTACGTGGCCTTGGCTTAGCAGGGAACCGTCCTGGGAACCCCAGCTCCCAACCCTGCTCCCGGAGCTCCCTGCCAGGGAGTTCGGGGTCCCAGCCCTGCCCAAAGGTCCCTGGCTGGGCGTTTGGGGTCCCAGTCCTGCTCCCGCTGGGTGGGGGTGAGCAAGGACTTCCCCATTCCCCCAGGCAGGGCACAGATGCAGTGGGTGAACTAACCCCCCCCCCCATCCCCTGAGTGCTGGGCAGGTGGGAGCCAGGGGACCCTCCCCACAGAGCCGGAGCCCCCAGCCCTGAGAGATCCGCTCCCATGGCTCCGGTTGAGTATCTGATGGGGGGATAAATCCTGCCTTGCTGAGGGAGCTCCCCTAGCCATCTCGGGTGTCCCCCGCCCCAGCTTCCTGAGCCACGGCATTGCAGCCCTGCACCGCCACCCGGTGCCCGACCTGGGTACAGCGCCTGAGAGGCTGTGAGCTGGGCCATGCCCATGCCACCCTCCCCACCCCACCTGGAGGCTGAGACCCAGGCTGGGGGATTGCTCTGAGCGAAGCCAGCGTGCACGGGGCAGCCAGCGTGCACAGGGCAGCCCACGTGGCGCGTCCCGCTGAGGGGCCAGTACGACTCCTTCAGAGCAAGGAACATTGCCGCGTTACAGAGAGACAGGGCTGGGTCTGGGGGTTATGTGGGGGCTGGAACACCTGGGTTCTCCCCCAACTGTTGGAGGGGAGTGGGGTCTGGTGGTTGCCACAGGGGGGCTGGGGTCAGGATGCCTGGGTTCCATTCCCAGCTACAGCCCTGAAGCCTGTGGTGGCCTTGCGGCAGGTATCTTTGGGAGAAGGACGGCGCGCCTGTGAGCATGGACGGCATCCCACGGCTCCGGCTGGACGAGGAGGGCACCCTGCACATCTCCCAGACCTGGTCTGGGGACATCGGCACCTACACCTGCCGAGTCCTCTCCGCTGGGGGCAACGACTCCCGCAGCGCCCACCTGCGTGTCAGGTGAGGGAGGCTGCTGGCCTGAGACAGGAACACTGCTGGGGCTCGTCCTCCCACCTAGGCGCCCTCCTGGCTTCCTGCCATGGCATCTTCCCCTCCCCCCTGCCCACACACCCTGCCTCCTCCTGCCACGGGGTCCCCTCCAGCCACAGCGTACCTTCTATGGCATCCCCCCTGCGCAAATACCCTGCCTCCTCCTGCCACAGCATCCCCTTCTCCCTTGTGATGCATCTAACCTGGGCACCCTGCAGGCCCACAGGCTCCAGCACCCTGTGCCATGGCAGCCCAGCAATACAGGCAGGCTTGTCCTCGCGATGCCAGATCCCACGTGGATGAGCTCCTGTGACCTGCCCCAAATGCCCTCAGCTCCCTGCCCCACCTCCTCCCTGCCTGCCCCCCTGTCATGGAGTCCCCAGGGCGATGCTCTGAACTGCTCCCTACGAAGCCAGGCAGGACTCTGGGGAAGTCTCTTTTCTTTGAGCAGACTGTCCCCGGGGCAAACAGCTCACACGACTTCCACCTTCCTGGGTCTGACCTCGGAGCATTCAGCATCCTCTGCCCCTCCATGCGCTTCCCACAGCGAGTCTGCCCAGGCGGGGTCCTGGGGAAGCCAGAGGGTCCTGCCCCCCAACTTTACAGTCGGACGTGAGTCTCAGCCAGCCAGTAACACAGAAGGTTTATTAGACGACAGGAACATGGTCTAAACCAGAGCTTGTAGGTGCAGAGAACAGGACCCCTCAGCCAGGTCCAATATGGGGGGGCAGTGAGTCAGACAACCCCGTCTGCACTTCACTCCTCGTCCCCAGCCTGCCCAAACTGACTCACTGTCCAGCTCCTCCTTCTCTGGGCTTTGTCTCTTTCTGGGGCCTGTAGGTCACCGGATTCCTTTGTTCTCCAACCCTTTAGCTCTCACCTTGCAGGGGGGAAGGGCCCAGGCCATCAGTGGCCAGGAGACAGAGAGTCAGCCATTTATGTACACTGGCCCTTTGCTCTGCAACAATTACACCCCCTTATCTCACCACCTAGAGACTTAAGAAATGTATAGAGGAAACTGAGGCACCCCTACAGTATTCAGAGGAAACATTAAGAACAGTCCCACTTCGACACACCCCCGCCCAGGGCACCGTCCCCTCTGAAGCCGTCCCACTATTTCCAACGCTGGTTTCTTCTCCCCCTCCAGGCAGCTCCCCCATGCCCCGGAGAACCCGGCGGCCGTGCTGAGCCCACTGGAGAAGCGCGCTATCAACCTGACGTGGGCCAAGCCCTTTGACGGGAACAGCCCCTTGCTGCACTACATCCTCGAGGTCTCCGAGAACAGTAAGGCATCTGTCACTTCCACCCCGCTGTAGGGCACTGGGAGCAGGGCGCTGGGGCTGGGGAGCGGGCACAGGGGTGAGTGGGCCTGGCCCGCCCAACTGGGCTCCCCAAGAGGGAACCTGCGAAGGGCAGGGGGAAGTCCAGCTACAAGTGTGCATGCAATGGCCATACACAGCTCCCTGGTTTGTGGCACTAACCAACCGCACGCCATCAGGACAGGGCCTGGGGCTCTCCCCTGCAGGCGAGTTCACCCTCCACACCCCAGAGGCTTTGCTTGCAGCGCATCGTGGAGAATGGCTCCCTGACAGCCGGGAGCCAGCCAGGGACCCCTGACAGCAGTGGGCACCAGGCCAGGGAGCGGAGATGGGGCCTATTGGCGACTGAAAGGACCGTGTTTGCCCCCCAGCCCCGTGCTGGCTCTCCGCTCCACCCCTCCCCTCTCTGCCCCACAGACGCCCCCTGGACCACCCTCATGGCCAGCATTGACCCCGAGGCGACCTCCGTGGTGGTGCAAGGCCTGGTGCCCGCTCGCTCCTACCAATTCCGCCTCTGCGCTGCCAATGATGTGGGCAAAGGGCAGTTCAGCAAGGACACCGAGAGGTAAGGTGGGTCCAGGTGGCCTCCTGCGTAGCCCAGGAGCTGGCCAGGGCAGGGCGGGGGGGTCTCACTCCCTACCTTCACTGCCTCCCCTCCCAGGGTGTCCCTGCCGGAGGAGCCCCCCACCGCGCCCCCGCAGAACGTCATCGCCAGCGGCAGGACCAACCAGTCCATCATGATCCAGTGGCAGCCGCCTCCCGAGAGCCACCAGAATGGCATCTTGAAAGGCTACCTCATCAGGTAGGCCACTGGGGTGGGGAGCCGGCCCTCCCCACCCGGCCGGTCCCCAGCATGGCATCTGCCTAGGTCCCAGAAGGGACCCGGCTGCCTGCTGGCCTGACTTGCCCTCCCCTTGCCCCCAGGTTCTGCCTGGCCGGCCTGCCCGTCGGCTATCAGTTCAAGAACATCACCAACGCCGAGGTCAACAACCTGCTCCTGGAGGATCTCATCATCTGGACCAACTACGAGATCGAGGTGGCGGCGTACAACAGCGCCGGCCTGGGGGTCTACAGCGCCAGGGTGACCGAGTGGACCCTGCAGGGAGGTGGGCGAGGAGGGGGGGGCTTTGCCCAGCTCCGGGGGGAAGGGGCTGGGTCTCCGCTGGCCCAGTCTGCGCAGGGAAGGGCTGAGGGGTACTGAGCCTTGGGGGGTTCATGAGCCCGGCCTCAGCTCACAAGCTTCTGGGGGCCAGGAGATCAGCAGTGGGCTCCGAACCCAGATCACCGCCCTGCAAAGCAGCATTTGCCAGGCGGCTTGGGCAGCCATGCTGTTGGGTCCCTGGAGGGGCCTGGCCAGTATCTGCCCCAGGCAGCATCCCGCCCCCGCCCCCCAAGCAAACCTGCCCTGCGGTTGGGGCAGGAGCAGAGCTGGGCTCTGCGGTGCCTCCGTTCCCAGGGACGTTTCAGAGCTCACGGGGGGTGTCCTGGTGCCGTGGCTGGGAGAGAGGCTGGCTGACCAGAGAGATGCTGCCGCTGCCAGTGCCCCTGACTGCAAGCCCCATGTCCAGCAGCACCTCCATCCCGCACAGTGTCCCCGCCCCCATGCTGAGCCTGTCCTCCCGTCCTGCAGTTCCCACCGTGCCCCCGGGCAACGTACAGGCCGAGGCCACCAACGCCACCACCATCCGCTTCACCTGGAACCCGCCCAGCCCCCAGTTCATAAATGGCATCAACCAGGGATACAAGGTAAGGGGGAGACGGGGGAGGAGAGGGCTCCCCAGCTGCAAATCTAACACAAGGCACAGGATGGCACCCGCTCCTTGAGACACCCACCAGCAGTACGGGCCTCATCAGCCTGAGCAAAGCTGGGGGTAGGAAACCCAGCGTGGAAGAAGGCCCTGATCCTAGGGGGTGCTGAGCACTCTCAGCTCAGTCCCACGGCCAATACATTCCTTTCTTCTCACGCATTCGCACTTAGCTACAGCTGGTCCATGTCTCATTTCCTTACCTCCCTGGAGTGAGAGTGAAACAGCATCTCCCTCTCCATGGGTCATCACTCGGGCTTGGACCTGGGTCCTCCAGCACCAACCTCTCCCACTGAGCTAACAGAATAACTCCACTAGCTGGCAGCAGTAGTAGGCTTATTATCCTCAATGTGAGCCAGCTGCTACAGGGTGGGCAGGACACACTGCGCCCGTGTGTTGCAGACATTCAGGGCTGTACTAGGAGACGCTAATCCATCTTTGCTCTGAACTGCGCCACCGTCTTGGATTCTCCATCAGGGGGCGAGCCGGCAATGTGAATAAAATCGTCCACATCTTTGCTTAAACCCTCATTTCACACTCCTGGCCTCAAACTTTCTAAACCTCTTTCCGAGGAAAAGTCTTTCCTGTGTCTGCTTCCCAGATCCTTAACAAAAATAGCTTCCCTTTGCATTTAAACCCCCCCCCCCAAAAGCAGGTCTTCTAATTGAGTCTAACTGACTATTAAAATAATATTTCCTAAGATTTAACACTTACACAGGAGCTCAGCCTCCGATGCTCTGTAATTAATTCCAAATTGTAATTAATTCAAATTTTCATTAATTACATTGAATTAAAATATTATACTTGTTTCTTAATCTACTGCAAAGAAGTTCAGGAATTTAATTGCCAACAAACGAGATAACCAGAGTAAGCAGGATATTTAACATACTTATTAAATGCCACTTAGTATTTTGGGGCCTAATTAGTATCTAATTAATTTGCTATAGGCTATCTTCCACGGTCCCAATTTAATGCCTAGACGTCCCTTCTAAATGTAACTCCATAGGAAAGCAGGCTATTGTGCATTGTTATTGGGGGAGTTAATCACAAAGCATCAGCTGTCTGTTGTTTTGTATGGATAAATACAAACGCTTATTAAAACTCATCGAGTGTTTGCTTTGCACCATTAATTGATGTTTAATCAACTCCGAATAAATGAGAGTCTCTGAATGAAAAGCTTTGATTTGGAGATGCGTTGGCGGGTTTGCATTGTCTTGAAGAGACGTGTGGGGAGACGCCCCCCTCCCCAAAGGAAATCTCTGTTCCCTTGGGGAAAGCAAAGCCATCCCCCATGGCTTGTGAGTGAAAAGGCAGTGGGTGTCCAGTTCACAAGCACCTCAGAGTTCAACTTATTGGCTGGTGGCCAGGAGCCTGCGAAGTTTGTTAAGCGCTCAGAGATTGCCCGATCTCTGGGACAGTGGTCATCTCTTTGTTCTGTGTTTGTAGAGCACCTGCCATAGCAAATAATCATAATAATTAGGCTGTTTTAAAAATGTTCTTTATTAAAAGTTAAAAATCATATATTAAAAATAACCCACCCACCCACCCCCAACACGGCCTGTGTTGCTAACAACTCCTTTGATTGTTGACCACAACCTAGTTTTAAGCATCAGATTTACCTTTTCCCTGTTTTCTGGTCTGTTTTATGTTTTGCCCTTCGCTGAGCCTGGGCACTGAAAATAGTCGGGCCCCTTGCCCTGGTTGAGTCTCCTGCCAGAGCCGGGTGCTGCAGTGTTTGGGGGCCAGCTAAACCCAACGCTGGGAACCTTTCCACTGATATTGCAAAGTCGCTCCATTCCCCCTCCCCACATCTCTTCTGGCCTGTCTGACAGCGCCCCGTGAAAGCCAGACTCCAGTGTCATGGCCAAATGCAGGATCAAGCTGGGGGAGTGAGCTGAGTTCAGAGGAGATCCAGGATCTTATACCCCAAAAGTCACACTAGCTAGAAACGGACTCATCAGAAACAAACTCCTATTGCCTGACCATTGCTGCCAAGGTCAGGACTCTGCAACAGCTGAAAGGAGATTAACAAGTCCTTAGCTTATCTATCACCATCTGGCTCTGTCTACTCTTGGCACACCTTCCCTTCTGTCTAATTAAGTATGGAGCAGGTTACCAAGGGAGGTTGTAAATTCTCCATCACTCAGTGTCTTTGAATGCAGACCAAAAGATACTGTGCTAGTCAGGCACAAATGATTGAGCTTAACGTGGGGATCGCTGGGCGAGGGTGTCTGGCCTGTGTTACAGAGGAGGTCAGAAAGACTCGATGCCCAGAATGGTCCCCTCTGGCCTTGAAATCCCCCCCATACACCCTGCTAGCTAGCTGGAACTGCTTGTGGAGCCCCCACATGGGCAGCCCTTCCTGCTGGCTTCTTGGCGTCCCTCTATGATCAGTGGACACCCCGGGCGTTTCCATCACTCATGACCCGTCCTTTGGGAGGAGAGACTACTGAAGGGGCAGCTGTGGGCTGAGGGCTGGTTCTCACCCCCACACGGGGCCAGGACACTGTTGTTTTGCACCCCTAGCTGATCGCGTGGGAGCCGGAGCAGGAGGAGGAGGTGACAGTGGTGACGGTGAGGCCCAACTTCCAGGACAGCATCCATGTGGGCTATATTGGAGGCCTGAAGAAGTTCACAGAGTACTTCACCTCAGTGGTGTGCTTCACCACACCGGGGGATGGCCCGCGCAGCCCGCTGCAGCTGGTGCGCACCCGCGAGGACGGTACGGGGAGGCCTTGCATTCCCTTGGGACATAGGGTGGGGCGGGCAGCCCAGCTCCCAGAGGCTCCTGCAGAGCCAGGGACCTGGGCCCTAGAACCTCCCCCTACTCACCATGGGGGATACCCTGGGGAAACCCCCGCTCGCTCCAGCTCACCACAGAGGATACCCCGGGGAGACCCCCGCTCGCTCCAGCTCACCACGGGGGATACCCCGGGGAGAACCCCGCTCGTTCCAGCTCACCACGGGGGGTACCCCGGGGAGACCCCCCACTCGCTCCAGCTCACCACGGGGGGTACCCCGGAGAGACCCCCGCTCGTTCCAGCTCACCACGGGGGGTACCCCGGGGAGACCCCTGCTCGTTCCAGCTCACCATGGGGAATACCTTGGGGGACCCCCACTCACTCCAGCTCACCACTCGCTTTCACTGGCCAGCGCCCTGGGGAGACCCCGGCTCACCTCGGCCGGGCTGCTAAGCGGGTGCTGAGATGTGCGCTGCTTGCTCCGTTCTAACTCTTGGCGTTGGGGTTTTTTGGGCAGTGCCTGGCCCCGTGGGGCACCTCAGCTTCAGCGACATCCTGGACACGTCGCTGAAGGTCAGCTGGCAGGAGCCCCTGGAGAAGAACGGCATCCTGACCGGTAAGGAGCTCCCGGAGGGCTGCTCACCAGACTCTCCCCCGGCCCAGTTGAGCTGCAGGCCCAGCACGATCAGCACAGCTCCATGCTTCCAAACAGAGACAGCCTGGTGCTGCCCAAGGCCGCAGCCGGGAACACACTCTGTGCCATGGGACAGTCCTGTCTCCCCAGCCCCCAACGCCTTCCTTCCTGCATGGTGGGGGCCTAACGTCCTTGCAGCTGCTGCTGTTCTCCTGGGGTGCTTCAGTTACCCCATTTCCACCCCGCTCCCCTCGGCCCCAGTCTCCCAGCCACATCTGGCTCCCTCCACATCACAGAGTGCCAAGGAGATGCTGGCGTGGCCGGGGCAGTGCCCGCCACACCGGGCGGATGTTGCTATGGACGATGGTGGAGAACCGGCTCCATGGCAAACGCTTGATGGAGAATTCAGGGCAGGAGCCGTCGGGTGGGACCTTCCCAACCCCCCAGGCGGCTTGAACATCCCACTCCTTGTGCCCGAACTGCAGAGGGGTTGGTAAGCGAGAGGTCTGGGGCAGAAGGGACCAGCGTTGGCTCGAGGAGCTGTCTGTGCACCCTTCGGCCTCTGGCTAGTGGCCCCTTGCACCGGGCTGTCAGGCTACTGGGGAGATCTGTGAAGTGAGGCCCCTCTGCCGGCAAAGCATGGGGGGTGACACTACATTGGCTGGGGTCCACGCGGTGGCCTGGGGAGGGGTGCGGGCAAGTTGAAGGGAGTCTCCCTCCCAAGGGGGCGGGGAAGTTTCCCGCAATGGAGCGTAAAGCGTGACACCCATGTGTCCATGTGGCTGGGTTGTGTTTTGCAGGCTACCGGATCTCCTGGGAGGAGTACAACCGCACCAACACGCGGGTGACGCACTACCTGCCCAACGTCACCCTGGAGTACCGCGTCACCGGCCTCACCGCCCTCACCACCTACACCATCGAGGTGGCCGCCATGACGTCCAAGGGGCAGGGCCAGGTGTCCTCATCCACCATCTCCTCTGGGGTGCCTCCAGGTAAACCCGGCTCCCAGCCCCCTTCTGCTCCCGTCACCGCACTCCTGCTGGCTTCCGGCAGAGGACGAGCGGGCCCTGGGTCAAGGGCACCCCATGAAGAATGCGCTGGGAGCGGGTCTGCAGCAAGGACGGCACAGAGCAGGAGCTGGCTCTTCAGGCCTTAGCAGCCGTCAGCCAGCCCCGGCCACTCGTGCTGGGGATGACTCTGCCCCTATCGCTGCCAGGGCGTGCGCGTGATGCTCTGGCGGCTGTGCTGTTCTCCCCTGCCATCTCCCCTCGCTGCTGCTGTGGGCGGGGTGCCCAGGATGGGAGGGGGAAGGCCGGCCGCACTTGCCCCTCGGCTCCCGCAACAGGTCGTCCCCTCCCATCCTCTCCTCTCCCCACAGAGCTCCCCGGCGCACCGACCAATCTGGGCATCTCCAACATCGGCCCGCGCTCCGTGACGCTCCAGTTCAGGCCGGGCTACGACGGGAAGACCTCCATTTCCCGCTGGCTGGTGGAAGCTCAGGTGAGGGGGTCTCTGGGGGGGGGAGGTGAAGGAGCCGGGGAGCCCAGGCCTATTGAGGGGTTGTACAGCACCTTGCGCGTAGGGGCTCTGGGGCTGGGACACTGCGCTGACAGGCCCACGTGTGGCACAGGCAGCACCACCGCCCCTCACGCCACCCCCTTGTCCACAGGTGGGTCAGATCGGCGAGAACGAGGAGTGGGAGCTCATTCACCAGCTGGCCAACGACCCCGACGCCCGCTCCATGGAGGTGCCCAACCTCCACCCCTACATGTACTACAGGTGGGTGCTGGGGACCGGCGCCTGGCAAGTGCCAAGGCTGCTACCACCCCCCTCCTTGCCCTGCAGACAGCTGGCACCCACCGTGGGTGGCATGGGGGCCTGGCCCTAATGGGTCTTCTCAGCCCATCGGGCCCCAGGCTTTCCTCTCCCAAAGACAGGTACCCCAGAGGGGCTGGGCAGAGCCTCTCTTCCCCTAGCACCATGCACCCAGCAGAACATCAGGGAGGGGGGCTCTGGGTCCCAGGTGCGGTTGAACCTCTCCCCAGCATCAGTACCCCCTAGTGTCCGCCAGAGCATAGCATGGGTGCAGCGTTGCCGGTGGGGACGCCCTGAGCTATGTGCTGACAGGGAATGGGGGTTGTATTGTAGTCCATGCCCTGTTGCCCTTGGGAAGGGAATGGGGGGGTGCCCGCAGCCCTCCTGAGTCCCCTCTCTGCCCACGGTGACTCGGCTCCGCTCCGCACAGCTTCCGCCTGCGGCAGGTGAACATCGTGGGCACCAGCCCGCCCAGCGTGCCCTCCAGAAGGATGCAGACCCTGCAGGCTCCCCCGGACGTGGCGCCCGCCAACGTCACCCTGCGGACGGCCAGCGAGACCAGCCTGTGGTTGCGCTGGATGGTAAGCGACAATGCGGCACGGCCAAGAAACCCCAGGCCGGTGCCCACCCCCTGCCCGGATGGGCACTGCCTAGGGCGCTCCCTTGGGTCGGGAGCCGGGAATGAAGCAGAGAGAAAATGGCAGTCACAGGATCTGGGGGCTGCAGCCGTGTTTAATGCAGCATTAGCCACTGTCTTCCTGTGGGGTGCGGGGGAGCAGCCTGGCTGTGCATTGCAATGCGGGGGAGGCTAATAGACCTTTGTGTGCTTGGGGGGACCTGCACACAGGTTAGTTTGGCAAGGGGATGAACCTGGATGAATGGGGTTAGTGAGGGGCTGTGCTGGGTGTGGGGGAGGGTACGTTAGCAGGGGGCTGTGCTGGGCGTGGGGGGAGGGTATGTGGGTTAGCAGGGGGCTGTGGTGGGTGTGGGGGGAGGGTATCAGGGTTAGTGGGGGCTGTGGTGGGTGTGGGCAGAGGGTACGTGGATTAGCAGGGGCTGTGCTGAGTGTGGGGGAGGGTACGTCCGTTTGGGGGGCTATGCTGGGCGTGGGGGGAGGGTACGCGGGTTAGCGGGGGGCTGTGCTGGGCGTGGGGGGAGGGTACGTGGGTTTATGGGGCTGTGCTGGGTGTGGGGGAGGGTACGTGGGTTAGCGGGGGCTGGGCTGGCGTGGGGGGAGGGTACGCGGGTTAGTGGGGGCTGTGCTGGGTGTGGGGGGAGGGTACGTGGGTTAGCAGGGGTTGTGCTGGGTGTGGGGGAGGGTACGTGGGTTTGGGGGGCTATGCTGGGCGTGGGGGGAGGGTACGCGGGTTAGCGGGGGCTGGGCTGGCGTGGGGGGAGGGTACGCGGGTTAGCGGGGGCTGTGCTGGGTGTGGGGGGAGGGTACATGGGTTAGCAGGGGTTGTGCTGGGTGTGGGGGAGGGTACGTGGGTTTTGGGGGGCTATGCTGGGCGTGGGGGGAGGGTACGCGGGTTAGCGGGGGGCTGTGCTGGGCGTGGGTGGAGGATACGTGGGTTTGGGGGCTGTGCTGGGTGTGGGGAAGGGTACGTGGGTTTGGGGGGCTGTGCTGGGTGTGGGGGAGGGTACGTGGGTTAGCGGGGGCTGGGCTGGGTGTGGGTGGAAGATACATGGGTTTGAGGGGCTATGCTGGGCGTGGGGGGAGGGTACGCGGGTTAGCGGGGGCTGGGCTGGCGTGGGGGGAGGGTACGTGGGTTAGCAGGGGTTGTGCTGGGTGTGGGGGAGGGTACGCGGGTTAGCGGGGGCTGGGCTGGTGTGGGGGGAGGGTACGTGGGTTAGCAGGGGTTGTGCTGGGCGTGGGGGAGGGTACACGGGTTAGCGGGGGCTGGGCTGGGCGTGGGTGGAGGATACGTGGGTTTGGGGGCTGTGCTGGGTGTGGGGGAGGGTACGTGGGTTTGGGGGCTGTGCTGGGTGTGGGGGAGGGTACGTGGGTTAGCGGCGGCTGGGCTGGGTGTGGGGGAGGGTACGTGGGTTTGGGGGGCTATGCTGGGCGTGGGGGGAGGGTACGCGGGTTAGCGGGGGCTGGGCTGGCGTGGGGGGAGGGTACGCGGGTTAGCGGGGGCTGTGCTGGGTGTGGGGGGAGGGTACGTGGGTTAGCAGGGGTTGTGCTGGGTGTGGGGGAGGGTACGTGGGTTTGGGGGGCTATGCTGGGCGTGGGGGGAGGGTACGCGGGTTAGCGGGGGCTGGGCTGGCGTGGGGGGAGGGTACGTGGGTTAGCAGGGGTTGTGCTGGGCGTGGGGGAGGGTACACGGGTTAGCGGGGGCTGTGCTGGGCGTGGGTGGAGGATACGTGGGTTTGGGGGCTGTGCTGGGTGTGGGGGAGGGTACGTGGGTTTGGGGGGCTGTGCTGGGTGTGGGGGAGGGTACGTGGGTTAGCGGGGGCTGGGCTGGGTGTGGGTGGAAGATACATGGGTTTGAGGGGCTATGCTGGGCGTGGGGGGAGGGTACGCGGGTTAGCGGGGGCTGGGCTGGCGTGGGGGGAGGGTACGTGGGTTAGCAGGGGTTGTGCTGGGTGTGGGGGAGGGTACGCGGGTTAGCGGGGGCTGGGCTGGCGTGGGGGGAGGGTACGTGGGTTAGCAGGGGTTGTGCTGGGCGTGGGGGAGGGTACACGGGTTAGCGGGGGCTGGGCTGGGCGTGGGTGGAGGATACGTGGGTTTGGGGGCTGTGCTGGGTGTGGGGGAGGGTACGTGGGTTTGGGGGCTGTGCTGGGTGTGGGGGAGGGTACGTGGGTTAGCGGCGGCTGGGCTGGGTGTGGGGGAGGGTACGTGGGTTTGGGGGGCTATGCTGGGCGTGGGGGGAGGGTACGCGGGTTAGCGGGGGCTGGGCTGGCGTGGGGGGAGGGTACGCGGGTTAGCGGGGGCTGTGCTGGGTGTGGGGGGAGGGTACGTGGGTTAGCAGGGGTTGTGCTGGGTGTGGGGGAGGGTACGTGGGTTTGGGGGGCTATGCTGGGCGTGGGGGGAGGGTACGTGGGTTAGCGGGGGCTGGGCTGGCGTGGGGGGAGGGTACGTGGGTTAGCAGGGGTTGTGCTGGGCGTGGGGGAGGGTACACGGGTTAGCGGGGGCTGGGCTGGGCGTGGGTGGAGGATACGTGGGTTTGGGGGCTGTGCTGGGTGTGGGGGAGGGTACATGGGTTTGGGGGGCTGTGCTGGGTGTGGGGGAGGGTACGTGGGTTAGCGGGGGCTGGGCTGGGTGTGGGTGGAAGATACATGGGTTTGAGGGGCTATGCTGGGCGTGGGGGGAGGGTACGCGGGTTAGCGGGGGCTGGGCTGGCGTGGGGGGAGGGTACGTGGGTTAGCAGGGGTTGTGCTGGGTGTGGGGGAGGGTACGCGGGTTAGCGGGGGCTGGGCTGGCGTGGGGGGAGGGTACGTGGGTTAGCAGGGGTTGTGCTGGGCGTGGGGGAGGGTACACGGGTTAGCGGGGGCTGGGCTGGGCGTGGGGGAGGGTACGTGGGTTTGGGGGCTGTGCTGGGTGTGGGGGAGGGTACGTGGGTTTGGGGGCTGTGCTGGGTGTGGGGGAGGGTACGTGGGTTAGCGGCGGCTGGGCTGGGTGTGGGGGAGGGTACGTGGGTTTGGGGGGCTATGCTGGGCGTGGGGGGAGGGTACGCGGGTTAGCGGGGGCTGGGCTGGCGTGGGGGGAGGGTACGCGGGTTAGCGGGGGCTGTGCTGGGTGTGGGGGGAGGGTACGTGGGTTAGCAGGGGTTGTGCTGGGTGTGGGGGAGGGTACGTGGGTTTGGGGGGCTATGCTGGGCGTGGGGGGAGGGTACGCGGGTTAGCGGGGGGCTGTGCTGGGCGTGGGTGGAGGATACGTGGGTTTGGGGGCTGTGCTGGGTGTGGGGGAGGGTACATGGGTTTGGGGGGCTGTGCTGGGTGTGGGGGAGGGTACGTGGGTTAGCGGGGGCTGGGCTGGGTGTGGGTGGAAGATACATGGGTTTGAGGGGCTATGCTGGGCGTGGGGGGAGGGTACGCGGGTTAGCGGGGGCTGGGCTGGCGTGGGGGGAGGGTACGTGGGTTAGCAGGGGTTGTGCTGGGTGTGGGGGAGGGTACGCGGGTTAGCGGGGGCTGGGCTGGCGTGGGGGGAGGGTACGTGGGTTAGCAGGGGTTGTGCTGGGCGTGGGGGAGGGTACACGGGTTAGCGGGGGCTGGGCTGGGCGTGGGTGGAGGATACGTGGGTTTGGGGGCTGTGCTGGGTGTGGGGGAGGGTACGTGGGTTAGCGGCGGCTGGGCTGGGTGTGGGGGAGGGTACGTGGGTTTGGGGGGCTATGCTGGGCGTGGGGGGAGGGTACGCGGGTTAGCGGGGGGCTGTGCTGGGCGTGGGTGGAGGATACGTGGGTTTGGGGGGCTGTGCTAGGCATGGGGGGAGGGTACGTGGGTTTGGGGGGCAGTGCTGGGTGTGGGGGAGGGTCCATTTGTTAGCGGGGGGGGTCAGGGCGGCTGGTGCTGAGTGTCACCCCCTCCCCCAGCCGCTCCCGGAGCTGGAGTACAACGGGAACCCGGAGTCGGTGGGCTACAAGCTGCGGTACACGCGGGCGGACGGGCGGGGCAGGACGGTGGTGCACGTGATCCACGACCGGGTGGAGCGGGAGTTCACCATCGAGGACCTGGAGGAGTGGACCGAGTACCGCGTGCAGGTCCAGGCCTTCAACGCCATCGGGGCCGGGCCCTGGAGCCACGTCGTGCTGGGACGCACCAGGGAGTCAGGTACCTGCCGCTCCCCACGCCGGGTCTGGGGCCTGCCCCACCTCTGGGCTGGCGGAGAGATCCCTGTCTTATGCCCAGCTGCCCCTGAGCTTGCAGTGCCCATCAGACCCCCAGCCTGGGTGTGCCCTGCCCGGCTCCCGGCCCCACTGCCACGGGCAGCAGCTGGGCCAGCTTCTGATCTCACTTTCTTCTCCCCTCGCCAGTCCCCTCGTCCGGCCCCACCAACGTGTCCGCGCTGGCCACCACCTCCAGCAGCATGCTGGTCCGATGGAACGAGATCCCCGAGGCGGATCGCAACGGGCTCATCCTGGGCTACAAGGTGGGTGTCAGCCCATGTGATCGCTCGTTCGGACGCAGCAGCCCCCTCAAGAGCTGGGCCGGTGCCCCTCAGCCCCACCCACACCCCCCTGCGATGCAGCCCTGGGCTCCCCCCCAGCTGTGCCCCTGCCCCTCAATCCTGATCCACAACCCCCTGCAATGCACCCCTGAGCTCCCCCCCACCCGCTCTGCCCCTCAACCCCCCCCCACAGCCCCCTGCGACACAGCCCTGGGCTCCCCCCACCAGCTCTGCCCCTCAAACCCACCCATAGCCCCCTGCAACGTAGCCCTGGGTTCCCCCCCCAACTGTGCCCCTGCCCCTCAATCCTGATCCACAACCCCCTGCAATGCACCCCTGAGCTCCCCCCCACCCGCTCTGCCCCTCAACCCCCCCCCACAGCCCCCTGCGACGCAGCCCTGGGCTCCCCCCACCAGCTCTGTCCCTCAATCCCGATCCACAGCCCCCCTGCTATGCCAGCCCTGGGCTGCCCCCCACCAGCTCTGCTGGTCCCCTCAATCCCGACCCGCAACCCCTGCTCCCCCAGTCCTGTGGCCTGTGGCTATTCCACTCCTGGGCTCCCCGAAACATGCCTGTCAATGCTCCTGCCATGGCTTTTCCTTGGGGACGGGCTGCCCTGCACGCGGCATGGTGCTCTGTCCCCTGGTGACCTACATGGGGTTGTGAAATGAGAGGCTGTTGCGGGGCCCCATTCAGCTTGGGAAGTGGGTTCGGCTGGCACAGCAGGGCAGCCCCGGGGCGTGTGGTGCTGGCTCCGTCGGTTTCACGTGGGCTGTGTTCCAGGTCGTGTACAAGGAGAAGGACTCGGATGCGCGGGCTCGGTTCTGGCCGGCGGAGGGGAACGCCTCCCGCAGTGCCCAGCTCGCGGGCCTGGGCAAGTACGTGCTGTACGAGATCCGCGTGCTGGCTTTCACCCGGATCGGAGACGGCGCGCCCAGCTCCCCACCCATCCTGGAGAGAACTCTGGATGACGGTAGGCGCCCCTCCTTCCCCGCCCATTCCCGCTGACAGGGGCCTTGGACGGGGCGGCGCTTGCAGCGGGTGGCACGCGGGGTGAGGCCAGGCGCAAACGAGGGCCCCCGTCACGCTGGGATGAGGAGAAAACAGCCTCTGATCAGCCCTCTGTCACACTCAGTGCGGACAGTCTCCCCCTCTGTCTGCCCGTTCTGGGAGGGCTCTGGCCCCTGCACGGGCAGGGGTGGGGGTGCCAGCCCCAGAAATACAACATGGGGACGTAACAGGGCAGGAGAGAGCACTTCGCCCTGTCTGCATTCCTGAGAGTGCATCTGGGCCCCCGGGGGAGTGCACAAACGCTCGGGTGTGCCCCCATGCATGCATGTGTGTGTTTGTGCTTGTGTGTGCCCCCAGGGTTTGCTGAGGAGGGAGTGTGCATGCCCCTAAGGGGGTGTGTACGGATGGGGGGGATTTCCTAGCAGGGTGAGTGTTGGTGTGTGCCCCTAAAGAGGCTGTGGGGGTGGGGTGGGGTGCAGTGCGTGTCCCTAAGAGTGTGTGTTGGTGTGTGGGGAGAGTGTCCCTAAAGGTGTGGAGGGCGGGTCGGTGTTTGTCTCTAAGGGGGTGTGTCTCTGTCCCTAAGTACATGCGTGTGCATGTGGGAGTCTTTCTGCACACCCTGCTCCATCAGTCTCACACAGGTTGTTGGCAGTTTTCAGCGGGACGGCTCCCAAAGGAGGGGAAGCCCCGTTCCCCAGTCACCCCAGGTGCCCTGTGGGGCATTTGCACCCAGGTGCCCCTGGCAGAGTTCTGTGATGGAGGCCCAGCGGCCACGAGCTTCAGGGCTTGGCCAGCGGGCTCCCCCAGCCGCTGGGCTGGGACGGGCTCCATTCCCCATTTGCTCCGGCCGAGGGCTCTGAGCCTGTTTGCCCATCACCTAGCGCGCCCTCTGCTCTCGTCCTGCCCCAGTGCCCGGGCCCCCGGTGGGCATCCTCTTCCCAGAAGTGAGGACCACTTCAGTCCGGCTGATCTGGCAGCCCCCAGCCGCGCCTAACGGCATCATTCTAGGTAAGCGCTTCTCCGAGCGCCCTGGCATGTGGGTAGCGGTCCCGGGAATGCTGGGAGGGGGCCGTGCTCAGGATGCTGGGCAGCGGGAGGGTGTGACCACTCGCTGTGCTGGCGGTTGTTCCGCGGGCGTGCAGCTGTGTGTGAGCGGCAGGGCTGGGGCCGGGGGATGCCGCTGAGCTGAGCCCTGCAGGTGGGAGAGACATGCTGGGGGCCTCTGCAGGAAGTCGCCCACCAGTGCATGTTCACGTGCATAGCATGTTCCTGCTGGGGGAATGGCGGCTGCTGTAGCAGCTACTCCGCCACTCAGGGCTCCTCTGCACCAGGCAGGAGCCAGCCGCCTCGGTCCCTGGGTCCCTGGATGCGCCCAAGCTGCTCCCCTGATAAATCACAGAGCTGGCGAGCCCCATCAGCCACCCGAGGGAAACAGAATCCCCGCCTCTTCTCGCTGGGTGGCAGCCCGAGCCCAGCCCTGCCTGGCACCGAGATGGGCTGGGCAAGGGCACCCATCTTCCTGCTGCAGGACAGACATGGACATTTGTGAACATCTCGCCCAGGCTGAGACAGGGGAGCCAGCCCAGCGCCTCCCACGCCTGGCAGGCCCTAGGGCCGGACCCTGCGGGGGGAGCTGGGCCCAGGCGCTCACGACTGGCTCGTTTGTGCCTCCCCCTGCCTCTCCTGGAGCAGCCTTTCTGCCCCCTTGCAGGCCGGGGTGGGGGGCAGCCTTGCCCCAACGCTTGCTGACCCGCCTCCGTCCCCCTTCTCCGCAGCGTACCAGATCACCCACCGCCTGAACACCACCAGCGCCAACGCTGCCACCGTGGAGGTGCTCAACCCCAGCGCCCGCCAGTACACGGCCGCCGGCCTGCAGCCAGAGTCGACCTACCTCTTCCGGATCACGGCGCAGACCCGCAAAGGCTGGGGCGAGGCCGCCGAGGCACTGGTGGTGACCACCGA
The DNA here is from genome assembly GCF_009764565.3 of Dermochelys coriacea. NCBI lineage: Eukaryota > Metazoa > Chordata > Testudines > Dermochelyidae > Dermochelys > Dermochelys coriacea. Next base: position 3,993,929 of record NC_050081.1, read on the forward strand.
GAAGAGAGGTAACCATGCCAGGGCGGGGGGACGCTCTCCCTGAGCGGGGGGGGGCACTGCTCCAAGCCAGCACGGGCGTGGAACCCAGGGCCTGCCTGAGGGGGGAACAGGGCCAGGCGCAGCCTTGCTGGGCCTTCCGGCCGAGCCCTCACACCCCTCTCCCCTTCCTCAGACCGCCCGCAGCCCCCCAGCAAGCCTGTGGTGCAGCAGGAGGATGTGAAGGCCTCCAGTGTGCTCTTGTGCTGGGAGCCGGGCAGCGATGGCCTCTCCCCGGTCCGGTACTACACCGTGCAGACCCGCGAGCTGCCGGCTGGCGAGTGGACACTGCACTCCGCCTCCGTCAGCCACAACGCCACCTCCTTCGTTGTGGACAGGTGAGGCGGGGGCCTTCGAAGTGGGCAAGGCCCGGTAGGGTCTGTGGCAGGGTGGGTCCGGCGAGAGGCAACGTGGCCTAGGGGCACTGGACTGGGAGTCAGGAGATCTGGCTTTTATTCCCAGCTCTGCTACCAACCTTAGGCACTGCTCTGTGCCTCAGTTTCCCCACCTGAAATGAGGAGAATGGCTTTTGTGGGGCTGATCTCATCCCCCCCATGCCCTGGCCAAAGTAAGACTGCTCCATTTCATATCCTGCCTCCACTGGAAGGCACTGAACCCCTGCCCTGCAGCCCCCCAGCTGTGCCTCACACCCATCCCCTTTCCCTCCCGTGTGCTCCTGGCCCAGGTTGAAGCCCTTCACCTCCTACAAGTTCCGCGTCAAGGCGACCAACGACATCGGGGACAGCGAATACAGCCAGGAATCAGAGTCACTCACCACCTTGCAGGCCGGTCAGTGCCCCTTCCCCGCGGGTCTGGGCTGGTGCCCTGTTGCCAGCTGGGCTTGGCCCCGGCCCCGGGCAGGCATGGGAGACGCGGCGCACAGAGCTGCAGGGCGCCCGGTGCCGGCCTCGTCTCTTCAGTGGCAGGGTGCAGCACACGCTGGGTCACAGCTCCCAGCACACTCCAGGCTGGAGCCTCGTCTGTGGAACGAGGTGGCCTTGTTCCCTGGGGCCCGTCCAGTGGTCAGCCAGCCGCCAGCTGGCACTCCTTGGTGCAAGGTGGGGGTTGGTCACGTGGGCCCATTGGCTCACCTCTCCCATTGTGGCGGGGAGTCAAACCAGCGACCCTGTGGAAGGCTCCGACCGCCTGAGCTGCGCAGGGAGGGAGGGAGCCGGAGTCTGGAGCCAGCCAGCACCTGTTCTCCCGGCCAGGGGGAGGGACCCTTGTGCCTCTCAGCATCTCACCTATGTTTCTTCTCCCTCCAGCCCCAGAGGAAGCCCCCACCATCCTCTCGGTCACGCCTCACACCACCACTTCCGTCCTGATCCGCTGGCAGGTACCGTGCGGCTCTGCGCTGCCCCCGCCCGTCTCTGTAAGACAGCGGCTTGACTCACTTTCCCGAGCCCCGAGAGGGCCTGGGAGCCATGTCCCCTCGGCACTGCGGATCCCCTCGCCCACCGTTCCTGTCCGCACGGCTCTCTCTAGTGTGGCTGTGCCACCCGGTGCTGCATCCACTCCAAAGCTCCCGCATGCCGCTGCTGGTCTAGTCGGACCCCGGCATCCGGGGCGCCGAGTGCCTGCCACAGAGAGGGGCCGGACACAGGCTGGCCCCAGTGGGTACTGCTGCTCCCCAGGGGGCTCAGGGCTCCGGGGACCTGCAGGGGCTGGGAGCGCGGCTAAGGCACCTTGCGCCTCTCATGTTAGATCCCTCCTTACCCCAGGGCTGGGCTCTGCAAGGACCCCTGAGCCCTCCCTGGCCGTAGGGAGCCTCCTTGCAGCAGGGCGCAGTGGGAGGCAGCGAGCAAAGGGGGAAATCCCACAGAGGCGTGAGGGCAGCACAGGTTCCGGGGGCGGGCAATGCCATGCACAGTCTCCATGGGCTCCCTCCCGCTGACTGCTCCCGCCTCTTGGCTCCTGTCCCCCCCGTGCAGCCCCCCACCGAGGACAAGATCAACGGGATCCTGCTGGGTTTCCGGATCCGCTACCGGGAACTGGTCTATGATGGGCTGCGCGGCTTCACCACACGCAGCGTCAGCAGCCCCGGTGCCAAGTGGACGGAGCTCACCTGTGAGTGCCTTTATTCGGTCCCCTGGGAACGCAGACGGGTGGGGAAGGGACGTCGTGGGGGGGATTCCTCTCACCCCACCCCATGGGGCTCTCCGTGATGCTCAGCCCCGCCCCGTACCCTGCCTTGCAGCCTCCCCGAGTGCTCTGTGTGTGGACACCAGCCGGCCGGCCCCAGAGCCTCCAGCACACCGATCTGAGCTCCGGGAGCTGTCCTGGGCCAGCGTGTCCCGCTCTTCTCCCGCGGGGTTTGGGGCAGCGTCACCCTGCAGGGCTGAGCCCTGCGCCTCCGGGGGGTGACATGGCTGGTGGTGTGAGTGTTTATGCCAAGGGGGGGGCGGGGCGGGGGGCTGCTCTCTGCTGGGCGGGGGGATCTGGAGAGGGCTATGAGATCAGGAGCTCACGGCTTGAGAGGGACATTGGTTAGCTGGGGAGAGCCCGAAATTTGACCTGGTGCTTTTTTTTCCTTTTCCCTGTTTGCGAAGTCTCTTGTACGCTTAACCAGGGACTAGGGGAGTTGGCCAGGGGCTGAGGGCCTCCCCAGACTATGCTGAAGCCACCCTGAGGGGAGCCCTGACCCTCAATTCCCAGGGTTGCTCTGCTGAGGACTGTCAGTCATCTCTGATCATGGTGCCGACACTGGCACTGTGCTATGCGCTCCCTGCTGGCACCGGTTAATGCCCAGGCTGCTACGCAGAGGAACGCACCACTGGGGAGGGCTGCAGCCCATGCCCTGGTAGTGGAGAAGGGGAGTGGGATGGTAGGGCAGAGGCTAGGTGGGCAGCAGGCAGGCTGGCACTGCCCGCAGGGCTAATGCCAATGCCAGACAGGACTCCCTTCAGAGGAGCTGAGGCTGAGGGGCAGAGCCGGGGCATGCCAGGGCCAGGGAGGCAGGAAGCAGTCTGAGGGCAGTCCCCAGGATGTACACACACGGCAGGGCACAGCCAGTCTTGTCACTCCCGGGGCGTCCCCAGCTCTGGCTCCTCTGAACCCCTGGTGGCAGCAGTGAAGCTCCACGGGGTTTCTTCTCCCTCCCCGCTAACCAACGCTGCCCCCTGCGCTAGCCCTGGCAGCCGTCCCGCCACTCCCAGGTCTGCGGGGCATCCGTCTTGCTTATTCTGTCTGTGTGTGACTAACCCCACTGACCGCTCTCCCCTGCGCTCCCTCTCAACGCCCGCAGCAGGGTACGCCGTGCGGAACCTGACCAGAGCCGGCCTCACTCACCACGAACTGGACAGTAAGTCTCCGCTCTCTGCTTCGGGGCTCGTCTCTGTCCGTCTGCGTGTCGCTCCCCTCCTGACTTCCCCGCCCCCTCCGCATTCCAGAAAGCGCAGGGTGCCCGGGGTATTAGCTGGGCACCTACAGGCGACCATTAGTCACTTCGCTGCTCCCCATCGTACCTGGGGGAGGGGCAGACGTTCCGGCAGAGCTGCCCCCTGCGGCTGGGGTATCACGGCAGGGCAGGACATCCCCACCGCCCGGCCTAGCCCCGAGGGGGCAGAGAAGGGGTTAATGGGAGGGAGGTGAAACACCAGTGCTCCTGGCCCTGTGGATGGGCCCCTGTCCGGCTCTTCCTGGCACCCACTTCCCCTCCTCTCACTCCCTGCAGATCTGAGCAAACACAGGCGTTACGAGATCCGCATGAGTGTGTACAATGCCGCGGGCGAGGGGCCCTCCAGCCCCCCCCAGGAGGTCTTCGTGGGCGAGGCGGGTGAGTCAGGGCTGTGTGGGCATCTCTGCTTCTGGGCAGGCTTCGAGCTCCCCCGTTGGTCACTAGGGCCGCCCCGTCCCTTGGCTGCATCCAGCGCTCGCCAGGGAATTCACAGGCCCTGCCCAGCTGAGCTAAGGGAGTCTCTCCCAGAGCGGGTAGCTGTTGCTGTTCCCTATCGGCAGCCGGGGCTGCGCTTCCCCGCCAGGAGCCAGCCTGTGCCCGCGGCCTGCCCTGCTCCCCAGCCGCCAGCCAGTAGCAGGACACCATGTGAGCAGGCGAAGGGCTGGGATCTGGTGGCCGTGGCCCATGGATGGCAGCACAGCGGCTGCAGGACTCGGAGAGACCCCCCGGTGTCTGCAGGGAGAGGGTGCGATCAGATGTCCCCCTCTCCCGCCGCACCCCAGCCACCATGCCGGGGGACAGGAGTGCCGGGGGGCTCGGGCGCTCTCACCCCACTCACTCTCCTTCTGTAGTGCCCACCGCCCCGCCACAGAACGTGGCCGTTCAGACCACCACAGCCACCCAGCTGGACGTCACGTGGGAGCCGCCCCCCCTGGAGGCGCAGAACGGAGACATCCAGGGCTATAAGGTACTGGCCCCCCATCTCCCACTGGCTGTTACAATCCGCACAGCGCTCAGGAGCCCGCCTCCCACTGCCCCGGCTCCCCAAGGGGCACATCGCTGAGGGGAGCTGGGCACCCAGAGCTCCCATTGGCTACCCTCTCAACACCAGCTCAGCAACCCTTCCGTGCCTCGGTTTCCCTCTGATGCCAACAGAGCACTGAGCCAGGTGTGTGAAGGAGGGACTGAGTTTAACTGGTCGGGGCTGGGAGATGCTCAGGTAGAAGGCGCTCCAGGAGTACAAAGCACCGTGAACCTGTTTGATCCAACGCCATCATAGCCAGGAGGGCTAATGCCCATTGGTCCGTGGCATCGGGTTTGCAAGGGAATGGGAACGGGGGCTGTAGCCACCACCCCTCACTGCTCAGTCTGTTGCCACCCTGCAGCTGCAGTGCCCAGCCATCGCGGGTTCTTCCACCCCAGTGCCTGAGGCAGCGGGCATGGCACTTGTACGTACGTACACACACACACACACACACACACACACCTGTGCGCAGTTCCCAGTGTGCTCAGCAGGTGGCGCGGTTTCACTTCCAATCCCGCACCAGCCCTGTTCTCCGGGCCACCGCCGGGGTCTGGGCACTCCTTGCAGCAGGGCACAGCTGGGATTTGGGCAGGGCCCTGGCATTTCCACACGGGCTGGACTTCTTTGCCCCACAGCCTGGTGGTGGGAGCCTGCAGCTTGGCCGGCCACCCCATTGCATCCCCTGTAGGGCTGGGGTTGGCCTGTGCCCCTGAGCGGACGCTCGCTGTAGTTTGGTGGGGGTGTTCCGCTGCGGGATACTGGGGCAGCGGGCGGGGGCAGAATGGACCCATGCCCAGGCCATGGGGTGTGCTGCAGAGGGCCAGTTCTGGGCAGTGGCTTTGCAGTTCTCAGGGAAGTGGGGCTGGGGCAGGATTGCTGGGACCGTACAGCCTCTCCCTGGATATTTGGGCACCGCCCAAGGGTGACCTCAGCCCGCGTTTGATTCTCCGGGTTGTGACCTAGCTAAGCCAAGGGATGTGGGTCACGTTTTCCATCTAGCGTGGCCTGGAGCCGACGCACCCTGCTCCCCCTTTCCTCTGGACACAGGAAAGCCCCTTCTCCGACTCAGAGCCAGAGACGGGCGTGCATCTTCTGTGCTCCCGGCCTGTGTTTGGCTGGGCCCTTTGGAACCGAGAGGGGCTTCTGGGGGCTTCTGGAGTGGAGACGCCTCTGGAGCTTTGCTGGTTCTAGAACCTGCAATTGGCCAGACCCAGACACTGCAGGCTTTTAACTTCGAGGGGCTGAAAATGGGACTTAATGAAACCGGTGCAAGCCCCATGTGGACACACTCGCTTCACTTTGAGAGCAGCCCGGTGGTGCTTGGCTGAAACTGATCAGGAGGCATTTAAGCTAAACCCAGAAAAGCTGCTTTTGACCCGCAGTCGATATCCCCTCACAGAGGTTTCGAGAAATTAGTTGAACTCCTCTGCCCCCTTCCCTGTGCCAAGCGGGTGCGTTTCCTGTTAGGACCAGCCCTAGGAGAGGGCACTGGCCTGGCTACACCACTGTAGGGTAGGCAAGGCCCAGGAGCTTTCCTCCTTCTGGAGCGTGTCTGACTGTGTCCCACTGAAAGATGGGGCGGGGTCTTTCTTGGGGATCAGGGGACCTTAAATATAAATGGCCCTACGTCTCCTCCACCACAGAGCAGCCACCGCCCAGTCGCTCCGCCAAGGGGCCAGCAGTGGGGTCCGTTTCCCGGTGCTGCTCTGCAGAAGGAGAAGCCAGGCGGGCTGGATCTGGGGGAAGCTGAGTCTGTGTGGGGGGAGCCCCAGCCCTGGGTGGTCAGTGCCGGGAGCAGACTGTGAAGGGGGTACCTGGAGATCAGCGGGGCTAGCAGCTATGTCAGGCCCCTGCCAGCATTGGGCCTGGCCTTACCCCAGCCCCCTTCTTCCCCGTCACCCCCACCCCCTGCAGATCTATTTCTGGGAGGCCCAGCGCCAGAATGGCACGGAGCGGGTGAAGACACTCTTCCTGCCCGAGAATGGGGCCAAGCTGAAGAACCTCACGGGATACACCTCATACCTGATCACCGTCTCGGCCTTCAACGCTGCTGGGGATGGGCCCCGCAGCGCCCTCGTCGGGGGCAGGACGCAGCAGGCAGGTGGGCTCCTTGCCGTGCCTGGGGACACTGGGTCCATCCTCCTTTCCCTGATGGGGCTGTGAATCAGGAGGGATCGCACGGCAGCCCACATGCTCCATCCCAACCTGCAGCCCCTCCTGCCCTGCCTTATCCCAGCCCTGGACTCCCCCCGCCCAGCTCTGCCAAGCCCTGTGTGCTGCCACCACATCCCTCTGTGTTCTGGTCCTGTCCTGAGCAGAGGCTGGCCGCTGAGCCGAGTTGTGCTCCTGGGGGGTGGTTCAGAGCTATTTGCAGATGAGGCTCTTCTAGGTTGAGACCTGACAGACTCGTCCTACTTTTGGCCTTGGCCTGGGAGTGAAGCCAGGCGGGGGCGGGGCTCTGCAGTTAGCAATGCTGTGGGGACGCCTGGCTGCTGAAGCTCCCAACACCCTCCCTTCCCATTAAAGAAGTAAACCAGCCCCTGCATCCAAGTACTCCAGGTACAGAGCCAGCGTATGGGAACCGGGCCAGATCCACAGCCGTGCCTGGCCCTGGTACCCCACTGCCACCAACAGTGCTGCCCCAGCTGATGCCCGTGCAGGAGCTGGCCCTGGGGTTCCAGCCCGTCACCCGTAGGCGCGGTTTCGGAGCCATCCTCTCGTCACAGCCTTGGGCTTGTTCTTGGCACAGCACCAAGGAGGAGGCTGAAAACAATTGCCCCAGTTCTTTGTACTAGATCTGCCCAGGTAGCTGCGGGGCTCCCCGCTGGGGCAGGCCCCCCCTCTCAGCCTTTTGGGGGGGGCCTCAGGGACCAAGTCCCGGAGACGCTCTACTGGGCGGGCTTTGAGGACGGTGCAACAACGCCTTGTTCTCCTTGACCCCCGGGCAAAAGGGCAACAGGGGCATTAACCCCTTCTTCCTCCCGCCCGCCCGAGAGGTAATGCGTCAGCATTTCCCCAAAATAACCCAGACATGCGAGGTGTCTTGGCAGGGAGCTGGTCCTCAGGGAAACCAGAGGCGCGCTGGTGTCAGGAGGAGACACAGCCCAGACACGCGGGGGCTGCGTAGCTCTGCAGACGAGAAGCAGAGAGGGGCCCAGCAGTTGTTTCCGATCGGGTCTGGAGCACTTGGCTCTCTCGCTCTTTTCTGGAGTTGCAGTGGGAAGAGGGGGGTCCTGAAGAGTCCAGCCCCGCAAGGAGGGTGTTACAGGGGAGTTGGCACTGGCGGGATGATTTTGGAGTTCTCAGCTAACTCGCTGTACCACGGGCAGCCACCTCCTGAATGCCCCCTCATGGCCCAAGGTCGCTCCATCGCGCCCTGCCTCAGTGTCCCCCCTCTTAAGGGCCCTCTAAGAACTCATTTGGTCCAAAAGTCCCTCAAGTGACCCCCTCCCAGGGTCCCGTTTAGTGAGTCCTCAGGCGCATGCTGGCCCTCTAGGCCCCAGCCCCAGTCCAGTGTGTCTTTCCAGGTAACCCAAACTTGGACAAAGTCTTTCAAACACAAGACACAAACTCACACAGTCTCCAGGCCCACCCCCCCCACCCCCAGCTCCGAGGGACTGCCTGTCTGCTTCCCACACCTGCTCAGGAGGACTTGCCGGGAGGGGGGAATTCGGGCAGGTCACAGACACACACCCATTAATGCTGACATAGTGTGACTGAATCCATCCCTTTCCCACGGCCTCGCTCACCAACCGCCCCGCCCAGCAAACCCCAGGACGAGCTGGCAGAGGAGCGAGGGGGGCCAGTGGGATCCACGATCTCCGCCCTCGCCCGGGGGAAGTCTGCAAAGCCCCTCTGCTTTCTCCATGCAGCCCCCAGCGCCCCCAGCACCATCAGGTTCAGCGAGCTGACCACCACCTCGGTGAACGTCTCCTGGGAGCCACCTCTGCTGCCCAACGGCATCCTGGAAGGGTACAGGCTGGTCTATGAGCCCTGCACGCCTGTGGACGGTAAGGGTCCTGGGCTCAATGGGCAGGGGGGTGGAGGTACGGCAGGGCCATTGGTTGCGGGGGGGCGGGGTGTGATGGGGGGTCGGGGCCACTGCTCCCTGGGGGGCTGGGAAGCAAAGCTGGTAAAGGAGCTTGGGTGGCAGGAAAATCTGTTTCTGGGGAAGGATTAAATTTACCCCAGGCCAGGCGGATGTGCTGAGCAGCATGGGGTAGAATCTCTCTGTGGCCACCTGCCACTCATCACTAGGCTTTGGGGACCAGCCCAGCGTCCCGGCCCAACTCCCGCTTGTGCCGTTCTCTTCTGTTGCTGTTCACTTTAAAACCTTTCCCGTGTTCCTCCCCAGAGGTGGCTGCAGGGCAGTGAGGCCGGGGCAACTCTGGGTTTGTCCCATAGGTCACTGTGCAAAGGGCTTGGAGAATTCTCACGGGGCCAAAACATCCCGGTGCAGCCGACTCTAATGATCCTTCATCACGTCTTCAAAGGGGGCAGCACCACAGCTGGTGCTGGAGTCTAGCGCCTCCCTCCCCCTCTCTCTTCAGTGCCCCCGGTAGCCCGGCCCACCGCTTGCCACCACCCCAGCTCCCCTGCCTGAGCTGTTACGTCCAGAGCAACAGACAAAAGAGGGGGAGCGTTGGCTCCCCCTTTCTCCCCGAGCGGCTGATGAGCCGTCCAGAGTGGGCAGGAGAGAGCCTGAGAACGCAGCGAAGCGCGCGGGTGGGGTGGCCGGGGGGACAATGGCTGCTCAGTGTTCCCTGCTGCCACCTGGGCTTCTGAGAGTCGGGTTCAGAGGAAGGGCTGTGAAGCAAGGGCTCTGGAGGAGGACCGCAGTGACCCCAGGGAGTGGCGGGGGGCTTCTCTTTTGAACCATGAACTCCTTTTTGCGCCATGCAGATTGTCGTTTGATCCTGCAAACCCGGCTTGCTGCCCACAGCACAGAGGGGCCTGGGGTTCTGCCAAGCAAAGGGCATGCTTCAGCGCATGTGCTGATCCCGCGGGGTCAGGAAGGCTCTCCTTGCTCGTGCTGTGCCAGCTAGCAGGGGGCATTATGTGCTTCCTGCAAAGCAGCCCCAACAGGGTACTGGGGGCAGGACATGGGACTCGCTGGGCCGTGTAGGTGGGTGTTAACAGAGACAGCCTGTGCTACAGTGCAGGAGACCTGGGATCCAGTCCCCAGAGCAGACACACCAGCCCGGCTACTCCAGAATTGTGCTGCAGGGAGTACCTGCCCCACACAGGCCAGATCGAGATGGGTTCAGGCCTGGATTTCACACCGGACGGGGTTGGTTTGGCCACACTCAGACTTGCAGCTCTCTTCCCCAACGCCAGATCCTGGCACTGTGAGGTAGGGGTGGGTGCCGGGATTTCTGCAGGCCACATCTGTGCCCTCTGCCCCCCAGGCGTGAGTAAGATCGTGACGGTGGACGTGAAGGGGAACAGCCCCCTGTGGATGAAGGTGAAGGACCTGGCAGAGGGCGTAACGTACAGGTTCCGGATCCAGGCCAAAACCTTCGCCTACGGGCCCGAGATCGAGGCCAATATCACCACGGGGCCGGGGGAAGGTACGGCACTGCCGCACAGGCTCACGCTGCCTCTCGGACGCAGGGGGTGGCTTTGTGATGGGGGGAGGGTCCCCCAGGATTCCAGCGAGCACAGATCTCAGCAGCAGGAAGGATTCACCCGAAGGGCCCCATGGGCAGTCGGGGTTGGACGTGGGGGTTGGAGCCAGAGGGGGCTGAGAAGAGAGGAGGGCAGGGGGCTGGGCTCCCCCCCAGCGATGTTAGGGGAAGGTTGTGGTTTTTCTCCCTGTGACACTGTGTTTTGTTGTGGTTTGTCAGGTGCCCCCGGGCCGCCAGGCGAGCCCTTCATCTCCCGGTATGGCTCAGCCATCACTATCCACTGGGCGAACGGGGATCCCGGCAAGGGGCCCATCACCCGATCCGTCATCGAGGCCCGGCCCTCAGGTACCATACGTGCCCCCTCCCCCTGCAGTCCCCCACCTCTCACTCCGCCCGCCACTGGCCTGGCAGGAACGCAAGGCCCAGCTCTGCCCCACGGCTGCCATCCCTGCAGGGCAGGACACGCGCTGGTGGCCTAGCAAGGCACCTGGGCCCCTGGGGCCCACCGCAGGACCAGGCCCTATGGGCACCCCCGAGCACCTTCCACTCCAGACGGTGCCTCCCCAGGGCTTGAGAGGTTGCTGCGGTGGGTGGTGTGGGCAGACGCCGGGCAGGGAGGCTGAGGTAACCCATGCTAACCTACATGGGGCCTTTCTACAGTGTGGGACCAAACGGGGTTACGCCAGGCAGGTTCTACTGGGTTGTACCCGGGTTCCCCAGCCCCTTCGCCTGGCAGAACCGCGGCCAGGGCAACCCTGCTTTTGTAACCCCACCGGCACCACACACACACCAGACACGCACGCAGAGCGGCCGGTGGGGGAGTGGGGCAGCGCGCTGTGGGACCCCTCGCCGCACAGAGCGTGGGGGAAGGAGAGCCGGCCACACAGAGCACGGGGTAAGCAGGGCCAGATGCACAGGGCACGGGGGGAAGGAGGGCCAGCCTCCCAGAGCATGGGGGGAAGGAGAGCCGGCTGCACGGAGCACCGGGGGAAGGAGGGCCAGCCTCCCAGAGCGCGCGGGGAAGGAGGGCCAGATGCACAGAGCACGGGGGAAGCCCAGCGTGCACTGCAATGGAACAGCCGGTTACAATCAGGCGACCCTCTGGTGGCTGAAGACCCAGGGAGGTACAAGCCCTGGTGCTGCTGCAGCAGATGGCGATTCCCTGTTAGCTCAGAGGACCCATGCCACCCAAAGGTGCTGACTCCAGACCCTCATGCCATGTGTGCCGTTCAGCCAGGACCTTTGCACCCATCACTTGGGGCAAGGAACTTGCTGCCCTCTGCCCCCCACCCATGCACCCACCCCTGGCTTTATAGGGCCACTCCCTCCCCTCACCAAGCTGAGCGCCTCTTCTCCCTTCCAGACGAGGGGCTGTGGGACATCCTTATCAAGGACATCCCCAGGGAGGTGACCTCCTACACCTTCAGCATGGACATCCTGAAGCAGGGGGTCAGCTATGACTTCCGGGTCATCGCCGTCAACGACTACGGCTACGGGACACCCAGTGCACCCTCCCCCTCCGTCTCAGGTGCTGGGGCTGGGAGGGACGTGCCCCAGGCTGCTCTCCTGGCCTGTCTGTGGGGCTACTGTGCCAGGAAGGAGGGTTCGTGCCACAGGGAGGCAGGGACCACCTCGTTCACCCTGTCCCATCTAATGTACCCCCCTCCCTGAAGCCCGTTTCCCCTGCCCCCAGGCTGGGGGGCCAGGAGGGGAGGGGATCAGGCACTTGGGGAAACCAGCAACAGAGGAGCTGGGGGGCAGCAGATGCAGTCAGCGCACTGGGGACAGGGGCCGGGACTGGAGGGGAGCTCAGCGGAGGAGGTGGGGGCTGAGTTAAAGGGCACTGGAGCAGCCCCTCCTGGGAAGGGGGTGATCTCTCCATGCGCATGGGCACCGGCTTCCTTGGAAACAAGAAAACTCTTGGCAGTTCCACTCGGGTGCCTGAAAATGGACAGATACGGCCAGGACACCTGGCAGTCCCCATACTGTGATTCCCCTTCCTTCCCCACAGACACTGCCCATGCCCCTCACTCCCCACCCATCGCCCCTGCCAGCCCAGCCCTGGGCTCCCCCCCCAGCTCTGCCAGGGCCCCTCACTCCCCCTCCCAGCCCCCTGCTATCCCAGCCCCCCAGTTCAACAGGTTCGTTGTTTGCAAGTCTATTGGGGTTCCCCGGGAGCAGAGGAAGAGTCTCTGGGATGAGTCAGGTCCCATCCCAACACACAAACAAGCTCCAAGCCCCGCTAGCACCCAGGACAGGCCCCAGTATGTGAGCCGGCAGGGCGGGTGGGAGACTCACCCTGCTCTCTACGGCTGCCTTCCAGCCCAGAAAGCCAACCCCTTCTACGAGGAGTGGTGGTTCCTGGTGGTCATCGCCTTGGTCGGGCTCATCTTCATCCTCCTGCTGGTCTTCGTCCTCATCATCCGCGGGCAGAGCAAAAAGTATGCCAAGAAGTCAGACGCAGGTGAGCGCCCAGCGGGGCTGCCCAGCCCGGCCTAGGGGGAACGTGGTGCCACAGAGGCTGTGGTGTGGGAGGAGCAGCCCCCAGACTCACCCAGCTGGGGGCAAGGTGCTGGGAACCAGGGGGGGCTGGCTCCCAGCTGCCCCGGTCTCAAAGACAGAGGTGCAGTGCTGAGAACCCGAGAGCCGTGCCTGGATACGGGAGATTGTGTTTCGCCTTCCCTGCCTGCAGCTTGCACCCCATGTGGCTGTGGAGCCAGAGGGCCTGGCCGCGTGGCTGGGGTAGACCAGCGCCGCTCTGCTGGAGGTGTGCCTGGATATACCAGTGGAGGGCCAGGGGTCTCCATCAGCTTTTGCCCTAGTTATTATGGTTCACATACCTCCCTGCACCCCCTAACTCTGGTGTTAGAGCGGGACGTGGCTCAGTTGGTGACTCCAAACCCAGGGGAGCCAGTGTCGGGGTGTGCACTGGCATTCCCGGGCAGGGCATGGTGCCTGCCCTGGCCCCCCAGCACTGGGAAGTTGCCCCAAAAGCTCCACCCAGCAGCCTGATCACTGGGAGCCTTTCCCTTCACTGCCCTGGCCTGCGGGTGAGACCTTGTCGCCTTCTGCCACTTGCAGCTGCTCTGCTGACAGGAGAGGAGCGACACCAGAACCGTCCCCCCAGCACAACCGGCCCATCCCACCCCTGCTCTGCCACAGATGCGGGTTAGAAAAGTGCCTCACTGGCCGTGTTCATGTTCCTGGGAGCTAACGATCAAACAAACGGCTTCTCTCATTGTGAGCTGCCAGCGGCAGGAAAGGTCACGGGGGTTTGTAAATGCGGCTCTGTTTTCTTAGCCAAATGAAGGGCTCAGATTGTGGGGCTAATGCCGCCCGCCCTGCTAAGTCAATACACTTGTGTAGCAGAGCAAAGGAGAGACACCTGGCACTGGGAGCCTGGACTCCTGAGGCGAGTTGCCCCCAGAGCCTCTAGTGCTGGTGCCTGGGTTCGTGGGGCCAGGAGTTAGAAGCCCAGGGGCCAAATTCTCTGCCCCCCTGCTGCTGGGTCATTGCTCCCACCTGGGCATCGAGGGTGTGAAATGCCACCACACCATTCGCCCTGCCGGTGCCAGTGTCCGATGGCAGCTCTGCACCAGGAAACGCCCACCCTGGCTGGACGGCAGGGAGCAGTGGGGCCCTAAGGGACCAGGGCCAGGCAGCTTGTGCAGCTGTTTGCAGAGGAACCCTGTGCCCAACCCCAGCACTTGCTCTTCAGGGATCTCAAAGCACTTTATAGACATTAAAGAGTTAACCCATGCAGGAGATCAGGAAGCATCAGTATCTCTGTTTTAGAGATAGGGAAACTGAGTCACAAGCAGGTGGTGATTTGCCCAGTAAGCTGCTGGCAGAGCTGGGACGCATATCTCCTGATGCTCAGCCCTGATTTGCCCAGGGCCTGCTCCCCCACCGCTGGGCGTAGCGTGCCAGAGGGCCTGGGCACTGAGCAGATTGCATGCCGGGCAGGATTTTACCACGCTCCGCAGCGTGGCGAGCAGGGCTGGCCAGACACAGAGCTGAGATCAACTTCCAGCAGAGCACCAGCCATGCGGCCCGCTCCTCACACCTCCAGCTGCCCAGGGGGTGGGCTGGCACGGGGAGCTCTGCATAACCCGTGCCCCCTGGCCACGCTGGGGACCTGTGAAGAGCAGCACCCTGGCCTTGAGCCAGCCCCGCAGAGGCGCCGCAGCCCTGGGATCCGAGGGCTGGCTGGAGAGCGGGGGGTGAGCTCGTCCCTGAGCCCTCCCAGCCCAGTTCGAAGCTGTGGCTGGCACTGGCGTAGACCAGACTGAGTGATGAGATGGGATGGGTGAAGGCTGCCCTACCCCTTTATAGCCACTGAGCATGCTGGGCGTGGTGCCCGCTGGCTGAGCTGGGAGGTTTTCCTATGCCCACGCATCTACGGAGAGAGGTGGGGGGTCATTGGCCTGGGGAACCACCTGCCTGCTCCCCCTTTCTCCTTCAAATTCTGGGGGGGCTTCCCTTCCAAATCCCATTGCTCGTCTCCAGGCCTGTCCCAGGGAGCAGGCCGCTCCCCACGGCAGGTCTGGGAGGGTTGGCCCAGGAGTCTGAGTTGGTCCCGTAGCCGGGTGTGTGATGTGCGGGTTTCCCATGGGGCTCGGCGCTGCCCCAGCTGATGGCTCCCCTCCCGCCCCGACAGGGAACAACTCCAAGGCAAACGCACTGAGCCACGGCGAGATGGTTAGTCTGGACGAGGGCAGCTTCCCTGCCTTGGAGCTCAACAACCGGCGCCTCTCCGTCAAGAACTCCTTCTGCAGGAAGAACGGCATCTACACCAGGTACCAGCTGCCAGGGCCCAGGGCTTTGTGTGCCCAGCCAGAGATCTGGGGCCAGGCCCCCGCCCCCACTGTGCCCCACTGGCCAGCTTACTGGTGTGTGAGTACCTGCCGGACACTCCCCAACACCATCTGCACCCGCAGATGGTTCTGGGCGAGGATGTGAAGCCCGGAGCAACAAAGGGGTTGGACGTGCCTCCGGATCGGGCCCTCCACCTAAAGCCATCGGCTCCAGTGGGGCTGCCGCTGCTCGCCCCTCACCCATGGCTATTGTAGGCGGGCCGGGGCTGGCATTGCTCTGAAGCACCTGGGAACTGGGACACCAGCTGTGCCGAAGCAAAGCCCATAGGCATCCCACAGGATTGCTTGGCAGGAGAGGAAAGCAGAGGAAGCCGGAGCCGCCGGGACCCCACTGGTTAATGGCTAGCAGACTGCAGTGGGGACGGTTGGGGTGCCAGCCTCACGGCTGATGCTCTGAGCAGCCCTGCTAGCACCCAGAGATCATGGGGGCGGGTGTCAATGGGCTCAGGTGGGGCCTGCAGGGGTGGCTGTGGCTGGTCTGCCCAAGCGGGGCCCGGGAAATCATCTCCAGCGCCAGAGTTCTCCCTTTCCAAACGAAACATAGATCTTCCGTGTCCCTGCCGAGGTCCCCGCCACGGCCCAGCCCCGGGAGCTTGCATTACTCCGACGAGGACGTCACCAAGTACAACGACCTCATCCCGGCCGAGAGCAGCAGCCTGACGGAGAAGCCCTCCGAGATCTCCGACTCGCAGGTGAGGGGCGGCCCGCCAAGGCCAGGGCTCTCAGCTTGGCAGGGCTGGGGGACAACACGTGCTCACGGCAGGGCCTGGCTAGAGGGTGAGAGGCATCTGCGGCTCAAGGGGTTGGAGGCAGGGGTCAGCTAGGCCTCCCCACCCCATTCAGCTATTGCCCCCTGGGTAGGAAAATTGCACCCCATGCCTGGGATCCCCAGGCTGGCTGCCCCCATCATCCCCCACAATTCCTGTCCCCTCTGTCAGCTGCATCCCCTTGTCCTCATCACCTCCCTGCACCCAGTAAAGGGGATCAGGAACAGGAGTGTGTTCCAGTGCATGCTGGGAAAGGGAGGAATGATACAGTTCCCCACCCCCCGACTAATTCCTGGTAGAATCCCCATTGCTGCCCAGGGTTTCCGCCGTGGGGCTTGCAACACCAAAGGCTCTTTCCCTGTTTGCAGGCAGGCTGCCTGCCATGCACACTGGGCAGCACCATGGGCATGGGTCACCCCCAGAGCACCCAGGGTTGTGGTTTAGCATCTCAGCTGGGCCTGACAGACACAAAACTCCTGTCCCCTGGCTAGTGCCCCGGGACTGTTTGTTCTGCCCCAGCTGGCACAGCACATGGGCGGGGGTCGGAGGCTTTGGCCTGTCCCCGATGCACCAGCATGCCCCTGCTTTACTGCTCAGCCAGAACCCTAGCAGGCTTCCCCGCAGAGACCAGCATGGCCAGGGCACAATGGGACCCTGGCTTTCCTGGTGTCGGAGCGGGGAGCCGGGCGTTTGCACAGTGGGGAGTTGAGCGCAGATCCAGGAGGCTGGAATCTGAGCTGCGGTAACTGCCAGATGCTGAATATACCTAGGGACAGTGGAAACAGGCCCGCACCACAGGCTCCCTCCACGCCGGTATCAAACCCCAGCTTGCTACCCTGCACTGCCTTGACCACGCCGTGAGCTGTCGGGTGTTTTGCCCAGCTCCCCGCAAAGGGAACAGCTGCTCCAGGACCCCAGGGAAGCCTGTGTCCCTGTCTGACACAACCCCTCTTTGGGCCATGTAGAGCAGTAAGCAGTGGCCTCAGGGTCCAGGCCAAGGTTCAGGGAGACCCTCGGCAGCGACATGCCTGAGAACAGGATGGGGCTAGAGAGAGATCCCAGGAAACCACGTATTCCCCCAGGACCCTCCATTATGGAACCCAGTTTCTCCCGGCCGACCGTGCATTTCCAGGTGCAGATGCTGCAGCTGTGCTGGGACTGGCCCTTAACGAGGCCTGCCTAAACGAGCCCCTCTCCTGCAGTGGCCCTGGGGGCTGAGATTCAAATGGCTGCCTGGAATCTCCGCTCCATCTGGAAGACTGTGAGTGATGGCGAGGCCAAAACAGACCCTGTTGCTCTGCGCTCTCATTAGCCCCTGGGCTGTGACAGCACCTCGGAGACGGTCGAGTGGTCATGCAGCACCTCGCGCCGGCCATGTGGGGCTGAGCAGCGGGCCGGGGGACCCTTGACTGCTAATCCCACTTCAGCAACTGTCTCAGCTGAGCCACTCGACTTCCTGGTGCACTGGTTCTTCCTGCCCTGCAGGACCCTCGCTTGGGAGTGGCCACTGCTGAGCGCACCGAGGGAATAACCTGAGCCTCAGAGCAGGATTATGGTACACGCACGGAGCAGTGGGCAAAGGTGACAGGCCAGATCCTTCTGTCAGTTGCAGCTGGGCAAATCCCCTCTGAGTTGGGAGGAGACGTTCCGGGTGTAGCTGAGATCTGACTCTGGCTCATAACACCTGCGTTTCTTTTACACCAAGATCCCTTTGCCATTTCACTTGCACCCATGGCTCCTTTACGCTACCGGAGTGCTGGGAGTGAGCATCTGGCCCAGCTGGCTCTGAGAACCCGACCGACCGGCTCTTTCCTCCCTACACCTTGGAGGACTGTAGCTGCACGGCCAAGCTGTGGCAGAGTGCTGGGAAGGGCCAGAGGGAGCCCGAGGGGGTGGAAACGTGGGTGCTGCATGAGTACTAAGCCTGCCTGTGTAGCCCCACGACAGGAGCTTCTGCAGGTGCCCCCAGAGATCAGGACCCCCTTGTTCCATGCACTGGGTAGCCCTCATGGAGAGGGCCTCACACTCAGAGCAGAGAAGACAAAGGCTGGGTTATTATTCCTGCTGGAGAGCTGGGGCCCCAACAGGTGCAGTGACGCTTACTCAGGGCATTTGTGGCACAGCTGGGAATTCAGTGCCCACTCCCATCACCTGAGCCTGGTTCAGGCTTGTGTCTCAGAGCCACGGAGGGGAACAGGCAGGGCTTTCTGCTCTCCAGGACTTTGCAGATCTTCAGCAACCCCCCAGCTGCCCCATAGTCCTGGGCCTCGCCTGGCCTTTCCTTTGCCTGCAAAGTGGAGGCAAATCCAAGTTAACCCCCCTTTGCATTATCACGGTTGAGTGTCTTTGAGGAGCTGTTCAGAGCTGAGCTAGCTGAAAGCTGTCACTTGATTGCTTTCCTGGCCGGCCTGAGCTTCCTGATGAATGGGGCCATTGTGCCTTGGAGAAGGGGGAAGCTGAATTCAATTATGGAAAGCAGAGGGCGAGTTGAAAGGAGGGACGTGAGCCAACCCAGCCTCTGCCTGAGCTCTCTCTTCTTCCCCCGTCCTCCCCGCTGTGCCCTCTGACAAAAATAACTCTGGCTGTTCCCAGAGACGGCACGTAGGGTCAGCGCTGCCAGGGCGGGGTCCTGGTCTGGTCATCGGGGAAGGGACGCCAGGCCAGGACGGGGTCTGGGTCTGGTCATCGGGGAAGGGATGCCAGGCCAGGATGGGGTCCAGGTCTGGTCATCGGGGAAGGGATGCCAGGTCAGGCCAGAGTCCGGGTCTGGTCATCGGGGAAGGGATGCCGAGCTTTGACGGGGTCCGGGTCTGGTCATCAGGGAAGGGACGCCGAGCTTTGACGGGGTCCGGGTCTGGTCATCGGGGAAGGGACGGGGAAGGCTGGGACAAGTGCTGGGTCTGGTCGTGCTCTATCACCAGCTTCCCCCAGGGCCCAATTCTGACCCTCCCTTACTCCAGTGTGGTTCCATGGAATCACTCTAGGCTCACACCAGTGTACAGGAGATTCCAGTTCCCTGAGCTCAGTGGATACACAGGGAGGGGCTGCTGGCCACTTGCCAACCCCCTGCCCTGCCTGCAGGATGGGTGCGGTGGTGAAGGAGACAGGTGCAGGCCTCTTGCTCTGATGTCGTGTAGGGTCACGGTTTCCAAGATGCCTCTCACAAGTCCAGTGCCCAGTGGGCTGCTGGTGGCACTGGCCAGCGGGTGCCCCCTCAGCTGCTTCTCCTAGCACCGTGTCCTTGCGGGCATGTGCTGTCGGGCTGGCTGAGTACTGCGGCCAGGCACAGCCAGACCTGTCGTAACCCAGCGCTCTGTCTCTTCAGGGGAGCGACAGCGAGTACGAAGTGGATCAGAACCACCAGAAGGCCCACTCCTTCGTCAACCACTACATCAGCGACCCGACCTACTACAACTCCTGGCGGCGCCAGCAGAAGGGCATCTCCCGGGCCCCGGCCTACAGCTACACGGAGAGCGATTCCGGCGACCCCGACCACTGCCCCTTGTCCAACAGCACCAGTACCCAGCAAGGCAGCCTCTTCCGGCCCAAAGTCAGTAGGACTCCAACCCCCCAGACACCCGTCAACCCCCCCAGCCAACAGAGCACCCTGTACCGCCCCCCCAGCAACCTGGCTCCGGGCTCTCGAGCCCCCATAGCGGGATTTTCTTCTTTTGTTTGATGGTTTCAAAAGAAATAAAGAAAAGCGAAAAAGGACGAAAAATCCCAAACCCACGTTTACGTCCAGAGTTATTTTTTCCGAGGCGAAGGAGACACCCCGGCAGGGTGAGCCCAGCGCCGTCCAGGGAGAGACACGCGGACCCAGTTCGAATTCTAATCATTTGCTGCTTCCAGAGGCGCATGGAGCCCTGTAGAAGAGGAACCCTTGAAAGGACCTTTGCAAAAGTTTGCAGGACCGCGAGTCCGTCTGGAGGGGCCTTCTCTTCTCTTTGAGGCTGAGGCACGGAGAGGAAAGTCACAGGGGAAAGGACAGCAGCTGGTGGGCTCCCGGCCGACGCTGGGGTCTCCGCACGGCGCTGGCTCCTTGCAGGCGGGTTTCCTCAAGGACCTTTGTTGGCAGGACAAACCCACCCCTTTTTGGCCAAAGCTTTCTTTGTGTGACCCCTGAGTGGCCAGCCAGCTAGTGGCAACCCGCAGCGTCCGCAGGAGCGGGGCGTGGAAATGCCGTTGGCCAGTGTGGTCGCACAAGACTTCAAGCAGCGAACCCACGCCAGCGACCAAGGGTGTCCTCGGCCCAGCACCGCAGAGCCTGACATGGGTTGGGAACGGTGCGGCTCTTCTGCTCAGCGTTAGGTGGCAATCATGCCCTCGGGCCCTTGCTTCCCGGTGGGCTGCGGATGTGCCCAATGATGGCCCACATGCTGGACATGGGACCCGCTTTGCCAGGCTGCCCGCTCAGCTCGCTGGTCCCTCCTCTGCCAGTCTCCTTTCCTGTCTCCCCGTGCTGCACCGTGTCAGAGTGTGGAAAAGTGACAGACCAAAACACAAAGCCCGTACGCCGCCGTTTGGTTTGTGGCATTGGGGCGGGATGGGGGAGTGGAGAGTGGATTTTGGAGGGACAGGGACGCTGGAGTTGTGATCAATTTACTTGAATCCTTCTGGAGGAGACATCCCCCTCCCAGCCCCCCTATCCCTGGTGAGAAGCGCTGCCCACAGGGGAGGGGTCCTCTGCGGCCAAACTGCGCCACGGGGCAGCTCAGCACGGGGGCATCGCTTATCGGCACTGACATTCGCTTTGGGGCAGCAATTCATTTCTTCCTTCCTTGGCCCCATCCTGGAGGGGGGGAAGGAAAATTCCCTGAGCCTCGGGATGGTTGCGGGGTGAGATGTACACTCCACCCACATTGTGGTCCTCTCCCCCTGGCTTGGGACCGGGGCCGCCCCTTTAACTCCAGCAGAACAGAGGGGGCGGGGGGCAGGGCTCTGCTGGCATGATGGATTGGCAGCTGCAGCCTTGATTTTGCGTTCTGGTTTAGTGCCCAGGTTTGGTGGGGGATGCGAGGGGAGGGGGCCAGAATCAAGATGAGGGGGATCGGTGGTGGTGGTTGTTTCCAGCATCGCAAAACACAAATAGCAAAAAAAAATAGTGCCTACTCATCAGCTGGATCCCAAACTCCTCAGCCGTATTCCTTCCGTGCGGGTGTACAGTGCAAGCTGGAGGATCCAGCTGTCCCCCGCTGTGTCCCCGTCCTTCTGCAGAGGGGGTCCGGAGCTGTCACCATGCTGATGTAGCTCCATCCGTGACGCCCCACCTGCTCTCGCCCGTATTTGCACATCTCTGCCCAGTCTGGTTGGCGGAGGATTGAACCTTGTGCGTGGGGTCCCTTTAATAAAGAATCAAAAGCACTGGAATAGTTATTTGGTTTATTTCTCTCCCCCAAAAATAGAGAGACGCACTCTGGAATAACCCTGTACCCTGCAGAACTTGAGAAAGGGATGGAGCTGGGACCAGCCGCTGGTCCCTTTTGCAGGCGTATTCCTGCAAGGGAGGGTGATGTGGCTAAGTAGTTGTGGCCCACGGGGTCTCTCTCTCCCGCGTTCAGATGTGCGGAGAAGGAGCGATGGTTTCTGTGAAGGTGGCTGAGAAACGGGTAATCCTGGGAAAGTGCTGGACAGAAATCAGCTCTTCAGTGCTGTCTGAGCAGTCAGGGTAGGGCTAGACAGCACCGGGGCTAAAATACCTGTGTCCCCCAAAGCCTTGGCTACACTAGAGCTCCCACGGGTGGAGCTTAACAAAGCTCAGCCCTCCTACAATGCAGACCGAGGTCTTATCCCTGCCTGGCAGGGGGGAGACGTGCGGCCTACAAAAGTTGAGAGAGGTGTCTAAGGTCCCACAGTGAGGCCTGGCCTACACCTAAAGATGAATTCGCGCTGGTTACACCGCGCAGGAAAATGCGGAAAATGTGGAAAATGTCTCCCCCTGCGTGGGATAGGTAGGGCACCCTAACCCCGTGTGGGTGCGGCAAGGTCGATAGAGAACGCCTTGGAGAGAGTTTCATTAACTACAGCCAGGGAAAACCCCTTCTGTCACTGTAGGAAGCATCTACCCTATGTAGCTGTGGTGTAAAGATACCCTGTCACGACATCTCTACCTCCCCGGGATCACAGCTATGCAGGAAAGAAGCATCACTGGATAGTCAAACCCATAGCCCCCCTCATTGTAAGGTAGCTAAATCCTCATCCCCTCTGATCACCACCACGGACAGGGCAAGTGCTGGCTGCTTCCCTTGAGCCCAGGATTTAATCGGCACCTTCTAATACACTAAGGACACTGACCCTGGCTTGCAGGCCAAGGTGTGATTTGGGATTAGCCCAGAGCCAGGAAATAGGTAATCAAGAATCCTCAGGGGGCCAGCTGGGAGTTTAATTTGCAGATTCCAAACCCATTAATAGCGGGGCTGGTTCCTTGTGGGGTGAATGGGGGAGGTTGCTCTGCATCCAGACAAAGAGCAGAAGGACCCGAAGCCTGCGGAAGTCAGTGCGGGACTTTGCCTGGGTAGCGGCTCAGGCTCGCCCGGGGCTGAACTCATGCTCCCCGCATTTGTGTGGTGAGGTCAGAGTGGGAGAACCTTTCCTGTGCAGCTGTGACACCAGTCCTAAAATCTGCATGACCAGAGCCGTCAGCCGCGGACGGGACTGACAGAAGGAAAACCACAGAGAGAGAGGGAGGGTGCGTGGCCCACGGTGGGCGTCCTTTTCCCAGCAGTGGGTCAGAAGCTGGTTAATGGCTAGCTCACAAAAAGTAACTGTAAATGAGGACTCATCACGCGAGGGCTCTCGCCAGGACCCACCCATGGTCCAATGTAATGCACACTAGCAGGTGGCGTGTGAAGGGGGGAAAGGGGCTTTAGCTCAGGTGTGGCCAGAACTGTCGTGAGTCATGAGCAAAGTCATGGGAAAGCATGGGCCTGGAGGGGGCCCAGAAGGGTCTGGGTGAGATCAATGACCCTGCCTGAGGATGGGGAGGCCTGGAACTGGTTGCAGAAGTTGCCTCAGCGCAGATCCCCTTTATGAACTGTCAGGCGGGGGTGCGTTTGCAGCTGGACTGGGATTCAGGGCACCACAAGTCTCCTTCCACTCCCTGCTTCCAAATGACAGCCCCAGGCCTGGGCGACTGAGCATCCAGGTTGGCGCCACCCCTGGATTTAACCCTTCTATGAAGCGCTTGGGGGGTGAGCAGAACGGCGGGAGAAATGCAATGCCAAGGCCAGTGCAAGACACCTCCCAGGCCTCCCCCTCCGAGTGCCAGTCTTGTAGCCACTGCACTGAGCATCTGCCATTTCCACAGCAACGCATCTGGAGTGGCCCTTCATCAGCTCTCTCCACCCCGCATCCCAGCCCAGGTCACCTGGTGAACGAGCCACCCCCAGGCCCTTTCAGGGGCTCCGGAGGCTGCTTTTCAGCTCTGGGTGAAGCCCGATTCTCCAGGGAGGTTTTGCTGCTTTGATGGCTCTTTGCACTGCACATACGGCAAGAGCCCAGCTGCAAACGCAGTCACTTGACAGGCCCCAGCCCATTACCACTAAGCTGTTTCTGCTACCCGGATGACATCCAGCCCATGCAGAGAGCTGGACCAAGGCCTATGTGCTGCTCAACGCCTTGGGCAGGACCTCACCCCAAATGAGCGGCGCACAGAGACCCCCAGCCCAGCTGTTCTGCCGGGAGAGCCTGGAGCAGAGCAGCTGAATTTGGGAGCAGTGCCCAGTCCAAATGCCACAGGCAGCTCATTGCCGCTAGCAGGACTGGCTCAGTAGTGGTACCTCTGTGTTGAATTTCGCTCTTTGCTGGTGCTGACGACCTCTGGGAAAGTACAGGGCGAGGGGAAAACCTGACAGAAAGTCCCTGTTGGTCCAGATTGTGTTCATAGGGTATCTGCGCCCACCCACACATGCAGAATTGTATCATTGGCTGGAGCATAAGACCTTGTCAGTGCTTCGCAGTGGCATTGTCCCAGGGCAGAGAGCGACCGCCGCTCCCTGCAATGGTGCCATCGCTGCTCAGCCGGATACGGAGATGATTTCTGCACAAAGGCGTTGTGATCCCTGGGTCAGCGTCAGCATTGGCTTTAGTGTCTGTCCAACCCCTCCATCAGGAAGCTTTATCTTTTATTTAACCCTAAGTGGCTGGTGTTAGTTCACCTTTGGCTGGTGCCCGTCGTGGGACTGCAAACTCACTAGTGTATGTGGCAGGCCAAGCTCCAGACGAAAGGCCGTGTACTCAGAATGAAAGCGCAGTGTTCGCCGACTCCACCCCGGGGCCTGCGTTGGGGGGATGGGGCGTGAGGCACTGCCTGTCCACGTGGCTCAGAAGGAATCGGGACCGTGTCCACCCCGGCTCAGTGATTTGAGCTGCCGGAGCTGAGGGCGGGGGATGGCTCGGCACTTGGCTGAAGGAAGGAATTGCTGTTGGTTCCTCCAGCACCATGCCCACGAATGACCAAAAGCTGTTCCTGGGGCTCCCGGCTGGCAGTAGCTGTACTTAGCAATGAGAGGTTTCAGAGCAGCAGCCATGTTAGTCTGTATCCGCAAAAAGAAAAGGAGGACTTGTGGCACCTTAAAGACTAACCAATTTATTTGAGCATAAGCTTTCGTGAGCTACAGCTACATGCATCCGATGAAGTGAGCTGTAGCTCACGAAAGCTTATGCTCAAATAAATTGGTTAGTCTCTAAGGTGCCACAAGTCCTCCTTTTCTTTTAGCAATGAGAGCGACTCGTCCCAGGTGGGTGCTGACCTGCAGGGGCAGGCCCGATGCAGAGCCCTGTGCGCTCAACGGATGGGCTCCTGTTGGCTTTGGCCCGGCGAGCAGCCCTGGTGTGGCATTCCATAAGTGTGAGGCCCAGCGGCTCCATCTGTCCTCAGAGTGCTTCCCCCACCTGCTCAGGTGCAACTGGCAACAGCAGGGTTTGTTTTGACCCTTCTTCCCCATCAGGTGATGGGCTGATTGCTAGTGCCCCGTGTCTGGCACTGAGACAAGACACCTCCCATGCCTGTGCAAGCACTGCATGCTGGAGGGGAGTGCCTGCTGCACCCGGGGCTGCTGAGAAACAGGGAGGCGGCTGGGGGGGTGCAAGGTTTATACAACTCCCCTCCAAACAACCCCCACATGGCCACCGTGAATTCACCAGGACGTGTCTTATCATGTCACTTGCCTTGGCATTGGCTGCCAGGTACTGAGCTTTGCAGACACACTCAACAGCCCATGTGTACCAAGGAGTAACAGGGGAGAGCGAACTGTCTCCTTGGATCAGCGTGGGGACCAAACGGGCCTTGACAGGCCTCCAGAGTTTTGCACTGTTATGACTTGAGCTTCTCCCAAGGGCAAAACACAGCCGCTTATCAGCAGTTTGCAAACCAGACAAGAGGGGAAGAGGAGCAATTTTGCAGGCAGAGCTCGGGAAGGGAGCCATCCTGGCAGACCAGAGCCCTGGCCCCCTGCTGCTACCTTACCCCAATGCCAAGAGGTCAGCCCTCGCGCCTCTAAGGAAAAGGCCAGGGCTCCCCTTCCCGCAGTACTCGGGGCTTGTGAACCAGTCACCCAGATCCCAGGCAACAGGATCCTCTGCTCTGTCTGAGCTGTGCTCACTGCAAAGCTGGGTGGGTCAAAAGTGGCTTGACAGCTCCAGGCTGCTTTAATTGCCCCTGGGCTGCCCTGGCCCATGCAGGGGCTATTTCCCAGGCCATGCGCCCTGTCTTGGCAACTGGGCGGGAGAGCATCTGTGCAGGAGGCACCGAGCAGCCGCTTGCCCTGGCTGGGACCGCGCTGTGTGTATTGTCCTGCCCAGTTCTGCGGTAGGTAGAACCGATGCTCCATGCATGCAAACCTCAACCCCAGCCTTCCTTCTGGACTGGCAGCCAAACCCGCATCCCACTGAGGCCAGCGGCAAAACTCCGGCGGCCTGGGTTCTGCCCACGGGCCAGGACCCCAACGGTTACTGCTCTGCCACGAGGCAGTTGATAAAGGGCTTTGCGATTCCCAGGGATGCTTTAGATTCGGTGCGATGCATCCCTGCACTGGTGCAGAATCCAGGGCGGGGTCATCTTGCTCCTCACTTGTCCCAGGGCTGCCCTGATACAGTCTGGCCCCTGGCCCCAGTGGGCCTCCAGGAAGCAGCCTGGACAAAGGAACCCACATCAGATCTTGAGCTGGCACTACCCAGACCAGGGGGGATGTGAAGCCAAGGTCTCCTACGCCGGCTAAGGAGCAGTGGGGTTATCTCCTGCCTGGTTTTGCCCTGCTGTACCAGATCTAAGGAGGATGTCTGTTCCTTCGAGCCTCCCACCCTGCGCCACCGACCACGTCACGTCACATCGCATCGTGTCAGAAGGAACCTCCGATAGCTCCCTCCAGCTGCACAAGCGCCGGCCCTGCGTTGGAGCCCCAGCACCTTGCCAGCCATGACAGGCGTGACCCAGTCTTCAGAGCCCGTGGGACTGGGCCCTGCGGCGGCTCCCGCTGCTGGCGGCCCGCCATGAATTCTTGGTGACATTTGCAAGTTTTCAAGAGCAGAACTTGACTTTGGTGCAAATGACTATGTCAAAGACCGGAGCCTTGTGCCGCGAATACAATAGCAAGGGTGGGGCGTGTTCCCTGGCTACTGGGATCAGCCCCTTCAATATAGGTCACGCCCTCAATGCCAGACAGCACCAAGTATCCTAACCTGCTTTTCCACAGGCTGCCCAAAGCAAACAGGTCCCTGAGACCACATCCTGCAGTCACACACGTGTGGGCAAGAGTTACAGGTCAGCATCCCTTGCACTTTCCTGGAGTGCAAGCAGAATCACTTGCACTAGTTTTGCTTTTGTGGGAGACAAACAGTGCAATTCCTGCCCAGCGCTAGGAGGGGGTGAATGTAGCTTGGCAACCTGAACAGGTCTGTGTACAACAAGGGCCGTGATTCTCAGTGAGGCTTGTCCTCCTCTTGAGGATGTGGACAGAGGTGGCTCGGGTCCCTCTGTTTGGGGACCAGCCTCACCAGGCTG
This sequence comes from Dermochelys coriacea, assembly GCF_009764565.3. Taxonomy (NCBI): domain Eukaryota; kingdom Metazoa; phylum Chordata; order Testudines; family Dermochelyidae; genus Dermochelys; species Dermochelys coriacea. The sequence continues at coordinate 4,020,656 of NC_050081.1, forward strand.
TTACTTAGAGCAGTTTCAGGGCTGCTCTAATGTATGCTCAGCCTCTGCTGCCCAAGATCTCCTGGGAATCAGAGACTAGCCATAGGGCAGTGCAGTCTGGCCACACCCGGCATGGCCCCAGTCCGTCTCCTGCGCCACGAGGGAGAAGCAGGGCCCTAGTGCCTGCCCTTCACCACCTGGGGAAGCCTCCAGCACTGGGGGGGGCAGGGGAGACTTTCAGAGGGATGGTCACAGCCACTTTAAGGCCTAAAGGGAACCCGGTGAGCTAGGAATCGAACCCAATGAGCGACAGGCAGGGTAGACGTGTAGTGGCAGGAGGGCCCGCCACGTGTAAGTCAGACTCGGTTTGCGCCATCCCTCCCGTTTTCTGAGCGACCCACACCATTTACACCCCTGTGGGCTTAGCCCCAAGGCTTTTCCACAGGGGTTCCAGCAGGCCCAGCTCGTGCCCCCTGTCAGAATGCCACCCCGACTGGCTGGAGCTGCCAGGCCACGTACAGCTGTGACCAACCCTGCAGTTCACAGAGAAACCGCGCAGTGGGACTTGGGTAAAGCCCACCGCTGCCCGGCCCCCCTCTGCTTTGCCCTCCGCTGCTCACGGGCTATTTAGTCAGCTCCCCACTAGGCTGCGCCCCTGAAGGAGCCTGGTCCTCACACAACACTGGACTGTAGCTTTCAGACCCCTGCCCTCCTTCTCCGGCCACCCACACTCATCCCCCCAGAGCAGACATTGGAGCCAGCTCGGTGTCTTGGCAGGCATATGGCTCTATATGGAATTTAGGTGGCTGAGTTTGCACCCTGGCATCACAGTCAGACTCGTTGCTTCATGCTACCGGTGAAGGCAGGGATGGGTGAGGGTTCTATGTGTCCAACATGTGCACATCATTCCAGTGCCCACACGTGCCCACACACAACAAAGGGACATCCTCTAAACTGCCGTCCCAGCCAGCAGGGTTAAATCCATTGATTTCCCCTCAATCCTTGAACAACTTTTAATTAGTCACATGTGGTAATATCTGAAGGGCCGTTGATAGTTACCTACATGGCTGAGTCTGTACATCATTCCCTGGAGCTTGGATACTTTTCCTCAGGTGTGACGAGCAGGGAGGTGCCCCAACAAAGCTTTGAAATCAGCACCACTCGTCCGTCACCACCACCATGGAATTCACTCCCCCATTTGAAAGACTAAACAAGAAAAGCCCACCCAGGCGGAGAAGGGAGCAGGGGACAGGCAATGAACTCAAAAGGTGGCAAATTCAAAACTAGGCACAGGAACTGCTTTTGGCCCAGCGTGTGATTAGCCTGTGGAACTCTCTGCCACAGGATGTCACTGAGGCCAAGAATTTAGCAAGCTTCAAAGACAGATTGGACATTCATGTGGATAACAAGGACAGCCAGAGTTGTAATGATGCATGTGAACAAAAGAAAGTTAGAAGGGAGATTAAAAGCTCCTCATGTTCCAGGGTTTAAACCCATCTCCATTAGGGATTAGGCTGAGGCCTTCATGGGGAGCCAGATTTTTCCACATCTGCCTTCTGCAGGGTTCCTTGAACCTTCCCCTGGAGCATCTGGTCCCTGGTGGCGAGCCAGGCTGCTGAGCTAGATGGCCTAAGGGGCTGATCTAGTCTGGCAATGCTTATGCTCATATGTAAACCAAACCTGGTTCATTCTGGATTTCCCATGAGGGCTTGATGGGAAGCCACCTCTCTCAGCCTTGCCGTTCTGAAAAGGTCTCTAGTGCCCCGAAGACAATCTAGTGAGACAAGCCTGGCATGCCATTGTCTCACACGCTCAATTACAGTTCTTGGAGGAATGGGGGGGGCAGCGGCTGCTGTCATGGCCTGGCACATTCTCTTTGGCCTTGTGAGCAAGGGCCGTTTAATTGGTTTCTGGCCGCCTCTTTTAAGAGTGTTCTGAGAAGCCATGAAAGAAACCCAGCAATGGACTTCGGGGGGGGAGGGGGTTGTTATTGATTCAGCTCGCCCCACCCACACCCCTGCTCCTGAGCCTGGAAATGCCAGTGCCCACGGACAAACCCCGCAGGCTGGGTCCAGGAGGCTCTGTGCATCCTGGAGCCAGAGCACAGCTGAGGCAGGTGGGGAGCGCCCGGTGCTGACTGGCAGGTTTTCGAGGTCAGTGGGTGCCCGCGTGTCGCACGCCTGCAAAGTCCAGCTGCCCCTCTGGCTGCAGCCTAATGTCAGCTGTCTCCCCACCAGCCCAGCTCCAGCCATTGATTCTAATTCCTCCTGACTGGGCTGTCTCACGCAAACACTCTCCTGCCAGCCCCCTGCAAAGCAGCAGCATTGGGCTGCGGGGGTAGAGTTAAATGCAGTTAGCATTGTGTATACAAATGGTTATTTATCAGCCAATGGCTAGGGAACCAGCTTGGGGTAGTGGGAAGAACCCCTGGCTAGCATTTAGCCAAGGTGGGGCCCAGTCCTAGCTCTGCCACTGGTTCAGCCTTTCCCCTTGGGCACGTCACTTCAGCTTTCCTCTGCCTCAGTCTCCTTAGCTGTAAAATGGGGATAATAGGATATATCCCTCCTTTGCAAAGTGCTTTGAGAATGCTCGACCCTTCGCCATAGGCACTCACTACATGCAACACCCAGCCAAGAACAGCCTCAAGGCAGGTGCGTATCCTGCGGTCCATGAGGTCTGATGGATTCCTTGTCTGCAAATCCCAGCCAGGCACCGTTTGTGCAATGCTTTGTTCCCGTGCCCGTCTGAAAAACGGGATGGCTCAGTAATAACGAGCTAGTTCCCCAGAGACAGAGGAGCCACCATCAGTAATAAATGGATCTAGTAGATGAGACATTAAACTGAGTTTGCTTTTGCAAACCTCCAGTGGCTGCCGTCTGGGTGAAAATGAAAGAATTCCTTCTGCAATCTCAGAGGACAATGCTGATGTCTGAGAGGCAACTGAGTTAGAGGACAGAGCACAGGTCTGAGAGCATTCTAATCCCCGCCAGTGACTTGCTGTATGTCCACAGGCAAGCCACTTAACTTCTCTGCGCCCGGACCTGGGGGCTACACTTAAAAGTTAGATGGAACTAGCTATGCTGCTCAGGCCCTGAGCACTACAGTTAGATCGACCTAACCCCCGGTGTAGACTCAGCTCGGTTGGTGGAAGAATTCTTCCGTCCACCTAGCTACTGCTTCGCAGAGAGGTGGGTTAACTATAGTGACAGAAAAAACCCTTTCCACTGATGCAGAAAGTGTCTACATTGCAGCACTACAGCAGCTCAGTGTCTACACTACGGCACTACAGCGTCTACACTACAGCACTGCAGTCAGCATCCAAGGCTACATGTGAGCTCCTGCTGGGTGCAGATCAGCTTTTGCTGCATTTGCCTGCATGGACACTTAAAAACAAAGGACCTGCCAGACTGGAGCAGACCCATGGGCCACCCATCTCAGTCGTCACCACCAGAGGCCTCGGAGGAAGGGCAGGCAGTTGTGCAATCATCTGCCCCCATGAAGGTCTCATCCTAATCCGTAAGAGCTTTGCCCTAACCCTGAAACATAGAATTTCAGGGTTGGAAGGGACCTTAGGAGGTCATCTAGTCCAACCTGCTGCTCAAAGCAGGACCCATCCCCAGTGTTTGCCCCAGATCCCTAAATGGCCCCCTCTAGGATTGAACTCACAACCCTGGGTTTAGCAGGCCAATGCTCAAACCACTGAGCTATTCCTCCCCCATGACTCAGAACTTCCCCAGTCACATGCAGCTTTGCAATGACAGTATTTTCTCATAGCTCTTTCCACTTGAAGTTCCCAATGTGCCTGGCGAGCGAATAACAGCTCACAACGCCCCGCAGTGAAGAGCGCAATGCATATCTTTAGGCCCATTTTACAGACGGAGAAACTGAGGGGGTGTCTACAGTAAAGCTGGCAGCTTGCTTCCCAGCAGAGGCAGACAGACGTGCTAGCTCAAGCACAGTGATGTGAACAGTGCAGGCCGGATGAGTACAAGCTCATCCGACCCCCTGGGTCAGTCCTCGGGCGGCCAGCCTATGCCACAACCCACGCCACTGTTTTTAGAGCGCTAGCTCCAGCAGAACCGGCAAGTTTCTGTCACCCAGGTTGGGGGGCTTGCTCCAAGCTGTAATGTGTCATAAGCCTCATGATAATTATTGTTTCCTTGAATCCCCAGCTCCTGGAGTCAAGTGGAGATGTGATGATTCCAACCTTCATTCTTAAAGGAAAAGTAAGTTTCTAGCTCTCGTGACTGTGGAGAAAGCTTCCAGATGTGACCCCAGTGCACCCAAAAGGCTCAAAAAGAAGGCCAATAAAAAAAGAACTTTACATCTATTGTTTTTACATAATCTCATGATTTTAAAGCCAATCTTGTGATTTTTGGTGAGCCTGACAATACTGCTTCCCCCCCACGGGACGTGCCCGCAGTCACACACCAACTCTGTTGCAGTCTAGCAAAGAAGAACCCAGGTGTCCTGTCTCCCAGTGCTGTGCTGGAGCCACAAGGCCCTGAGCACTGGTGCAATAAAAATAGGGACATATACACCTCATAACCAAAGACACTCGCTGCCAGCCCTGAGACAGCCGTGGGGTTAACAGAGAGGGGAACCCACAAATCATTAGGGCCGGGGTTCTCAACCTTCTTCTTTCTGAGGCCTCCCCAACATGCTATAAAAACTCATCCGTCCAACTCTGCCACAACACCTGGTTTTCTGCATATAAAAGCCAGGGCCCCTGTTAAGGGGGAGCAAGCAGGGCTATTGCCCAGGGGCCCACACTGCTGCAGGGGGCACCGTGAAGCTGCTTTGCCTTCAGCCCCGGTTGGGGGCCCGGGCTGTAGTCCCCAGTGGCAGGTCTTTCTGCCCCGGCCCTAGCCAGCCATGCTTAGTGGACCCCCGAAACCTGCTGGTGGCTCCCCAGGGGGCTGCAGACGGCCCCCTGCTTGAGACCCACGGCATTAGTAACCGTGTCTCTTTGTTCTCGGGGGCGTTAGACAGGTTTGCCTCGCCCAGCTGCTGGGAAAGCACTTGACTAACCGGCACGTATAGCCCTGTCTGCCCCGCACTCAGCCCGGTTTCAGATCCGGCTGATCACGACGCGGGACGCTCCAGCATTGGGCAACCCGGCTCCCACGGACGAGGTGGCCTCCCGCGGCCCCCGCCTGCCACATGGAGCCGAGAGTCAGAGGCAGAGCCAGTCGCGGTTTGAATGGAGCAGAGTGGGGCTGCCCCTGCGACGCCGCCGAGCCCCATTGGCCCGGGCCGAGCAATGACATCAGCCCCGGCTGCGTGGGGAGCGCCGGGATGCTCCGTTTTCAAGGCAGAGAAGGAACGAGCCTGGCGAGGGCCCTGGGATGGAGACACGGGAGGGGAGCGCAGAGCACTGAGAGAGCGGGGGCCGCGGGAACAAGCCGGGCTGCGAGACGGGCAGCGGCTGGTGACGAGGTAGGTACCCGGCCGGCGCAGCCCCCGCGGGGCGAGTCACACACCGAGTGGGGGATGCCCAGGCTTGGGGCTTGGAGAGAAACCAGCGGCGTGGAGCCCCTTCGGAGCGCGGCGTGGGAGGGGCGCTGGCTGGCTGCAGCGGGGGTTGGGGCGCGGGGAATTTTTCCCCATCGCTGCTCTGTGCTCAGCGGCGTCAAGGGAAACTAGATTTTTTTTTGGCGGCGGGGGGAAGCAGCGGGGCGGGGCCGCCTTTTGCTGGGCAAAGGTGTCACTGTGGAGCTTCCAGGCGGTTCCTGCAGAGCGGGGCTCGCCTTGGGGAGGGCTGGGAGATGGTCCAAGCCGGTTCTCCTCGGGAACCGGTGCGGAGTCCGCCCCCCCCCCATCTCTTGTAATGAAAGGGACCTTGATCCCGCCCCGCCCCCTCCAAAGTCAACGCTAACAAACTAAGAGCCGCTGGCCCTTGCCCAGAACCAGGGGACGCAGCTCCAGGCTGAACGTGCTTCCCGGAGCCTGGCCTGCAAAGAGCCGCGATTGCAAACCGTGGCGGCTCTTCTTTCTTTTCGTGCATCGGCAAAGGATGCACCCGTGTCCCCCCCTTCCCCGGCACACGCCAACCCATGCAGGTCCCCCCGCCCCCTGCGCTGCCGGGTTTGGGCCTCAGCCAGCGGGCAGGGGGATCCGGGAGCGCGCCGGGGGGGTTGTCCCAGGTAGTTTCCAGAGCTGGGCTGTTTTGTCCGGATCGGCCTGTGTCTTTAACGCCAGGCGAGCGCCCGAGCCGGGAGGGTGGGGAGTGGCCGGGGGTTGTACGGCGGCTCTTCTGGCTTGTGCGCCGGGCACCGTGCAGGGGAGCGGGGCGCGGGCGGGCGGCGGCCGGTGAACGGCGCGCCCCGGTGTCCGTGCGCCGGGAGAGGGGCGAGCCCCCGGCCGAGGAAGGGGCCCGCGGCGCCTTGCCCCCGAGAAACTCGCGCAGAGGAGGGGGCTGCTCGGGGCGCCTCCGCGGGGAGGAAAGTAGGTGCCTGGATCGCGGGGGGGGGCCCCGCTGGAGAAGGGGGGCGGCTCAGTGGAACCGGCGCTCGGGCAGGCGGTGGCTGAGACCCAAGCGCTGCGCTTGGGGAGGGGCTTTCCCTCGCTGGGGGGTGGGGGGGCGCTGTTTGTGTGGGCCCGGGCTCTCACTGGGGGCAGGCACCGAAATGCGCGCAGCCCCGATGGGTCTGTGCGCGCCCTGCCCCTGCCCCATCGCCCCGGGATGCCCCGGCGGGGCTGTGGCAGAGACAGGCTGCAGGGAGGGATTTCCTGGGCTAGGAGGAGAGAGAGGTGCCAGGGGCCCCTTGCAGGCTGTGGCAGCCCTGTGCCCAGCCTTGCCAGATCAGCCTTGATTCCTCTTCTCTTCTTATCCCCCACCCCGTCCCCCTTGTCCTCACTGGCCAAACAATGGCCACTGTGCATCCCCCCCACCACCCCCCACACCAGTGCCCAGAGGGGCCGTGAGAAGGGGCTGCTCCTCACTGGGGGCCCTGGGCGACTTGCGGAGTGCAAGGCGATGGAACAAAGAGCTGCAGGCCCTGCTAGGTTACCTCTTCCAGCAGCCCTGCCAAGCTCCGGAGGAGAGAGGCTGTGGCTGGGGATTTTGGCAGACTTGGGGAGGTGGGCAGCGAGATGGGTTGGTTTCCCTGACTCTGAGTGATTCTGGCTAACTTTGTTGCTGACTCTGGAGTGGCTCTGAGTTCCCCAGGCTCTTGCAAAACAAACCGCTGGGCCCAGGGTTTGCTGCTCCTGTGGTCGCTGAGCTGTGAGACTGTAACCCCAGGTGCCCACTAACTCCCAGGGCCTGTTAGCGCTAGGCTAAACAGGTGTCATTTTAGCAAATGGGCTAACCCCTCCTAGTGTGGACGGGGCGAGCTGTATTTTAACACACACTGGCTGGTTGTGGTGTAGCCAGGCTTTGCCTTGAGCGGTGAACATTTCTGAAAATACATCTGATCTTTGCAGTGCTGGGCGTTTGGCCTCCACCTCTTAGCCTGGCTTTCTTTAACTGCTCTGCGGCCTGTCAGCTGGGGCAGCCCCAGCCACCATGCATTATTTAGCTGGCCCCTCTTGGGATGCCAGAAGGGTTCAAAATAGATGCTGGGAGAACACTGCCTTTGCGGTGTCAGTGCCTGGTCTGGCTAGCTACCACTTGGGCCTCTGTCACCATGGGGCCCACAGCAGCTCTTAATTGGTGGGGACCCCGCAGCTGGCAGAGGGAGGTGGGTTACCAGCTTGCTCCTAGTCTGAGCTTGATTTTTCCATGGCTATGCCAGGAGTACCATCTCTTAGAGCTGTGCAGAGGGGTAAGGGTGGCCATTGTGCGTCGGACCAATGGCCCATCTAGCCCAGCATCCTGTCTTCCAACAGCAGCCGATGCCAGGTGCCCCAGAGGGAAGGAACAGAACAGGCAATAATCAAGTGATCCATCCCCTGTTGTCCTCTTCCCAGCTTCTGGCAAATAGAGGCGAGGGACACCCAGAGCATAGGGTTGCGTCCCTGCCCATTGTGGCTAATAGCCATTGATGGACCTATCCTCCAGGAATATCTGATGTGTTTAAATGTGCTCTGGGTGTGTGTAACTGACTAAATAGGGGGCCAAGGAATCACACCCTCTCTCCATCCCACCTGCCCTCTCCGCTTTCTCCTGCTGCGAGAAGCAGGCTTTGATCTCTGCCCCCGTGCATGGGTGTGAGCCTGCCTCAAGCTAGACGTGGAGGTCACAACTTGGCTTGCTTGCCAGCTGGGGGGCCAGGAGCATCTTGCCATGGAAAGGGAGGTGGGAACCAGTGCAAGGGATTCTGGGGAGCATCTTTGCGGGATCAGTTGTGAATAACTGAGTGAGGGGCCAGGGTGCGACAATGCTGAGAGTTGGCTGCAGTGTCTGGTTAAAGGCGCCTTCGAGATACCTTTCACCCTGTGACATATTGGCCCCTCCTGGGAATGCTTGGGACTGGTGATGTTGGGTTGTCTGGCAACATCCCCTGGCCCGTGCTGTGCTCTGAACTGATGCAGGGCGAGAAGGGGGCTAGGTGAAGGTGTCTGCAGCCTATTGTCTTCATTAGAGCTGTGCCAGAGCTTCGATCGAGACTTCAGCCTGAGCACTCTGAGTTCAGGGGGCTGGAGCTGAGCTTCGAGGCTCAGGCTCCTCTCTGGCTCCATGTCTCTCCAGGGGACGTAGTGAGTGCACTGACTTCCATGGTGGGGAGGCTCTGAACCTGGCGCTCTGCCAAGCTGCGGAGAGCTCTGGGGCAGTATCTGCTCTGCGCTCGGCAGCTCAGTCCAGCGCAGGGCCTTAGCTGCCAGCAGCATGAGAAATGGGAATGAACGGCAGCTTCGCCCCTGTCTGGGTTAGACATCTGCCCCCATGTGAAAACGTGGATGTAGCTGCATCTGATAGCCCTCTTCATCCCTAAATCTCCAAGCCCACGTTCTCCCTGTTTTACAGGTAGGGAAACGGAGACACAGGGAGGGCTGTGACTTGTCCTAGGTCTGCCAGCAAAGGAGGGGCAGAGCTGGGACCTGCACCCAGGTCTCCTGAGTTCTAGTCTAGTGCCCGGTCCACTAGGCCATGAGGCGGGGCCATGTTTGGTGCTCTATCTTTGTTCTTGCTAGCACCATGACTTGACTCCAGGTGAGGTCCAGGGTGAAAATGATTCAGTGCCTCCCTCTTGGGCCCCCAGTCGGAAGGTGTGTGCCTCTGTGTCAGAGGCTGGCACGGAGCCTGACTTACCCCCAGCGGAGCCCTTGCCCTGGGATGGCTCTCAGCAAGCAGTGCCCGGGCCATGCTTTATGTGGCGAGCAATTGGCAAACCAGTCTGGGTCTTGATGGAATCCAAACTGGATTCTACTTGGGAGCAGAGCTGGGGTTTGCCACCTTTTGGCCACAGCAGCTCCAATCAGCCTATGTCTGTGAAGGGGAGCAATGACCTGCCTTCCCTGCTGCTAGGCAGTACCTGCAAGCTGCATGCCCTCTGCTAACAGGCTGGGGCAAGGCGGTTCTGTAACTCAGGTGAATCCTCTAATGACCCTCCTGACTGTATTGTATCCAGGTTGAGAGCCCTTTAAAAGGGCTTCAGTTGATGTGAGTGATTTCTGCTGATTGCTGCATTCCGGGTCCCATTGTTCTGTGTGTTTGTTCTAGGGCTGGTGAGCTGGTTAACCAGCTCCCTGGTGAGATATCTCTGAACTGCCTTCAGTCTCCCAACACATAAATTGTCTTGTCTTGGTCTTGAATGGGCTCTGAGAAATCTGGCTGCTCGCTCCTCACCCCCCCACAGCCACAATATGGGGACGCAGGAATGGTAAGGCTGGAGCGGAGCAGCCGCCTGTCTAGTCCAGTATCTTGTGAAAGACACTGGCCAGTATCTGCTATTTCAGAGGGAATCAAGACAGGTAAGGGATAACCTTGCCCCAGGGAATGTTTCCTCCTGATCCCCTCCCCGCACTAATTAGAGGCTGGTTCATCCCCTGAAGCATGAATGTTTATAGCCTTTCCTATCTCCTATTGTCTTTGTTAGTACTTAATACAACTCTGGATATCCTTAAAAAGAAAAGGAGTACTTGTGGCACCTTAGAGACTAACAAATTTATATAGAGCATAAGCTTTTCATGAGCTACAGCTCACTTCATCGGATGCATCTGGATATCCTTGTCATCCAAAGAACTGCCCAGTTCTTTTGGAAATCCTGCTAAGCTCTTCAGGTTGGTGATATCTTGTGGCAGTGAGTTCCACAGGCTAATTGTGTCTGTCTGCGTGGAAAATTATGCTGGCAAGAGCCCAAGATCCCTGTCTCCCTCTGGTCAAACACTCTGGATAGGAATCTAATTTCCTCTGCCTGATATTTTTCACCCGCTTTGCAATAGGTACTGCAGATGCTTCTGATAAATGGATAGATGGTTTGACATATCAGCTGTTTGAAAGTCTAGTCTGTCAGTCCTACACCGGTACCTCCAAGGGAGGGGGCAAAACTGTCTCCTTTCGCTCTTCCGCATGGATGTCTTGGGCTTCGCCCATGTCTTTGCACTGATGGCTGGAGGATAAGCCTCTGTCTCAGGGATGGGGCCTGCTTGGCAAAGGGTAGTCCAGGATTGCAGCTTCTGTCTGCAGTGAGATAAAATGATTATGCAACTCTCCACCTGCAGCTATTCTGTGTTGGTAGCTCTGGGTCGGAGGTGGCTCTTTGCTTGGGTGTTAAGGTCATGTGTGCAGACGCGCTGTAAAGGGGTAAGGCGGGGGTGAGCAGAGATTCTTGTTGGCTAGTAGAGAGCTGATCATCTCTTGGACTCTCTTTCCCTCTACCAGGTTTCAGATAGGACTCTCACTGTGCAGCCCAGCCCATGCTCCAGTGAGTCTGACGGAAGCAGGGGGGGTGGGGTAGAACCTCCTGCAATCTCCCAGCTTCAGGGCGCTGCCTTGTGAACCAAAACACGGAGCAAAAGCTGGCAGCTCTAGTTTCAAGCCAGCCAGCCTTGGTAGGGATGGCAAAGAGTGCGAGTCATGGTGACGGGGCGAGTCAGAGCCAGCTTAAGTTAGTGCGTCAGGAAAGCCCGGAGTCAAGGCCCTTGATTGCTATTGACTTCCGGCTTGTCACTCCTGCATGCCCCCATGTGACAGCCTGCCATCTGTGCAGCTCTATGGGGCGGAAGCAAGGCAGCATGGCACGGACCAGGGGTTGGGATTTCGGAGCTCCTGGGTTCCAATCCTTGTTCTGCTGCAGACTCTGACCGATAGTGCCAGGTGCTGTACGGACTTATTGGCTGAACAGTCTCTCACCCAGCACCTCCTGTAGCTGCTCGCACCGGTGTGAAGTGCTGCACTGGTGTAAAAGGCCACAAGGTGTGTGTAATGGAGAATGGATTCGTAACGAACAGATGGTTCCTGCCCCAAGGAGCTTGCAATCCAAGTTCCTAAACCACCTAGAGCAGCAGTTCTCAGCTAGGGGTCTGAGGCCCCCTGGGGTGCTTTGATCAGGTTTCAGGAGGTCTGCCAAGCAGGATCCACGTTAGACTCACTGAGGCCCAGGGCAGAAAGCCTGAGCCCCACCACCCAGGGCTGAATCTGAAGCCTGAGCAGTTTAGCTTCATGGGGCTCCCTGTGGCATGGGGCCCTGGGCAATTGCCCTGCTTGTTACCTCCTAAAACCAGCCCTGGCTTTTATCTGTAGAAAACCAGGTGTTGTGGCACAGCTGGGCCGGGGAGTTTTTATAGCATGTTGGGGGGGGCCTCGGAAAGAAAAAAGGTTGAGAACCCCTGATCTAGACAGCAAATTTAGCAGGCCTGAGTTGGGGGAGGAAAAGGGGTAATTGACTGATCAGGTGACTGATCTCTGCTCCCCTCTGACCTCCCCCTTGTTACACCAGTGCAGACAAGCCGCCCACCCTCTGAAATGGGTTTTCGGCACTAGTTTTGGTTTTTGGCGAGGCTGTGCTCTGGGAGGGCAGTTGGAGCCGCCTGCCCCTGGACACAGGCTCTGCGTCTTTAACTTCGTCTCGGGTTACACTTGCGCTTTCTCAGCAGATTATTAGTTGGCGGCTGTTAAGCTTCTCTGGGCTGGTTTTCTGCTTTTATAAAAGCGGCAGCGGGAATGTCACGGGGTCTTGTCTCCTTCCTCACTGAATAAGAAGCAGAGAAAGGGGCTCTTCCCCCTCTTCCCGGCATAGGCAAGCCCAGCGCCTCGGCTGCAGACAGAGAGCTGTGGAAGCATGCAGAAGAGCTCCCTACAGTCACCCACTCTGCGAAATCATCCCCTCTCCGCTCCATGTTACACAATGGTCTCTAGAGCGAAGCTTGCCAGAGGAGAGAGAAGGCCCTAAGAATTCGCCCCTTTCCTGCTAGCTAGAAGGAGGAAGGCAATGGCTTGTTCTGGGCCCCTAGCAGCGTGGAGGCCTCTGGAGGAGGACAAAGCTACTCAGTAACATCAGTAACACTTGAGTCTCCTGCTGCCTCTTAGCCGAGGCTTTCAAAGTCTCATAGGAATGCTAAAGAAGCAAACTTGCCCTCATAGTTAGCTGTTAGGGCCAGGTCCCCAGCTGCCTTAAATCAGTGGATTCTCATCGACATATACCAGCTGGGGAGCTGGCCTGGGGGGGTTTCCATGTCTTGTATGAAACCGAAGGCCAATAGAAATGAAATAAGGAAAAAGATGTGTGGGTGAGTGTGTAATCCTCTCCCTGCATGCAGCAATGAGCTAGGGCATGAGAACCTGGCAGTGAAACTGATTAGAAACTGACGAGACGATTTTTCCATTACTTGTAACTCCTGGCTGGAGAAGGATCGAAAAAAGCAGGCTTGGTTTTCAGTCCAAGGAGATGTTAGTGACAGATAAGGAAATCGGACACACCAGCCAGGGGGAAATTGGTTAGACTTTACCCTGCACGGGTACATTAAACCTAATTTATGGGTAGGAAACTGACACCAAAAGGAGAAGTGTGCAAGCTAATTGTGTGTGAGACAGAGAGAGAGAGAGAAATTAAAGTGAAGTGCCAACTTGCACTTCAACCCAGCCACCAACTGAGTGGAACCCAGGAGTCCTGGCTCCCATTCCCTTCCTCAGCCACTAAATGCTCACAGTCCAGTGTCCAGTAACAGACTCTGTAGTATTTGAATCTGTACAGTGAGGCATAGGAACCAAGAAACTGAAATCAGAATATGGAGTATTTTCTCAGATACCACGCACAGCACCTTGAGAGCCTGGTGTTCAAATCTCTGCTCTACCACAAGCCTCCTTGGCAAGTCACTTAGGGTCTGTCTACACGGTGCCTAAAACCCAGACGTGAGTCTCAGAGCCCGGGTCAGCTGACTGAAACAGGGCTCAAAAGAGCAGTGTCAATGTTTTGGGTTCAGGTTGCAGCCTGGGCTCTGAACCCCAGCAAGAGGGGAAGGTCTCAGAGCCCAGGCGCTAGCCAGAGCATCGACATATTTTTAGCCCTGTGGGGTGAGCCCCACGAGCCTGAGTCAATTGATCCGGGCTCCGAGACTCGCTTGCTGTGTAAAGAGATGAAGGGAACGTCCATGTCTCAGCTCCCCATTTGTAAAATGAAGATAATATAGCACTGGCCTCTCTCACGAGGGTGGTGCTTTTCCTAAAAGGTGTGCTCTAGGAAGGATTACGGGGCAGGTCCCTGGCCTGTGTTACGCAGGGTCAGATGAGGAACCTAAACCTGTGTTTTGAGGATCGATAGGTCAGTTTGTGTGGTGCTCAGACGCTGTACCAATGGGGGACACGCAAGTACTGGAAGTGGCTGATGGATTGATTCCTCTGCGTGGCCTGGGAGGGGCAGGCAGTTGGCATGTTCCATGTAGCTAATTTTCTGTAACCTTTCAAAGGACGCTGGGGAGCGGGAGGAGTTGCAGCCTTGCTCAGAAGAGCTGTGTGCCCAAGTACTTGGCGCTGTAGGGAGAGATTGTCTAACAGGTTATTGTTTAATTGGGTTAGAAACCGGAGAACAGTTTGAGCCTTGTACCCTCTGTGAAGCAAGAGCGGCGAGATGGAAGTGATTGCAAAGCAGGAAGTCTGCCCTGCTCCGACTGAGCAATAGAGGAGCACGCAGGGTATGTCTTTGGGGATGTCTACACTGCTATAAAACACCCTCCGCTGGTCTGTGTCGGCTGACTTGGGGGCTCAGGCTGGGGAGGATCCCAGAGCCCCGCAGAGTGCAAATATCTACACTACCATTTTATAGCCCCGCAGCCTGAGTTCCAGGCCAGTCGCGGGTGTTTGATTGCAGTGTAGACATACCCTGTATCTGTGGGGGGAAAGCAGGGGAACTTGCAATGGTGCAGGCCGGGGCAGGCTTCTGGGGACCATCCGAGCACAGGCCAGTTCTTGTATATCCCGTTATTCAGAGTGTGGAGAACGGGTTGGACTGAAAGCCCGGAAGATTGATTCCTACCCCAGAGGCAACAACTGAAATCACAGATCCGTTGTGCTGGGTGCTGCACAAGTGAGAGACCATCCAGGTCCCAAAGAGCTTTTCCAGTTGTCTGTTTAGACAAGGCTTTGGTGCTGTCCCTCTAGACAATGGATTGAAGATGGGCTGTCTCATTTTCCCTGTTTCCTGGGTGGGGAGGGAGTCCCAGAGAGGTGAAGAGACTTGCCCAAGGTACACAGGAAGTCAGTAGTGGAGTCAAGAACTGAACCCAACCCATCCTCACCTGGTGCCTCAACCAAAAGAGCATGTTTCTGGTTGCTGATGTTCTCCAGCACAGCATGGGGAGCGACTTCCCCATGACACCCTGTGGTTGTGGGTAAGATCTGGCCTGGAGGGACCCTGCGTATTAGCCAGAAGGCAGTGGCATTCCCATGTCACGGCCAGTCCTTGGTCTTCTGCTGAGACTCGCGAGCAGAGGGCTGATCACCGCCAGCTTTGAGAGGACCCTTGGGCAGGTGGTGTCATTGCTTCGCTGCAGAGAGCTGTTCTGAAGCTCCCAACTTGTATCCCATTAGCCCCTGCAGAGTCATCTTGTCTCTGCCCGGGGGCACGGCTGAGCTGGGCTAAATCTGAACCGGCTGCCTGGCAGCAAAAGGCTCCGTACCCCATTGCTGATCTCCCCATTCCTTAGAACTGCTTGGAGCACGTGAGAGCTGGAGCCACTACGTGCCAGGAGGCCGAAGGGGTCCTGAACTCCGGCTGTTGGAAGAGCTGCTCCACAGCTGGCTGGGCTGGCCGGGGGGGGGGCGGACACACCCCATCTTCCTAACCAGAGTCCTAGCCACCTCGGAGTCTGGTACTTGTGCAGGTTCCTGCACTGCTCTGCCAAGCCCCTGCTCTGGGGGTGAACATGAGGCAGCTCTGTCCTTTCCCTGCGGCTGAGCCGGGCAGCGCCGACTCTGCCCCAGGGTCTGGAGGGGAAAGTTTGGGGTCTGGACTGTGTTTGCAGAGTCGCAGGCTGGGATGCCGTGGGGCTGGGAATCTGAGGCTGGTAAGGGGGCAGGGTTAATGCTGCAGAGGTGGGGAAGAAAGGCAGAGCACTGCAGAGAGCAGGGAGAACTGCCTCGCGTGAAGGGGCATGGAGATGGGCACACAAGACGGCCACCTTCTGCTGAGTGCTGGTGACCCTCTGGTGACTGGAGCGTGGCTCCCTTCCCCGTGGGGCGGGCAGCCCTACGGCCTTCGGCAGGCCAGTGGGACTCTAAGGAGGTGCCACTCGTAGAAATGGTACAGTGGCTTTGCGTGAGCTGGGGTTGTGGGGCGTGGAGGACGCATTTTCTCACTCTTCCTGCTCTCCTCTCCCCGCAGACCCAGGCAAAGGGTCAGTGGAGCCAGACGCCCTGCGTATGCTTCCTGCAGTACGGGGTTGGTGTCTCTGGACTAGTTATTGCTCCTAAATGAAACATTCAGAGTCTGCGAGTCTGTTCCAAGGGGGCGGGGGGGATGTGTGCCAAACGCTAGGCTACATGTGTGCTAAAGGCTACCAGGACAGCCGATCAGCAAGCGGAAACAAGCCTCTGATGCATCCTGTGTCCTCTCATGTGGGCCAGGGCAGCTTGTGCCCTTAATTCCCCACCCCCACCCCCAGGGGTAGAGAGAAAGGAACCTTTTTCCCATAGCAACCAAAACAGCAGGCGGGGGGGGGGGGGTCTGCCAAAGCTTCTGGCTGCACCTTTCTAGCCAGAGTCCCAGCAGCCGCAGCCTCTGGGATGTCTACAGCTCGATTCCCGCGCTGCTCTAACAGACGGGCCCCTGGAGGGAGAGTGGGGGGGGCGGGGAAGGGGAACCCAGCTGCATAGACTTCTGGCCCAGTCCTTCAGTCCAGCTCCCACGTGCTGCTTTCTGGCTTCTGGTGACCTCGCATTGTGTCCTGAGCCGCGGGTCTTGCTAAGTGTTTGAGGAGGGGCTTGGAGGGTACAAAGGGCGGGCATCTTGGCGCGCTGGTGCCATGGCCGTGAGTGGTATTGGCATGTGGCGGGAGCACTGGAAAGCCAGAAACACTAGGAGACCATCTCGACACCCTGGTGAGCTAGGGGTGATGGGGACAGAGGGTCTGTCCCTTTAACTGGGGATGGGTATCACTGGGTGCCCCTAAGATGGGGAGGGAGGTTTTCAAATCAGCTATGGGATGGTTGAATCGAAGCCGAACAGAGGGACGTGGGGCTGCCTTGTGTATATGCATGTATATGTCTCCCTTTCTCTCTGAGGCCCATCTGCGTTCCAGTCACGACGTGCTTCTCTCTGCACTGCAGCAGCACCTGCCTCCCGTCCTCTCCTGTCCCGTCCCCTCCCGAGCCAAAACTGCTACCTCTGTACAAGCCATGGGGCGGCATGTGATCTCAGTCCGCCAGCCCGCAGTGGGGAAAGCTTCCACTTCTGCTGATGCAGGCGCACCCCCCCGCCCCCCGCGGAGGCCTTATCACCAACCCTTCTCAGGAAAGTCCCAGCTCCCTGGCCAGGGAATCGCCCCAAGCCCCTGGGATGTGCTTAAACAGTCTCTAGGTAGCATGACTCGGCAGTGATGGGGCAGGAGGGAGAACTGTGCAATCTGCCCCCATCTGCAGTTCTGCCAGCGCCCCTCGATCCCACCTTCAGCCTTTCCAGTCCTGGATGCTTCATGCACAGACTGACCGGGCAGAACATTGTCCGAGACCCTGTGCTCCCAGCCAACCTCCGCCACCAGCATCTGCCTAGATAATCAGGCTGTGAGGATACAGCATAGTGCAGGGGCCCTTGAAATGAGGAGCTGGCACGGAGCTATATCACCGCTGGGGTGGTTCGGTCTCTCAATAGGGCTGTGGAAGCCGGTGCAGCCCCACACAGAGCCCAGCGAAGCCAACTCTGACCCAGGGGATCCCCCTTCCACCGACGCTGGCTGCTAGGCTGCTCTGCGTCGGAGCGCCAAGGAATCCAGTGCATGCGGCCAAATGCAGTGGGATGGGGGAGGCCGGTGGACAGAAGCCCACTCAGCTGGGAGCCGGAGCCAGGATAGCTCCCCCTGCATCGCAGATGCTGGGGCAGCTCGGATGGTCTCTTTCTGCCCCACTCCACATGGCTCGTCATGCTGAATACCCCGGCCTGGGGGCGGGGGGCGGTGATTGGCCTGTCGTGGCTGCCCAGCTCCTTCAGCGGCTCTAGAGACCCCTGGGGCTGGGTGGAAAGGAAACGTGTCCTTTGTCCCTTGCTACCAAGGCACCTGGGGAGATAGGTCCCAGGTCATGCTGCTCTGAGCCCTTGGGAACCAGCAAGGGAGCTCTGGCCTCCTGTGGGGCCAGTTTCTCTCCTGCGACGCTGCAAATGCTGCTCCGCCATCATCCTGCTCCCCAGCCTCTGTCCGTGTGGGGCTGCAGTTAGCCCAGGGCTGAGAATCTCGGGCTGGGTCTGCACCAGTCTCTGCTGGGAATGCTCCTGCCACGGCAGCTCAACCAGGGGAAGCCATGGCTGGTGAGGCTCAGAGCAAACCTAGATCCTGGGGGTTAAACCCTGTCTGCACTAAGTGCTCCCCCTGGTGGAGCTGAACCCGTGCTAGTGCAATGGGGTGACTTCCTAGGGTAGACACGCCTATGCCGGTCAGTCTCTGATCCTGAGCCGTTTGTCCTTGCCAGCCAGCCAGCCAGAGCCCCCTCCATGTATAGCAGGAAGCGGGGTTCTGGGCTAGCTCCCAGCTCGTTGCGGGGGCGGGGATGGAAAAGGCTAAGAACTGTGTTCTGGATAATTCCCATTCGATGTGGTGGCTGCACGCGGCCTTCCAGCCCTGGTGTGACGAGCCCCAAGATGGCAGCATGGGGAGCTGGAGGGATCCCTTCTACCAGTTCTCCAGAGGTCCCAGAAGCTCTGAGCCCCTTTCCCTCCAATTGAAGGCAACTGGCTTTCTCCTAGCTGCGTGGCGCAGCCCTGAGCTCGCGGGGCCTCTCGGCATTTTCCAGCCCTCCTCATGCACTTCCTGCCGTCTGTTTCCAATTCCTCCCAGCGTCCGCTGCTCGCCGCTTGCTTTACGTGAGAAAAATCCAAAGCATTTTCTCCATGTGGCTTTGAACAAAGCCGCCACCTTGCCACCCGCCCGTGGTAAGAGGCGCAGGACCACAGTGGGGTGAACCATCCTGACCGGCCAGTTCTGCGGAGCACACTGGGCTCTTGTTTCTGACTTCCTCAAAACCCCTCCTTGGGTTCACTGCCTCAGTTTCTCTGGTGCTCACATTCCTCTCTGGTGCAGGGTGAGGATGGTTCACACAGCCGCTGAATGTTAACCAACTCTAGCTCCGGGTAGCTGTGACTTTCCTGTATTGTGGGCAGCCTCTCTTGTGCCGTGGGGTGCAGCATGACTGTCTTTCACCCTACCCCCAATAATTATGATGGAAACTTTACCCCGATCCCAGCACCCTCAGTGAACTGACAGAGGCAGGGAGCCCACTGCTCGGGGGTGGGGCGTGGTGGCTTCTCGGCAGGCCACATCAGTCCATGGCCGTTTAGCCCAGGAAGTGGAGACAAACCCTGTATCCAAGCGACGCTGCAGGGCAGGGTCCGAGAACGAGCTGGAACGTGATTAACGGCAGCTGCTGCCAGCTCCAACGCTGGGGGAATCTGCCAGGCTGGAAAACTGGTGGATAAAACTCATGTCGCTGACCGCTCTCAGGGGCAGGGACAGCCTGTCCAAAGCAGCACCCACTGCTGGTGATAACATCATCCCCCTGAGCCTCTGGTTCCTGTGGCCCAGCTGACCTGCCCTGGATTCCTCACCCAGCCAGCACTGTCTGCAGAATCGGTTGCTTGGGGCTAACTTTGTTGGTGGGTGCAATTCCCCCTCCCATACCCGCTCGGTCTCTGTCCTCCGACACCAGGATGGGAAGGAAGGGGGCCTGGTGGTGGGGGACTGCAGTCTGGACTAAGCCAGGCCCCCCTGTATCAGCCGGGGGGGAGATTTTAGAGGTGGGGGAGGCCTGTTTGCAGGGAGGGGGCAGGGGAGAGACTCTCAAATTCACTGTTGCAGGAGCTGAGCTGAGCGGCTCGGGGCCAGCGCATTCCAGCAGCGAATGCACGTTTCCCGGCCCCAGGGGGCCGAGCAGGAAACAGGGCTGGGGGCTGGCCTGACAAGGGAGAAGCTGCTCAGGGTTGTGGGGGCGGGGGGAAATACTCTGTAGAGCGGCCAGCGCTTTCAGTGGTGCAGGGAGTGGGACACGGTAGCCATGGCTCCTGTGGGGAGCGCTCCAAGGAGCGGCTCTCCCCGCTGACTGTATGGCGCCAGTGGGGCAGCATAACCTGCCGTCTGGCTCCTCCAGGCTAACCTGCGTCCTCTCTCTCTCTCTCTGCTCTAGGTGACTGCTGCGGAGGAGGACAGCGAGACCTCACTGCCTAGCCCAGCCCCCCTTGCTGGGACAATGCCGATCCTGAAGCAGCTCGTCTCCAACTCGGCCCACTCCAAGCGGCGCTCGCGGGCGGATCTGACGGCTGAGATGATCAGCGCCCCGCTGGGTGACTTCCGCCACACCATGCACGTGGGCAGAGCAGGGGACGCCTTCGGGGACACCTCCTTCCTCAACAGCAAGGCCGGCGAGCCGGAGTCCCCTGAGGAGCTGGGCTCCTCCAAGCCCAGCCTGCTGTCCCGCAAGTTCCGCAGCAGCAAGCGGTCGCAGTCGGTGACGCGCGGCGACCGGCGGGACATGCTGGGCTCCCTGCGAGACTCGGCCATCTTCGTGAAGAATGCTGTCTCCCTGCCTCAGCTCACCGAGAAGGAGGCCGACAAAAGCGCCGGGAAGCTGCCCAAGAGCCTTTCCTCGAGCCCTGTCAAGAAGGCCCCAGAGGAGGCAGCTGCCCCGGAGGAGAAGCCGCGCCCCAACGGTTCAGGCAACCGGCCTCAGAGCCCCGGCCTGGACGAGCGCGATTTTGGGGACCTGATGGATTTGCCCGTCGTGGTGCCAAAGAGCAGCTATGGCATGAAGCACGCCGAGTCCATCATGTCCTTCCACATCGACCTGGGGCCCTCCATGCTGGGGGACGTCCTGAGCATCATGGATAAAGACCAATGGGACCAGGACAAAGACTTGGGCGCCATGGTACCTGAGGAGCCCCAACGGGATGGAGGCCCTACCCGGGTACCTGCAGCTCACCGGCTCAACCAGGAAGGGAAGCCCCTGCCAGATTCCCTGCTGATGGCGCCAGCCTGCCAGGATGAGAGCAGGGCCGTGGCCTACAGCCTGGACTCTGTCCGGAGCCAGGGCCGCAGGGACAGCAGTTCGGTTTCTAGCTGCACGGCACAGGGGCAGGAGGAGCGCCGCCCATCTCCCGAAAGACAGAGCTACGGGATCCCGGATGGCGCCCGGCACGGCCCCCCCAAACAGCATGACAAAGAGTTCTCCTTCGTGGATGAGGAGGACGACGAGATCCGAGTGTAGGAAGGTGGCTGATCCAACGGGTCTGGTAACTTGCGGAAGCTTGGGCACAAGAAGGGATAACCTGAAACTGACAATGTCAGAAGAAATGGCACCGGGAGACACTTAACTCTTAAATCCTTTCCCCTTCCCCCCCGGGCTGTGGCCAGATTCCCCTCAGCTCCTCTTTGACATCACTCCAGGGACTGGGTGAACCTGTGAAACAGGAAGATAGATGATGTTGAGGTTAGTTTTTGCTATTTTGAGGTCGCTGTGGGAGAGCGAGAAACTTGGGTATAAAGTCATAGTATTACGTCGAACAACCTCTTCCTGTAAGGCTGTCGATCTCTGCGAGCCGGGGAAGAACAGCAGTCGGGAGAGGGGAAGAGCCCACTAGCCAGTCTGGAGACAATTCCTTTCCCAGAAGAAAACTCCAGTGTGTACTGCAAGGGGGAAACATACTTTTCATTTCCATTGGACTTTGGATATTAACTTGATCTACTGCCCACATCAAGCAATACAGAGTCAAGTTACAAGGACAAGGCTTACAGCCCCAGTGCCCTTAGTAATATATATTTTCCCCCTTGTGTTTTTATTGGTCCCTGATTTGTACTTGTAACTCTTTTTAACTGCGGACGAGGGGAAATTCCAGTCTGCAAGTACTTGGTTCAAGAGTTTAGACTTCTGCATATTGTAGAGCGAAATGGCATTGGAAAGCCAGCAGTTTCTGAGCCTGCAATTGACGGTACTTCTCTTTGGGCAGAGCACTGGGTGGGCCTGCAGCTCCAGAGGCAGGGGAAGGGATTTTTTACTCTTGTATCTTTTTTTCTTCTTTTTTTTAAGTGTCCTATGTTGCGGCACCTTCACGCACATGGGCTCCCTGCAGCCTGCCACTCTGCTCCCACATATTGGACCCAGACCTCCTCTCAGATGGGTTCCTCTTGAGAAACCCTCTCCTGCCCCTGCCACAGCATCATGTCTCTGGCACTGCGATGCCAGCCATGCCCCCTCTTCCCTTTGCCACGGTACAACGCAGAGCTGTAACAGAGGCTGGCATGCTACTAGCGGGACCCATGACTATGGTGCTGTTACCTGGTGTGTGTGGAGGGTTACGGTGGAAGGAGCTGGAGGTGCCTCCTGGGGAATCCTCTTAGCCCCTGCTATCCGGATTAACAGGACTGGGGCAGAAATGTTGGCTGCCCCCGCAGTTATCCTATCGCTGGCCCCTGGCCTGCCCTCAACCCCAACCCCTCAGTGCCCTTCCTCCGCCGCTGAGCGGATGGGATGCCCGGAGGCAGCTGCAGCCCACTGTTGGTGGGGTGAGACCCAGCTGCCCTCTGGCAGGAATGGAACAGAGGGGCAGGGAGAAAGCTGAGGGGGATAACGTCTGGCTCCGAGCCATAGGAGCCAGTCTGCACACGTGGGCACAATGGGTTTGGAGCACTGGCACAGCCTCCTGAAGCCCAGCGGTCTGGAATGGGCAGCGTGTACAGGAGACGCAGACTCGCTTTCCTCTGCCCGGTCTCCTCCCCAGGGAGATGTCCCATGGGCAGACACTCCTGAGCCCAAGAGCTGCTAGGTGCGGCCTGACTGGTGGTGGGAACCATCCTACCTAGGACACGGGGCTGTCAGCACCACGCTGAAGAGATGTGTCCTCGTCCCCTGGGTCCGGCCCTGCCCTGCCTTCCGCACTTCGCACACTCGCGGGTAGCAATAAAACACTAACTTGGACCTTTTCTAACTTATTTTCTTTTTAAATGTTTTGCGCTAGATCTCCTCTTCCCCCCCCCCCCCAGGTTGAAAGCAGCAGCTGGGTGCCCTGGGGCGTGGTGAGGCCTTGCCTTGTGACCGGGGCTCTGTCCCATGTGCTCGGAGCTGTACGGTGCAGGTGAATGGAGGAGGTTTTTTTTTTATGATGTATGTAAAATGCAGAACAGAATTAAACAGGTAGTGAAAGCAGTGCCTGCCTCCTTGGGGGTCTTTGATGCCGGCTGGGGGCGTGTTGTCTCTCACACTCCAGAGACTCTTCCCTGTCCCGGTTTCTGAGGCCTCACCTCTGCTATGACGGTGAAAATGTCTTCTCCTAGCCTGGCCCCTGCCCCTACTTGGCCTAGCTGCAGGGGCTGTCCCCCTGATCAAGCGGCAGAGACCTCTGGTGCCACCATAACCTCTGTCTGGCAGGGGAGGGTGGGGTTAGCATGGAGGGCAGAGACCGAGGGTGAGTAACCAGGAGCTGCTCCCATGCCTACTGGTAACGTCCCCAGGGCTGCCCAGCAAATCCACCCACCCTGCTCGAAGCGTTGCACCTTCCTCTGCTGGAGTGCAGAGGTCTCTTGCCCTGTGGAAGGAGAGGTGAGAGAAATCCACCAGGTTAATCGCTCCTTCTGGGGATTTCTCCTCCTGGCAGGAGATCAGCCCAGCCAACTGAACCCTGCCTCGGCCTCTGGCTCGGACTCCCTTTCCAAGGGATTATGGCCGTATGTTTGAAGGGGAAAGGGGATCAGCAGTGCCACTATGGGGCAGGTACAAGTGGGAGAAATCAGCTGGCTAACAGAAGAATGGAGCTGGGGAAGCAAAGACCCGACTAGCCAGCAGACGATGATCCATGGCACTTCCCTCTGGCATCACACGGTGAGCCTAGCCTTGCTCTTAACCACCCCTCTGCCAGGTGCCAGCCTCTGAACCATGGCCCTCCAGGGAGGTGGCCCCTGGCAGCACCACGTGGCCTCTATGAGCTTCAAGCGCTGCCCTGTACCCAGTGATGGGTCCTGGTTGCCTTTTTGTAACATGGGACTCTAGCAGGACTTGGCACCGCCTGGAGCCAGATAAGGGTCCCTCTGCCTCTGCGAGGCTTTTCTGATACCCCCCTGGAAACTCTTACGTTGCCGCTGCCCCCCGCTGTGCTTGGGACCACTGCAAGGGCTCTCCTGTGCCCATGGGGGTAGTCTCCCGCTGTGCTCCTCTCTGCAATGGAGTGGGAGGGGGAGTGCCAAGTCTGGGTGCAGCAACGTGGCCTGCACTGGGAGGATGGGGGGGGGGCATGAGGCGTTGGCTCCTGAGGGTTGAGCGTGTTCCATCCCCATCCCTGCTAATCTGAGGCATGAGGCTGCCACGCAGAACCTGGAGCCTGCAGCTGGCAGGGGCAAGAGCTGTGGGACTCCAGGAAAGAAACGCCAGCTTGCTCAGATGCAAGTGCTGTGCAGTGACTCTCCGTGCCAGTAGCACTCCTGCCCCTGCGGCATGTATCTCTCGGCCTTTCAGGTTGTGCTGTCTGCTAGCCTCTGCCACCTACCCCCACGCCCCTTCCAGACCAGTGCCTGGCATGTCTGCTGCAACCAGCCCTGCTGTAAGCGCATTCCTGGTGCTGCAGCGTCTGAGCCTGGGGCTGCTCCAGAGCACCAGAGACCAGCCAAAGGGGAAACTGGCCCAAGATGGCTCTAGCTGCAGATGCTGCTTCGCAGGCTCCGGCCTCGTTGTCCCTCCCCGAGGCGCGCTTGGCCTCGGCGCATAAAGAAACTCTTTCAGGGAAGCTGGACCTGTGCACAACACAGCCAGTGTTTGGACGTCAGCTGCTGATTTCATAACCTTCAACCCCGCAAGGCTGTTTATCTGCTTCCCGCGCCTCTCCCAGCATGGAGTTCGGGCCCTGGGCCCAGCCACAGAGCAGAGCCCCAGAGCTGGACCCCACCATGGCAGCTGGCCAGGTTCGCTCCCCAACAGCCTACGGGGGTGAATGGGCCCTTTGATGCATGGGTGGAGGTCCACGTGTGGGGAAAAGCAGGTTGGCCTCAGCAGAGTTGGACAGGGAGATGGATCACCTGGTGGCTTTGCAAGATCAGGCAAAGCTAGAGGTGGGAGTTGGTGTGTTGGGGAAGGGCAGAGAGGAGCAGGCGCTGCGTGGGGCAAGTGCTGACTGAGGTGCCCTACCGGAGCCAGGGGGTGAGGGGCATTGTAAGAGCGGTGTGTGTGGGGGGGGGGGGGGGGAAGTCTGGGGGTGGAGTAGCAGGGGACTGTGGGTCAGGACTGAGGGGCATTGGCAAGGCTGCTGGGTGGGGAGAGATACCAGGTCTGAGATGGGGGAGATATGGCCACTCTGGGGGCACAGCGGAGCTGTTGGTCTGTCCCAACATAGAAATTCAGCCTGTTCTGTACAAGCCTCACTTTATAAAGCAGGCGAGAGGCCAGAGAAAGACCAAACCACAAGGGGCGATGTGCAATGGGTGAGCGTGAAAGGGGGGGGGGTGGCAGGATCGGAGGCCTGGACCCAACCCTCCAAGGAGCCAGGGCGGGTAAGGGGCTAGGGTGAGGGAAATGCACTCAAGCACAAGGCAGGATCTCTGCACAAGGCAGCAGCCCATACAATGGGAGCGCTGGGCTGGGACATTGGCCTATTGTTCTGGGGAGGAAAGAACATCGGCAGCTGGCCCGGGCTCCATGCTAGGTTAGCCCTTTGTTGTTTCTTAAAGGCCCAGGGTCTTGCTGTACCTCACTGGGGAGGTTTCATGTCGCCTTGGGGTAGCCTGGAATGTGTTCATGAATGGCGTGTATGAAAAGGGGACCCTGCTCCTACCCAGCCCAGGCCCCCTTACTGCCCCAGCCGGCGCAAATGGAGCTAGGGCAAAGCTGCAGAATCTGGAGCAGCCGCCAGCCGGGTGGCTCTGGATCCAGGGGGTTGGTTCAGGTCTCTCCCTGCTTAGCCCCACGGAGCTAGTCGGGACAGAAAGAGGCTGCCCCACCCCAATGAAACTGCCTCCCTGCTCCACACTCCCATCCCAGCCTCCCTTAAATCCCCAGGCGATGCTGCAGCCCTTTCTCTGGAGCTCCATGCAGGTGAGGAAGCCCTCCTCGCTCATAGCTTCCTCCTACGACCTCACGTCCTGATCCCTTTGCCAACGTCTCTGCCCCAGCCTGACAGTCTGTGGCAGCTCGGTTCCCTGCCAGAGCCGGACAACAATGTCTTCTAAAACCTCAGCACCCTAGGGGCAGGCTTGTGAGTTTGTGGGTGCAGTGTCTCCCTCAGACCTTCCTCGAGGCTGCCTTTCACTTTCCAGAGCCCCAGAGCTGGACCCCACCATGGCAGCTGGCCAGGTTCGCTCCCCAACAGCCTATGGGGGCGAATGGGCCCTTTGATGCATGGGTGGAGGTCCACGTGTGGGGAAAAGCAGGCTGGCCTCAGCAGAGTTGGTCAGGGAGATGGATCACCTGGTGGCTTTGCAAGATCAGGCAAAGCTAGAGGTGGGAGTTGGGGTTGGTGTGTTGGGGAAGGGCAGAGAGGAGCAGGCGCTGAGGTGGGGCAAGTGTTTACCCCAGCACCGGGTAGGGGTTTGCATAAGTGATCACGTCGCTCTTGTCACAGATCCACAGGAGTGGGGCTACACCTCCGGCTTTGGAACAGTCTCTTGGAGGATTCCCAAGGGGTCTCACTCCTCCTTCAGGCGAGGCCTGCCTCCCGTGGGGCTCCCGCTCTCCTGGTTCACACCATGTGAGCTCTGTTTAGCAGCGATATGGCTGTGCTGCAGGGATCAATGCACCTCACCAAGGGTTAGCAGGGACACTCACAGAGTGGGGTTTATTAGTCAGCTGGCACACAGGCTAGGAGGTCCTTAGGTCAGCCCAGAGAACTGAAGGTTAAAGCCTAGCCCCGTTGTTCAGGCTCTCTCTGTCTCAGTCTGATCTCCTGGATCCGCTCCCAGGTGAGAGCCCGGACTGCTTCCAGGTGCCAGCTCTTACACTCACACCTCTGCCTCCTTTTGTTTGTGAGCTGGGGGATTTTGCCCAGCTTCCCTGCTGAGACGTGGGGAAATCCAGCTCCCTCTGGGGTGTTGGCTGCGAGGTGTCAATGTCCCGGTGGTGGGAGTTGCCATTTTCAGACTCTCCATTGATGTGGGGTTGGCCTTGGCCTTTAATGACTCATCCTGCCTCAGACAGCTAGGCATGCCCAGAGAGCAAACACTGAGTAGCCAGGTAAAATATAGGGGAAACTGAGGCACACATAGGCATCATAAAACTCTTACAGCAAATTCCCACTTCATCACAGCCCTGTAGGGGCTGCTGCCTACAGTGGCTGTAAGCCCTACCACCACTGCATACTGGAGACCTGGCCATCCCAATAACCACAGAATATCTTCCTTTGGCCCTGTCTCCTGTGCTCTGCGCACTCCCCGAATGGTGCCATGTGTGCCAGGTTCGCTCACAGTTACTCTTTGGAGAGAAGCAAGATCTCAGCCCTTCTGCCCCTGGCCTGTAGCCGCTGGGCCTGGTCACCTAGGCAAAGCATGCTTTCCACAAGCGTGGGGAGGCCACAACTCTGGCCAAGTCAGTAGGAGCTGCGGGGGGGGAGGGGGGCATGCCTCTGAAAAACAGGCTCCCAGTGTCATTATGTTGGGCTCCTAATGGGATGGGAGGGGGGGATCCGTTCCCCAGGGACCATACTGTCTGGCTTTGAGTGCTCGAGGAAGCGGGGTCTGCTCCCCCCAATCCACCTTGTGGACTGGCGCCACTTGCAGTATTAGGGCCCAGGTATCCCAGGCAAAGAGGGCCATGCATTTCTGAAGTGAATGTCCCCCTTTGTTCTCCTGCCACCCGGCTGGACTCGCTCTGTCTCCTTCTGTATCTTAATGAGGCTCTCACCGCATGCGGGATCAGGATAGGGGAACCCAGCCACTCTGCCCTCTGTTCCTGTGGCTAGCCCGCCCCAGAGCTGCTGCATTGCCTCGAGCCTGAGCACGGGAAGCCAGATGCCCCTCGCTTTGGGGGTGGAGCGGGAGCAGCACCAAGGCGCCCGCCACGCGACCCCCTTCAAACATCAAGCGGCTGCCCGCTATTGTTCCGACGCCTGTCACCTTCAGCGGCCCGTTCGAGAGCACCCACTTGCCTCGCGCTGACAGGGCAGAACGCGCACCACGGCTGGCTGAGCAGGCAGCGGTGAGAGCCCTGTGCTCAGCTCCGGAGAGGGAGGCGCTGGCATGAGCACACAGGGCTGCCGTGCCCGGTGCCAGCAGGAGTGCCGGGAATATGGCGGTGGAGGCTGAGATGCCCACACAGATGAAAGCCTCTGTCAGGGCATGGTGGGAGGGTTAATATCCATGCCAGCACCTCATTGGTCATTCAGCCACTTGTCTGGCACAGGACAAAGCGGGAGCAGGTGCCACATGGCATAGGCCATGGCCATCAGGCTCTGTACAGAAGAGGCGACATGGGCAGGGCTGTATTGGGCTGGGGAGACGCTGGTACCTCCATCCCTGCCTGGAGCTGACAGCTGGATTCTGCCTCAGGCCTTGGTATCGCTTGGATGATGCCCATATTAGCAAGGTGGTGCCCAGGCCTGCTCAGAAGCCAGGCACGAGCTTCCCAGGGCTCAGCAGCGCTCGAGCTGGGTCTAGCCAGGCTGCACTGAGAAGCCCTCAATACACACAGTGCTGGGTGGCAGGTCGCTGCCCTCCTGAGTTTTGGGGCAGGGGAGGCAGCCGTACCACCTTGCAGCTTGGGCGCTCGTGGGCGCAGTAGTGACATAGGCTCATGGCACTTTTTAAGTGTCAGTGGGTAGGGGCCATCTTGCAGTGTGGTGTTTGGACAGCACCACGTGCAACAGGGCCCTGGCACGACTGCAGCTCCTGGGCT
The DNA here is from genome assembly GCF_009764565.3 of Dermochelys coriacea. Classification (NCBI taxonomy): domain Eukaryota; kingdom Metazoa; phylum Chordata; order Testudines; family Dermochelyidae; genus Dermochelys; species Dermochelys coriacea. The sequence goes on from NC_050081.1 coordinate 4,049,016, forward strand.
CGCACATGACCCAAGTAATAACTAATACAAGTTCTGGCGAGATGAGAGTGTTTGGCTGTTATAACACACGCCAGAAACAGAGGTGGCTCTGCCCCACAAAGTTTGGAGCCAGATCCAGATTGGGTGGGTTCAGTAACAAGTCACCAGCTCACCACAAAAGCTGCTATCAGGTGATGCGATAGTAACCAGGTAGGCCTGTTCCTTGCTCCCTGGACCTGGACCCAGGCGGCTCTACAGATGGGCTCTGCAAGAACTGGCCCCTGAAAGAATCCAGCAGCCAAGCCCCCACCCAATGACTGAGCTTTGGAATCTCTTAATGCCCCACAGCTAAGCTCTGTGCAGCACGGAGCCCGGGCAGTGAAAGAGTTAATGCAAAGCGCTCAGGGGGACCCTGCGGTTTCTTGGGGGAGATGCTGGCCAGCTGGTCTCCAGGCAGAGCCAGGGCTGGAGGCTAACGCAGTAAAAGCAGATGGCTGTGCAGAGAGCAATGTGGGGGGGTTAATACGGCAGGGTTGCTTAGGGCCCAGGGATGATTTCCCTACAGCTGGGGCGCAGTCCCACTCAATTACAGCTGCAAATTGAGACCAGATGCTGGGAGTTGCTCCCTCCAAACTGTGGCCTCCTTCCCCAGGTCCCTCTGTTTGCTGCCAGAGAAGGGGATGCAGATTCCTGGGGGCTCAGCAGGGACAGGGAGCTGGGAGCAGATGGGGGCTCAGCCCGGTTTCCTAGCTGGATCGGAGAAGGGGGGTGATGGGAGGTGCTGGGGAGGAAGGCCGCAGAGGGGTTGCAGCACCCAGGCTGTTAACTCTGAGCAAGCAGTAGGAAGGAGGGGAAGGGCAGATATGGGAGGGAGGGAATTTGTAGCTGGCCCCTTCTTCAATCCCATTCCTCAGCTGGGGCTCTTCAGCCTGCCTGAGGCACAGGGGGAAGGCTGGCCTGGCTTCACTCTGGGCCTGGGGCTTGGCTGGGGGTATCTCCCGAGTCCTGCTGACTGGGAGGAGATGCAGGAGCTCATTGCTGGGGTGGAGAAGCTCATGTTCAATTTAGAGCGGGATGTGGCGCACCAGCGAGGGGCCCTGCTCCTGCCCTTCCCAGGCATGGACAGTAAGTTGGGATGGGACTTGCTGCTTCCCAGCTGTGGGGCCTGATAGCCCTACCCCAAGTCCTTCCCCAGCTCTATGTTCATGCTCCCAGCTTCCTGGAGCATCTCACTCCCCTCCAGCCAGCCCCCTTTGCTAGGCCCAGAGAGGGCTCTGGCTCGCAATGCAGAGAGGCTTGGTAGGATTTGCCCAGCCTAGGGCTGGCGAGGGGCTCAGGGAGGAGTGCTGGCATTGGCAGGGCCGTGGGGCTTGGAGCACGGGGACGAGGGCTGCGTGGGGCGTGGTGAGCAGAGAAGGAGCCCCCTGACATCCAGCCTCTCTGCAGGTGGGGACACTAGCAGTGACTGGCACACAGATACCATGGTGATGGGCCCACCCCAAGATCCCAGAGAGACTTGAATGGGGATAGATGGAAGAGTTCCCCATCCTAGTTGATGTGTTTGGCCCAGCCCAGGGGTCCTATCTCTGCAGAGCAGCAGGCAATGCCCTGGGATTGTGGTGTCCTGTGGGTGGTTACAAGTGGGCAAAACACCCACCCCCCATAACTGCCTCTCCCCTTCCAGAGTCAGGGGCGTCTGTGTGTGAGTTCTTCCTCCGAGGACTGTGTGCGAAGGGTGAGTAATGGGGAGCCTGGGAGCGTCCATCCAGGGGAAGTAGGGATGCTGTTATTTCGGGGATCGGTAGCCTGACAGGGAGCCTTTCCTCTCCAGATCCCTAGAGATTCCAGCACTAGCCCCTGGGGATTGCCCCCTGCTCAATGGCCAGCGTCCTAGGGGTTGGTGGATCTCGGCCCGACCGCCAGCGGGCGAGGGCCATCGCCATGAAAACAGCCATCACAGCTGGCATTAGCTGGCCCCTTGCCAGCCATCTTGGCAGCCATGGCCCAGAGTGAATGAGCTGCTTGGAGCCCAACACTACCTCTCCTTGACTGAGGGGGGCCCCTCCAGACCGGGGTTGGCCCTGACAGAGTGCACAGGCAGGACAGTCCCTCTCCATGGGTGCTGGCGAGGAGGAAGGGGCACTTCCCAGCTGTGACCAAGACACTGGCTGCTGCTCCAGAGGTCTGGGTTCTGTTTCTGTCACTCCTGCTCTCTGTGCCCGTGTCATCCCCCGGCCCCAATCTGTGCCTGGGGCTAATGCCCTTCCCTGACCTCCCAAGGATGCTGGGAGGATGCACAGGTACAACGCTGATGGGGGTGGTACAGAAGCCCCTAGGCAGGGAATTCGGAGCATCAGAGAAGTGAGCTCAGCGGAGTGCGATTCCTGGGTTCCACCAGAGCCTTGTGCTCCACCTCCAGGAGTTGAAGAGCGAGGGAGCGTCTCTCTATCCTGTGTCTGGAGATGCCGGCGAAGTTGGTGAAACCCTGCGAAGAACAGGATTCTTGTGCTGTCAGCTGTGCCAGGGACAGCCCTGGCTGCTCGCTGCTGGGATGCCGGAGCGGGCAGGGGGATCCTCTCCCAAGGAGTGATGATGAGAGCTCGGGCTGAGTAAGAAGCAGTAGCACCAGGCTTCGGAGGAGGAATATAGCCTGGCTGTCCTGGGAGCAGGACAGGGTGACTCTGCGGGAGGTGTGGGGAGTGGGTTCTTCTGGGCAAGGCAGGGACCAAGGTGTCTGCTCTGCTCTGTGTCTAGGCCTGATGTGTCCTTTCCGGCACATCCGCGGTGAGAAGACGGTGGTGTGTAAGCACTGGCTGCGGGGGCTGTGCAAGCGGGGAGACCAGTGCGAGTTCTTGCACGAGTACGACATGACCAAGATGCCGGAGTGTTATTTCTACTCCAAGTTTGGTAGGTGCTGGGATCCGAGCGGAGGCCTGGCAGTTTCGGGGTGGGGTTAGGAGAGCTCTAGCAGATCCAGATTTGTCTGGGGCAAGGCGGGGGTGTGCAGCTACCAGCAGATGTTCAGACGCTCCCGACTCCATCTGAGCCAATTCTTGTCCTGTCTGGGGCCCATGTTAGCTCTGCCAGCACGGGTGGGTAATGGGGCCTCTCTAGGGCAGTGGTAGTGGGTGAACTGCCCTGGTGAAAGCACATTCCGGCCCTGGCTGACCTTACTGAGTTCTAACCCACCCCAATGCCCGAATTCTAGGTATGCTTGAGAATGGTAAGCTAGTGCCACCTGCTGTCTTTAAGAGAACTGCCCTCTGGATTCCTTGCTTGTCTCTGCCGAGGAGCCAGCCCCTGTTCTGCAGCGGGTTCCCGTTTCGCCAGGAGGTATGGGAATTCCCTGCCAGCCATACCCTGCCCTGAGCCAGCTACCCCCAGCGCAGCAGAGCCAGTCCCTTTGCGAGGTGCATTTCTCAGCCAGGCGTTTAATGTTAACGTCGGTTCCGTGGGCCAGGTTCAGGGGGCTTGGCCCTGATGTCAATGCACCCGTGCAGGTGGAGGCCCCTCTAGCAGAGCAAAGTGCTGCACCCCAGAGGGACCTGTTCTTGTTCAGGGTGTGAGCTCCAGAAAGGAGCCCGAGAAGGAGGGAAGTGTTCTGAGCATCAGGTAGGGAGCACCTGGACCCTCTTCCCCCCCCTGCCCTCCGGTCACCTCAAGTTCGATGCTGTGTCAGTACTGACTTGACCCTTCATGCTTTTGCTGGGGGGCGGGAAGAAGGGTGTCTCTGCCTTGGGACTTTAAGGTCCAGAGTCCTGTTAGCTTTGTGTGAACATGCGCCCGTTTTCCAAAGAGCTGAGGTTCGGCCCAGTGTCTGTGGCCAAAAACCTCCTCTCCCCTTCTTATTGTGCAGCACGGTCTCTGCTAGCTGGGGGCTGCATTCCAGCCCAGAAGTGGCTGCCTCTCAGTGGCACTGTGTGCGCAGCACTGAAGAACTTTGGTGCTGTATAAACTGCTGCTGTTGTGGTACTTTGCAAGCAGGGAGTGCCTGAAGGGGTGGGAGATCTTTGCCTGCTCTCATCTCAAGGGGCAAGCGTACAACAGGGTTGCTAAAAATCTTTCATCTCCATAAATATTCTCTCCAGGCGAGTGCAGCAATAGAGAGTGCCCCTTCCTTCACATTGATCCAGCGTCCAGAATTAAAGACTGTCCCTGGTATGACAGAGGGTTCTGCAAACAGGGTGAATACCTTGCACTCGGTAACTAAGTGAACGGGTGCCCACCACTGACCCAGCCCAATTTGTAGCCATGGGTAGATTTCTAGGCTGACTGAAATCTCTCCCTCTTTGGATGTGCGTATGTGGCAGGTCCTCTGTGTAAATACAAACACACCAGGAGGGTGATGTGTGTCAACTACTTAGCTGGCTTCTGCCCCGAAGGACCCAAATGCAAATTCATGCAGTACGTATCTGGAGGGGTAGGAGAGTGGACGTGACCTTGGCAAGGCCTTGTGGGGGTCTCTGGCCTGCACGGCCATGGACAGCTCTCTACCAAAGCCCAGAGAGTGGGCTGTCAGTCTGTCTCTGACTGAGATAGATGAGCTGAGCCCCAGCCTGGGCGCGACCTTCCTCTCTGCAAAGCAACTTGATTTGTGGCTTCTTAAAACTTGGTGATTCCCCAGGCACCCCCTGCCAAGTCTGTTCTGTGATCCCGGTGCCATCTGCTGGACAGGGCAAGTGACTGTAGAAAGGAGCATGCATCCTAGAAATATAACTTCTGGGAACGCCAACCCTCTGTGGCTGGCATCCTTTCTGCCCTTCGCCTCCCACCAGCATTCACGCCCTCTGAAACTTAAACCCAGGTCTGCACAACACATCCCGGCCAAGCCCAGCAGAGCTGCATATGGCAGAGGTTAGCATAGTACCTGCCAGTCCTGTGCCAGCCTTTATCAAATCTATTGCTTGATATAACTGGAAAGCGCCGGTTTTCAACTAGAGGCCTCTGTCAACCTTAGCCCTGAGACAGTCTCTTCCCTTGAAAGGGAGCAGAGGCCTGCAGTTAAGGTTTGGATAGATGAGTATTTCAAAGGAGCTAACTGCCTTTCTTTTCCACACCTGCAATAGCCCCAAGGCAGACCTGATGCTGTGTAACTCGGATCTCTCCCAGGTAAGGCATGGAAAGGCGCCAAAGCGCTCTTCTCCCAAGGAGACCTGGGTGGAATGAATATATATATATATATATATATATATATATATATATATATATATATATATATATATATAATTTTTTTTTCCCCAGCGACTTGCTTGTTTTCCCCCAAAATCCTGTTTCTGTCGAACCGAAACTATTCACAAATTCATGTCAAGTTCCCTGAAAAGTTTGGGGTGAACCAAAAAAATTGAAATGTTTCAGTAAGGGTGAAACTGAACCCAAATTTGTCACTTAAATGTTGGGAATTTTTGCAGAAGCCCAAGGACTACATTCCCAAAACATTGTGGGGTTGGGAGGTGGTGCCGACCCCTTGTAACCTTTAGCCTGGAGGGTAGGGCGCTCTGCTAAGATATGGGAGACCTGTGATCAATACCCCCCCTCCAGCTGATGTGGGGCTGGGATTTGAACTGGGTCTCCCATATCACAGGCCAGTGTCACAGCCACTGGGCTCAGGGATATTCTGGAGAAGGGTCTTTCTCAATCTCCCTTGTTGAAGCTGTGGCGCTTCTTACAAATAGTCAGTCATTGGAACAGGAACGTGCGTGCTCTCGCGACCCAGCTATCGAGTCATTCGCGCTCTCTCTGTCCCAGCGACTATCCATTGTCATCCAGAGTGGCAACTCACTGCCATTCATGACCATGAAAGTTGAGATCTTGGGTAATAGCATGACTCCAGCAGCTGGGTCTTTAAGAGGGAAAAAACATTGACAAAAACACCAGTTGCCAAGGCTGGAAATCCTGCTTTGACACCCTGAATGCTCCTGCCCTGTATCCGTGCTCCAAGTGGTCCCGGTCCTGCCTTGATTCCACCTCGCTTGACTGATTCCTCTTGTGTTCTTCAGGGACTGCTGCTGCCATCCCAGGCTGCTGATAGCAAGAGCGTTCACGAGCAGCAGGCCCCGGAAGTCCTGTTGCTTTCTCGTCAGCCTGGGGCTAGGGCTGCCCAATGCCAGAGGAAGGCGGCACCTGAGGCTGGTGGCTACCCCTATGGAATGCTCCGGCCCCTTGGGCAGGTCACATGCTTCAAGGTGAGCGTCTGGAGCTGGTTGGCTGGGAAACTCTTTATATTGCAACTAGTGATCCCCCCCACCCCCCCGAACAGAGACGTCAGTACTTGGAGTAAGACTTGTGGCCTTATTCCTTAGGCTACTGCCGTTGAGGGACCAGTGAATTCTAAGGTGTTCCCACCCCACTGCTGTTCCTCAGTGGATAGAACAATGTTCTACTTCAACTTAAAAATCACTTGGGTTTACTGATTTGCAGCAGTTCTCAGCCCACTAGCCCCTTGTCATCACATGCTCCTCAGACTTCTCTGTTCTCCTGGGTTTCTCAACCGTTTTCTCATGCAGCCCATAGGACTGGGGGGATCTGGATTGGCAGGAAGGGGGCAGTTGTCTTTAAAGTCAAAATATTCTTAGACTGCAGTGCTATAGGAGCGAGGAGGCAGGATGGGACACTAATGCCACTGAGGGGACTTTTGTCAATAGTGTGTACGTTCTTTTGGTCAGTACATTGAGTGCCTCAGTGACCCGCTCATGGCACACATGGGACAGACTATCAATCCTACCGCCGGGGAGCAGGAATTAATTTATGCAAGAGTGGCTCAGGCTGGGCTGTCAGCATTCCTGCATAAGAAGAGCCATGCCAGATCATACCAAGCCACTATCTTCATCTCTTACGCCAGGACAAGTTGTGGGGGGGGGGGGTAGTTTTTGTTTTAAATCTCCATCATGGACAACGGCTGTCTGCTGTACTGGGTTGATCTTGCTCATAGGGGCTACACAAAGTCAATGTCCTCCTATTTGTTTCCCTTGCAGTGTGGAGATAAGGGTCACTATGCCAACAAATGCAGCAAGAGTCGGCTAGGAATCCAACTGGGGAAATGATTTGCGAGTGTTCCGGGAAGAAAATCCAGAGGAAGATGCTGTGTTGTGATATAGTATCAACAGGAGGCCAATCAGGGTAGCTGATTTCTTTCACTGTAGAGCCCAGTCAGAGCCATCCTGCTCCATACAGTTTTTTGCAGCTCTTTGCTAAGAGAACAGGAAGGGGGGGAAATGCAGTTGCTCTAATGTAACTGTAAATTGGATGTTTATTTTCTGACCCCATGCTGCTGGGTTGGCAGGTGGCTCAGCTCTCAGCCTGGTGTGTCAGACACTGATAATCATGCCAATACTACAACATGTTTTTTAAAAGGCACAGTAGAACAGTCGGTCTGGATTCTGGTTAATATTCAGGAGACTGGTGCATGCAGGGATAAGGAAGTGTTTCAGCAGGAGTGAAGTTGAAAGAGTAGCTGGTGGCTTCTAAACTACAGTTCATCACACTTGGCAGGATGCCTTGTACTCAAGGCAAAATCAAAGTTATTCCCTCTCCGTGTACCTGAGATGGTCTCCCTTGAAAATTTCATGTAACTTTCTGTCAAAGGCTTTTCTAAGAAATTGAGAAGGAAGCTGACTTTTCTGTAGTTTGGAGTGGCTAGAGTACAGGCTGGGTACCAGAACTGGGTTTCATCACTGACTCCGACTTGACGTGTGACCTTGGGCAAGTCACTTAATAGCTGTGCACCTCAGTTTCCCCATCTGTAAAATGGGGCTAAACTACCTCAGAGAGGTGTTAAGGCTCGTTAGCTGCTTTGCAATTAAGCCTCCAGTGGAAGATGTGATAAGTATCGCATTTTAAGAGAACACATAGTACAAAGTCAGAGTTAGAATACACTGGAAACTTATTGCAGGGGACAGTCATTTCTTGGTGAAATGTGGTTTTACTCTTGTTCTTCTTCCAAAGGGGAGGAGTTTTTTGAATGCTTCTGTAACTTATTTGTAATAAAGCTTTTTGCCAACAGTTCTTCTACCTCTCATGATTGCATTACACTTTTACAAGCCCTCTGTCCTGGAGAGGAAACAAAATCTTAGCCAGCTCAAGGAGGCTAGAATCAACACTATTCCAATCACTCGCTCTTGTTTGTTCTAGAAGGGTGATGCCTACCCAAAGGGCAGCCTGAATACTAAATACTATGGCTTGTCCTCTGCCAGCAATAGGATGCTGCAGTGCTAATGTTACTCCTGCTTCGCTTTAGTGCCTCTTTACAGGTCATTACTGAAGCAGCCCTTGACAGGCCAGCATGTTATGTACAAAGGAGAAACCGGGCCGTGTGGATGCCATCTTTGCATTGCACGGGGTAGGCGAAGTGTGGTGGAGAATGGCTTTTTCCTACTCTGATTTCTACGCTGTCAAACTACCGGTTTGTAACTCTCCAGACCAGATCTGTCTTAGCTTGTACAATGCTTGACTTGCCAACATCATTATTCTTAAACAAGCCAGGCTTTGCAGAGCGTGAAATCTGGGCCTAACCCTATTCCCTTACACTTTCATGAAGCCCAGTGACAAACAGCATGCCTTGCTTAACACTGATCTGCATCGATGCGATGGGGGACTTGGAATGGGACCAGGGGTTAAAATACTTCCCCCCTCCAAGCATCCATAACAGGCCCCTTGTTTTACAATTGAATTGGGGGATGGGAGCAACTAGTCCCTCCAAACTACTGCTCTTCCTCTTATTGGCTGGGACCCTCTGCCAAATATTTACACTGGAACCTGAAATTCAAATTTAAAACAGCTGGAAGCAAGAGCCTGTAATTCTCCCCCTTCCCAGAGCTGTGCTCATGGGCCTAGAACATATGGAACCAGATTCAGGTTTGATACGGGCTAAAAGCAGTAGCTATTGGGTTTTGATCCTCCCATTTCTGTTCTATAATCCAGCTCTTGCTGCTTAGATACTAAACATCAACTCAAATTTCCTGTTAGTGCTCTAAGGAAACTGTCAGTCTATGCAGAATGTGCCCCTACCCCCTCTGGCTAATAGTACAATGGTACACGAGGGTAAATAAAAAGCATTCCCTTTAGCAATAAATTAATGTTGTTGATTACAACAGACGAGAGAGCTGTCCTGCAATCCCTTGTGTTGTGTTCGAATGCAGATCGTACGATCTATGCCTGATTCTCACGCAGCAGTCTGGTATTTTCTGTCTCTGGTCCTTGAATGCAGTGATGCCTTCCTCAGTGATACCTGCGCCAGCGATCTTGTTCTTTACAGAGTGAGAAATACAAAGTTAACGCTACAATATGTTACCCCAGTGTAAAATAGTAATGTTTCTCTGGTAGTGTTTAAAGTCCTCCTAGCTATTCAAATGACCATAAATGTCTAAGCTGCTTTATTGGAGTGGGGTTTAACTGATCTTTTTGGTTTACCATAATGGTCTCCTGCAGGTTGACTCTGCTATGCCAGACAGTTGAAGCATGATAGTTCAAAGAGGAAGGGAGGAGAACACAGTGGCAGGAATGAAGAGGTTTAAATCCTAATTACACCCAGCTAGTAGCAATAAGAGTATTCCTACACATCAAGCTCAAGGGGTTAGATGTTTCCATGTATCTGTGCATGTGCCCAGCCCAAGTGCAAAGCGCGCTTCTTTGAGCTTTCCCCAACATAAACACATGTATATTAACACAATCCCCACCTCCCATTATCCTACCAAACCAAGATACTTCACTGCACATGCTTCTCCCGCAGGGGAGAGGATGAGTGAACAAACACGAGACAGCTGTGTAGTCACGTTGCTCAATGCAGTACAGGAAGGTGCTGAGATGGGGATTTGTGCAGCAGGCACTGGCCTTTTTGACGAGCTGTATGACTGAAAGGGGATGGTGGCTGGAAATTACGTTTTTAAATAACTTAAGGCGTTTGGTCTTCAAAGCGTTTTACAACGTTAACCTTTAACTCAGAGTCCTACAGCAGCTCTTGCAAAAACAGATGCATGACGGGAAGTTGCTTAAATTCAGCAGTGTGAGGAAAGCCCTGTCCTAGAAACTACCTGAAACAGGAGAGTATGCAAGATAAACTATGTATTTCCCAAGGGGGAAGGGAATGCAGTATGTTCTCAGTCCCTCGAAGCCAGCACCATCGTCACCAGCCTTCTGGACAGGTAGGAACAGTTATCACTTTCTTCAGAGCCCATCACTCCCTTCATAGACCAGCTGACTAACGTAGGGTATTCCCTTCTACCAGCTGGGGAATGAGACCACTGCCTCTGTAACATGCTTGGTTCCTATTGTGCAGGGTATTAATCACAGGGCATGAAACCACCAACCAGCCTAGGCTAATGTTCACCACCATGTCAGCTTTTGCTTTCCCCCCCGAAAGCTTTAAAATCCATAAATAATGGATAGCTCCTGTCAGTTGCCTGACAGAGAGCTCCAGTATTAGTGTTCATAATCCTGAAATCACTTGGCTAATGAAGAGATTTTTTTTCCCCTCTAAAACAAAAGAAGGATTTGCTTGGAAGAGACACATGCCAAAAAGAAAACCTTACTCAGATGCTCGTATCTCCAGCCATAGCTGAGGATGCAATATCCAGCCAACAACATGGAGATTCCAGCAGCTCCACCCTTCTTTACGTCGATGTATTTGTTGTAGTAACTGCTCCAGGCTGTTGAAATAGAAACAGGGCCAGCTTGGTTATTCATCTCAAATTAGGGCTGATAGACTACTATAATTTTAAAAGCCAAATGGTTGGATCAATCAAGCCACTTCCCTTTTACATTAAGATAACTCATGGCAAATAACTCCTCTTGTCTCTCACATCAACATACTGCTGGTTTTTTTTAGACTAGGCTCCAGCCAAGTTAACATACAGAGAAGAAGCAAGTGACCCAGGCTCACCTTTCTGCACTGCTCCGAGCAGTCCCTTTGGAGAGAAGTCGCAAGCTGCCAGCCAGGCAGGCAGCTCCCTGAGCTTTACATCCATCAGACATCTTTCTACGAGGGGAGCTACAAAATAGTCACAAAAGTCAGGTGGGAAAACAGGGCTGGATATTTTGCCCACAACCACCACAGTCTGCATACTGTACTCTACGCACGGACTGTTCTCTAGCATAGTTCAAAATTATTCCAATAATGCGGCTTTCCCTGCTACTTTCAGGGAGGAAAAACATACATCCCTTCCCCTTGGACTGGAGAGATCTTATGCTGTACTGAGATGTGTGTCCTGCCTAGAAAAACAATGCCCACATTAAGGGAAGCAACCTTACTTTTCCATGGAAAGCCATGCTATTCCTAGTGAATGCAGTTATGGTCCCAGGAGAAAAGCTTGTAAATGAGTGCTCACTTAAAGAACAGTCAACCAATAAGTTCCCCCCGACCGAATCCTGATTTTATATAATGGATGTAGCCCATCAGTGGTCGCAATGCAGTACATCTCACAAGTGGTGATTGAAAGCCTCCTTTTACCTTGCGGTCCTTCCAAGAAACCAGGCTTTATCTTCATCTTGATCTCTGCGTCCCTCTGGAGAGGTCTCCCTGGAAACATGCTCAGCCTCTGATAACTAGGATACAATTCTGGAAACCACTCCAGTCCAATAGATCTTGCCTGTATGTTCCTGCCAGACAATTGGAAGAGGCAAGTAGGTTGGTTTTCAGAGGTGTCGCACAAGTGTTGTTTCAAAGCCAGCTCATTGTCTCTTCTCCCTGTATTCAGAACAGACTCGGAAAGTAAGGCAATCTGCTTTTCATCCACCAGAAACTGTTGCACACAGGCAAGGTAGTTGCTGGCTATTCCTTCACTGGCTCCTCTGAGAGTCTCTCTCACTGACGGGTGAGACTTCTTGGTGAGGGAAGCAGAGAAAGAGGCCTTAGAATCCACATCACCATTTAAGTAAAACTGCTTCTCTTCTGTCTCGCTTTTAGCCACTCTGTCCAGCGGAATGAGACCATGAGGGCTCTTTCTGCAGTCAGCCTTGCCAGGATCGCTGAGTTCGTGCATTTCAGTTGCAGTTAAACAATTGCCTTTTTCTCTCTCTCCACTCAAGGTATTACTTTCTGCAACCTCCAGACTAAAAGCATTTGTGTTCATGGCCCCTGTACCGTTCCTGTTCTTCCAATGGTCAGACTGGACTATGTCTGCATGGCTTTCAGAGCAGTCTGGAGCCAGCATTTCCGGATACCATCCCTGGGTCGTACAATTACGTGTGGTAGCACTGTCTGCCAGAGTGCCCTGAATTTTGGATTCATTCCTACCTCTTAGCACTTTGACACGATGTTTCTCAATAACTACTTTCACTCCCTCAATAGCTGCCCTAGGAGTACTTTCAAGATCACAAGTGGGTAAATCCAGAGAACCAGCCACCTCCTGTGTTGGAGACGCTACTTTCCTTTGTTTCTGTTTTGCAGAAGATTTTATTGGGTCATTAGGAAACTTTGAAGCAGATTTTCCATCCTTATTCAAAGAAGAAAGCTCCAAAATGCCACCAGGTGCTGAATTTTCATCGTGAGTAGTATTTTTACTTCTGCTTTTCTGTTTGGTGGGTAACTGCTTTGCTTTTGAAGTCCTCTTCTCTGCCGCATTCATGTGCATTCTGGCCTCTTCTTGAACTACTGTCATTCCTGCATCTCTGTGTGTCTTTTCAGAAGTCAGTTTAATTTGCCACTTTGTATTTTTACCTAGCTTTTCTGCAGGCAAGTTGCTAGCTATTTCTGATCCAGCCGTACTCCCTATTTGTAAGGGGTTTAATTTCCTTTCTGCTTTGTTCCCTATTGTGTCAAAGGATTTTTTCTTACTTTCTCTTTCAGAGCTATTGTCTGGGATTGTGATCTTCTCTTTGCTTTGTCCCCTTTTTTTCTCAGTGGCCAAGAGTCCAACTGGCTTGGAATGAGACGCTTTCAAGTCAGGAGAGGCCACATTGCCTAAGTCAAAAGCAGTTTTCGTGTCTCCTGCCATCTTACAGTGTGGTAGGTGGGACTTCAGTCGCTTAAATGGCTTCCTACAATAGGGACACAGTTCCATTCCTGGGGGGACATCTGCCATCTTTCTGTCTGGAAAGAAAAATAAAAAGCATTATCTACTAGCATGTGTCATAGCAAGAACAGCTCCTGTGATAGGAATTAGGGTGAGATGCTGCTCAGGAAAGGTAGGTAGGAGTGGAAATGAGGCCACTACAGGGACTAGTTAGCATGAGGAAGTTACATTTTATCCTGTTTAGTATGACAAGGTAAACAGAAAGGAAAGCACACACCATTGAAGAGAAAAAAACACTCCCAAGTAAAAAAGACAGTGGCTGAGTGAGATTGAGGTACAAAGGTAGAAAAAGCCTTAGATTGGCCAAAATTGCAAGACTTATACAGGTTTCAGAGTAGCAGCCGTTAGTTTGTATTCGCAAAAAGAAAAGGAGTACCTGTGGCACCTTAGAGACTAACAAATTTATTAGAGCATAAGTTTTCGTGAGCTACAGCTCACTTCATCGGATGCATTTGGTGGAAAAAACAGAGAGGAGATACAGTAATGCAACTTGCCAGGGTCCCATGCATAAAACATGTCCTTAACTAAGCATGGCACTTGCCTATGTCCTGCATTAAACCTTGAATGATTGATCCTCGCCTCAGCCATGTGTGAGCTTTGCACTTGTGACGGTAGGGGTCCCTGAGCAGGATAACTCATTCATGCTGCCATTTCTGCACCTTCTAAAAAAAAAAAACAAAACAAAAAAAAAACCAAAAAACCAAAAAAAACCCTCAGCCATGGTGGAAGGAGATTGAGTTTTGCAATGACCGAGGGCTCCTGCTGAAGTGTTTCCCTTCCCCCTCCTCGAGCAGTTAGAGGCACAAAACCTCAAAGTAAAAAAGCAGCAATGTTTTCCTGACTCCTAAGCCCCCTGAAACGATAAACGCACTGGGGGCAGTGGGGAGAAGAAAGCAGGGCTGAGTGTTGCCTGATCTGTCTGTGAGCCATCTGTGAAAATAAAAAACACCTCCCTACTCCAGCCTTCTGTCCCAGTGACAGTCGCTCTGAGAGCCACAACCTCCTGGCTGGTTTCAGAGTAGCAGCCGTGTTAGTCTGTATTCGCAAAAAGAAAAGGAGGACTTGTGGCACCTTAGAGACTAACACATTTATTAGAGCATAAGCTTTCGTGAGCTACAGCTCACTTCATCGGATGCATTCGGTGGAAAATACAGAGGGGAGATTGATATACACACACAGAGAACATGAAACAATGGGTTTATCATACACACTGTAAGGAGAGTGATCACTTAAGATAAGCCATCACCAGCAGCGGGGGGGGGGGGGGAGGGGGAATGGCTGAGCTCTCTTCCCTCCCCTTCTGTGGCTGGGAAAGCAGCTCCCTGCTCCCAAAATATCCCTCCTCCTCCTCCTGCAGCAGGACCAGCTGCTCTCATTCCTACCTGCTCAGCGGGGACGTGGCATTGGGGGCAGCTTTAGTTCCCGCCCTGTGCTCCAGCAGCCTGTAGGCTGCAGCAACAGCATTTCCCGGGGGAAACACGAGCCCTTGGAGCGTGGTGCCTGGCTCCTCTATCCACCCTCTGCCCCCTGCTCTGAGAGGGGCTCTGCTGTCTCACGTGGTGGTGTTAATAAAGCTCTTGTTGAAGCTTGCGTGACCCTGCCACGTGACAGCAACCAGGGGCTCGATCCCCCCGGGTTGTGATGTTTGCTGCATCCGTGTTACAAAGGAAACCACAAGAGTTCAAAAAAAACTTGAGCCCCTCCAAAGCCCTCCCACGTTGTGAGATTGGCCTAAAAGTCATGAGATTTTAAAAAGAATACATTTTGGGGGTTGGGGTGGTTGGTTGTTTTTTTAATTTGCCTTCTGGGGTTGGAGCTGGGGGGAGAATCACCTTTTCCAGCTTTCCTAGGCAAAAGCAAGAGCTGGAAACGTATCTTTGTTTTTCAATGAAAGCTGAGCGCATCGGGAGTTCAGGAGCTGGGGCTTTAAGCAAAACACCATGACAAGTGGGATACAATCAGGAGTTGGGTAACGCTGAAAGCAGCTGCTGAACCTAGGCGTTCAGCTAGTGACCAGCTTTTCAATGTGAAAAAATAGGACAAGAAGGGGAGGCAGGCCGGTATCCTGATGATTTGAGTTCCTCCCCTGGGGAGGGTAGTGACAATATCTACCCCTCCAGTCTCCTTGCTGTTATCTCATTTGCCAGTCTCAAATCTCGCATGGGAGATGCTCAGAGGCTAGGGTGATGGGCACCAGACGCAGCCTCTAAAAGAAACAGAATAAAGCCATTGGTTACAGGTGTCCCATAGGGGCGTTAATAAAGCTGTTGTTGAAAGGGGTCCATGGGGGGGCTGTTTGCCTGAGGGTGTCAATAAAGCTGTTGTTGAAGGGGGTCCATGAAGGGGCTGTTTTGCCTGAGGGTGTCAATAAAGCTGTTGTTGAAGGGGGTCCACGGCGGGAGCTGTTTGCCTGAGGGTGTCAATAAAGCTGTTGTTGAAGGGGGACTCAGCACAGGCCCTGCGAGGGCCCCCACACATTAATCTCCCTCCCCAATGCATCCGATGAAGTGAGCTGTAGCTCACGAAAGCTTCTGCTCTAATAAATTTGTTCGTCTCTAAGGTGCCACAAGTCCTCCTCCCCGTTCCGCCGCTGCGCGGACCCCCTCAACGCAAGCATTAGGGGGCCTCTTCTCCCCCTCAGCGGGGTGACATCAATCCTGCCTGATACTAAATACCATTTTCTGACACTGTGCTACTGTACCAGCCTGGCTGAGTCGCTGGGAGGAGTCAGATTCCTGCCTGGAATTCCCATCTACGATTCAATAAAAATAACATTTCCAGACAGGCAAGACACTGGTCACCTACCCAGCTAGGTGGAGGTGCAGCGCATGCGCAGAAGCCTCAAGGACCAGCTGTGGTGAATGCGCATGAGCACCAGGTCGCTAGTCTGGCCTTTAGACACACGCATAAAAGCGGCACGTAGCCAATGCGCATGCGCAGTACGGAAATGCTGCGTAGGGCAGTGGGGGCGAGGTCAGTGTATCTACGCAGGACGGGAGAGCTGCGGTGCTCGCGCCTGCGCAGGAAGGGCAGTGCCGAGAGGACGGGACAGCGCGCCTGCGGGGAGGTCCGACTGTGGGCAGTGCGCCTGCGCAGATGAAAGCTGGGCGGGGGCGGGGGGCTGAGTATGGCCACTGCGCCTGCGTAGGAGGCGGAGACGCCGGAAGCGGCTGAGCGAGCTGAGGAGGGCCGGGGGCTTAGGTTTGGCAACGGGGCCGTGGTTTGGGCTCCGGCCGGAGACACCCCGCGCCTCTGAGCCCAGCCCCCCCCCGGAGCCCCGCCATGAGCTGCCGGCAGCCGCTGCCGAGCGAGCGGGGAGCGCGACAGAGGTGAGCGCGGGGGCGGCCGGCCTCGGGGGGAGGGTCCCCCTGGGCAGCGCGGGGGGGGGTCCAAGGTGGGGAGGGTCCCCCTGGGCAGCGCGGGGGGGGGTCCAAGGTGGGGAGGGTCCCCCTGGGCAGCGCGGGGGGGGCGGGTCCCCCTGGGCAGCGCGGGGGGGGCAGGACCGCATGGGGGAGGGGAGAGCTGATAATATTGCGGCAGTGGGGAGGGGGCACATTGCTTTTGGCCCCTGCCCCTTCACTTGGCCTTGGTCCCCCATTTACACTGCCCCTAAGCCCTGCTGGGAACTGCCTCACCCTTACGCTGCCCCCACCCCACCCCACCCCCGGGCATGTCTGTATTGCAGTCAGATGCCTGCAGTTGACTCAGGCTTGAGGGCTCAGATGAAGGAGCTGTTTAATTGCTGTGTAGGTGCTGGGCTCAACCTGCATCCTGAGCTCTGGGACCCTCCCGCCTCACTTGGTCCAGCCTGAGCCTCATGGGAGATGTCTACACAGCAATTAAACAGCCCTTTAGTCCCAGGAGTCTGAATCGGCTAACACAGGCCAGCCGCAGGTGTCTGATTGCAATGTAGACATACCCTAGGTGGGCAGCATAAGGGTGGAGGAGTTCACAGCAGGGCCTGGGGGCAGTGTACTCTTACACAGTCTCTCTCTGACAG
This sequence comes from Dermochelys coriacea, assembly GCF_009764565.3. Classification (NCBI taxonomy): domain Eukaryota; kingdom Metazoa; phylum Chordata; order Testudines; family Dermochelyidae; genus Dermochelys; species Dermochelys coriacea. The sequence goes on from NC_050081.1 coordinate 4,065,999, forward strand.
CTAGTGAATGTCTAGTGATCAGCTCAACATGGCTGAAACAGCTCTTAATCATTCCCCCTTCTCCAAGCCCTTTCTACTATGTCTTTGCTTGCTTGCTCACTGTGCACAACAAAACCATCCTGCCGATAACCTGGTTGTTATCCCCACCCCGATCTCTCTCTCTAGGTCCTCAAATCCAGACTATGTCTAAATCTTACAGATTCCTTCCACGTAACATCTCTAGAATACAGTCTTTTATATCCATCTAAACAGCTAAAAATCTTGTCCAGGCTCTCGGCACTTCTCGCATCTCAATTACTGCAACATCCTTTCCTCTGGCCTTGACAAATTCAATCTTCCCCGTTCTTGTATCCTTTCAGAATGGTGCTGCAAAGGTCACTTTCCTAGCCCATCACCTTCATCATGTCTTTCCTCTCTTATCCCTCCACTGGCTCCCTCTTCTTGATTATATCAAAAAAGCTACTTGTCTTTACTTTCCAAGGCCCTTCACTACACAGTCCCACTTTACCTATACTCAGTGTAATAATGTTGACTCCCACCTCTGATGGCTCACAATGCCAGCCTGTATCACCCATGTGTTAGCACCTTTCTCCCCTGCTGCCTCTCATATTTGAGGGGAGTTCCCCATAAATATCCATGAAGCAACCTCATTATCCTTCTCCAGATCCCTCCTCAAAACTTTCCTTTGTCACAGTGCTACAGAAAACTTGACAAGGGCTAGGCTGCTGGTGTGCTGAGACCTCATCATATCGTTCTGATCAGTCTTTTCCCATGGCTTCCTTTTACACCCCTGTTAGTTCATCTGTATCTATCTCTTGTCTTACACTTGGAACATAAGCTGTTTGGGGCAGGGACTATTTCTGTACTATTTGCACAGCATGTAGCTCAGTGGCTTTCTGCTCCATGACTGGGGGCTCTTAGGTGCCACAATAATACAAATAAAGCTGCACTATTATTTTGTGATTTGGTACTGACCAAATAACAACTTGGCTTTTGTATAGATTCTGTCCTTATAAACAAATTCCAATATAAGTGCTTTGTTTAAGCCCATCATGTGGTGTGTATTGTTTTCTAGAAGCTAGAATAGCTTTGTCTAGATTTTGTACAACACCCAGCATGTTGGGGCTCTGATTCTGACTACCTGCTGGGTACTATCATCAATGTATAAATGATGGGAAAGAGTTATGTGCCACTAATATTAAGGTTTTGCCAATTTATAAAGAGATGGCAGCATCTTAAAATGTTAAATACCTCTTGGTTGCTGTTATGTTTTGTTTTCATAATATCATGAAGCAACAATGATGTCATAAGAGGATGGCAAAACCATCCCAAACAGTGAGAGACTAACAGGACTGGCCTTTAATGTTATGTTTTTCAAAGCCTCAGTTGGGATGCTTTCATTCAGTGTTTAAAGAAATGTTGACCAGGAACCTTATTTAACTCCAAATGCTGTCAGAGTTGAGAGAATAAAGCAAGTCGTCATGGGTGTCTAACTGCAGGATCTGTATAAGCAAGATGAATTTAATTGGGTAGCTACTGAAAACTTAGTCACCCCCATCCTTTCCCCTGTTGCTTTCCTTGTCGTCGGATGTCATTCAGAAACACCAGGCTCATTTTTAGAAATGTCTGAGTATTAGATAAGTGTCTTATATGCATGGCTAAGACTTTAAAAGCAGTCTAAAGAATTTAAATGTATTTTTCTCTCATTTTAATGGAAGATGAGTCCAAATCCCCTGGACTGCCTTGAAAACGTCCAGCAGGTTACATAGAGAGGGAGATGTATTTCCCAGTGCTCTGTGGTGAGCAGTTGAAGAAAAATATGAAAAGTCATAAGCAGTTGTTGTTGTTTTCTTGAGGAATCCAATAAGTACTTTTATAGTATATGGCTTTTGCTGTTTGTTCAGTCACAGATTCATGGGGTTGACTACAAAATAAGGTAGTCAATAAAATAAATTGTGAATGGGCTGCTGACTTTTTTTTACTTTTTTCCCCTATAAATTTCTTTAGGAAGAGGAGACGGAATGGCAATGAAGAAGATGGCCACATCCCACAGACAAAGCGTAGTACCAGAAATGCAGTCCTTCAGGACTCTTGGGATACTGAGGTGAAATGTTTTCCAATTAGATTACACATTTCACTTAATTTTATAAGCTGGAATAATTACTGCAGTGTGTATAATCACATTTATAGAAAACAGCTAAGTAAAACTTGGTAGTTTTTTTCATTACATATTTTGTATATAAAATTCTGAGGCTTGGCACAAAATTGCGCTTCAAGTATTGGATTCTGTTAACACAATTTGGAAATCAGCATGTTTTCCATTGAGGTTGGTTATTTTTCATTTAAATGGTTTTGTGTGTGTGTATTGTTTTATAACTACTAATTTACTTTATTGGATGCTGTGCAAAAATATATTTTCAAAGTAAGCTAAGTACTTTACAGCTAGAAAAGAGTTTACAGTCTGAAATTAGATGTAACATAATCGGGAAGATGACAAATCGAAGGCTTCAGTAACAAGTAACGTGTGGTTGCTTTGTCTGGCTGTACACATTACTTACGAATTCCGTTGTTTTTTTTAATACTAATTAGTAACAAATGATTTGAAAAGTGATCGAACTAATGAGCACTGTTCCCTATGCTAGTGGTTCTATTGTCCTGGTAAGCGTTACGCAGTGTTCTTAATAAGCAATAGCGCTCATTTAATGTTTGCAAAGTACTTGATTGATGCCAAGTATTTCAGTTTTTTGAGAGAGTTTTGTGGTTAACATGGGACTTGAACTTTAGCTTGCTGGATTCTCCTCCTACCTCTGCCATGTGTTTTCTGTGTGACATTGGGTAACCTCTTAACCTTTCTGTTCCTCAGTTTCCCCCATCAGTAGAACATTGTTTATAGTTGCCTAACTCACAGGGGTAGTGTGAATATTGAGGTCCCAATGCCCACTGAAATCAGTGGAAAGGCTTCCATTGATTTCAGTGGGCATTGGATTGCATCTTAAATTAGTTGTTTTCATAGCACTTTGAGATCCGCACAAGGAAGGTATATGCATCCGATGAAGTGAGCTGTAGCTCACGAAAGCTTGTGCTCAAATACATTTGTTAGTCTCTAAGGTGCCAAAAGTCCTCCTTTTCTTTTTACTGAGAAATTAGTGTGCCTATTTCTGAATTGCAGTAACTTTCTCCTGTAAATGGACTGGGAAAGGTGTGCAAAGGAAGGAGACTCCTTCATGTTTGGGATGGTAATAAGATGATTTTCTAAATGTGTTCAATGTTGTGTGTGGGGGAGGTTGTGTGTAGACCACTTATTGTTAAGCCTGGCTGTTTGTCATGGCAAAAAAAAAATGGTTTGGTACGCATTTCAATAAGTATAAGCTGTATTTTGGTCATACAAAAAGTTGTGTGCTACGTTATTTTAAGCAAAATGTTCTTTATTTTATTGTCATAGTTCTAAACTATATAATTTTAAACTGATGAGTCTTGCTCCTTAAAGGAGTGGCTGGTGTGGCAGACCATGACTTTGTTAAACTTTTTCCACACAATCAAGCTGTTCATCATAGAAGCCATGGGCTTTCTTGATTATTCTTTCTCTGGAAGTAAGACTTTCTGGGATTAGGTTGCCCTTTGGTATAACAGCAGTACACAAAACATCTGCTTTCCATTTGACATCGAATCACTTACCCAACAGAAACATTTCTGCAGGGGTGTCAAGCTGCTATGAACGAACCAAACATTGTGGAGGGAGGAGAAAGAATGTAATGTGTAGCAAGGGTTTGAATTAGGAACAATTAAATTTAAAAATATCGGGGGCAGGGAATAATTGAGTGGCTGAAGCACCTTTGCTTGTCGTATGAACACGTAACATTAGACTGGGCAAAACAGTAAAAACATAGATGGGAATAATTTTGTAGTAGGCATGAAGAGAGAGAGAGTAGACGATGCAATAAAGGTTTGCTGTCGCTATCTGCTATGATTCTAAGAATTGTCCGCAAACAGACAGCGTAGACATGAGCTTTGAGTGGATTCTCTACCTGCCATTCCAGCAGTGAAATCAAACTGTTGAATCTAATATTGAAGTTGCTATTTCACACATACACCTGCGTTGCAAGTCTTTGCAGCTTTGGCAGTAGAGTTAAAAATACCTCTGCCCATATGAACTAAACTTCACAATTTCTGCTTCTGATGCATGCAGTTTATGCAAGAGCCTGATTTTCAGGCTTTTCTGTCTTTCTCCTAGTCTCACCAAGATTTTTAGATCACTGAATCAAGCATGCCATGAAATTAGATTAATACTATTCCAGTATCTCTCTAAGAACTTCCCATGCCAAGTTGTGAAATTGAATCTTGTACTTATGGTGCATGAACATACTTCTAATTTATATCACTTTGAGGGTGCTGACCATATGTAACATCTCTGCTTTGTAACTGACAAATCACCATGAAAACAAGGCGACCTCTGCTTGACGGAATTTCAGAACAGTTCCAGGCTACTGAATTTGGGGCAGAGGGGAGTTGTAACTCTAAACTTCGTAAGAATGGAAGGGAGTGCTTTTCCTCTGAGTGCATGCACTCAAAGTATTTAAGTGAAATGGTAAGTAAGTAATTCTGACTTCTTCTCCCCTGCCTTCAGTTTGAAGACATATCTAACTTCTGTCTTCCGATCATCATACAGAGCTTGATTTACTTAAAGGGATGTTTTCAATTTGAAAATCTATTTGACTATACCGACTAATATTAGACTATCAAAGATTAGTAAAACTAAAAAGTAAGTTTGGCAAGATTTTCCCCCCCCCCCCCCCCATTTGTTTATTTGGGTCACTTGACAGCAATTTAGATACTGTTTTAAAAATCAAGGTGGTGGTTCCTGTGTATCAGTGGCTTTCAACATTTTTTCATTTGCAGACCCCTACAAATTGTCAAATGGAGGTGTGGACCCCTTTGGAAATCCTAGACATAGTCTGCTGACCCCCAAGGGTATGCGGACCACAGGTTGAAAACCACTGTTGTAGCTGAAGAGAAATCACTTGATTTTGTTAGTGGCCGTTCAAACAGGGTATTGATTTTTCTGACTTTAAGTAGCCCTCATGTTTGGCCAGTAGATTTGTCTTCAGTTGTCTAGGTGAGCTAGATCCAGTCCAAAGGATCTTTGCTGTTCCATCCTGTTGGACTATCCTTTCACATAGACAATGCTGTTGACTCCAGCTACACAAAATCCTCCATCAGAAGAAGTTGGAAGAGTCTCTTCAATCTGTAAGCGCAGCTGATTGGCAAATTTAAGTAGTGATGTAGGGTTCTTCCATTTTCCTAGAACTGAGCATGCTACTTGCACAACACTCCTAGACTCTGCTAACTCAGAGGATGAGCTGAAGTTTCTGTAGTACAGTTCAGTCTGCAAATGCACCTTAGAAAATAGCTGTATTAGGGCATATTGCAAATGTTAAACCTTGGCTATTGCACTGGCACTCTGAATGCTTTGACATCGTGTTTTCTGTCCTGCTCAGGATTGTGGTTTTGCATTTGCTAAAAGTTAGCTCTGTATCCTTAGTCTTGCTTAAAAATATCCGTTTATAAACTAGAAATGTCGGTCCTGCCTTCAGATGCACATGCGTGTATTTTTACCTCTTATATAGTCTGTTATAGCATATATGGATTTGCACAGTGCTGTAGCTGATCTTATAAGTTGCCTGGTGTCAAGTGGCCAATTCAGTGGTTTATAGGGGTGTTGGATGGAACCCTTAATGAGGAACAGAATCATCAATGAGGAGCAATAAGAACTTTTTTCTCCTGAGGAAGAATGGGGATCTTCATTATTTTGGCTGACTTATGCTTTTCCTTCCTGAATAATCTTTTTCTTCGTTAACCCCATTTCCTAATGGTCCTCCTGTCATTGGTTAGTCAGGCTGAGGACAGGACACCCTGGATTTCAGAAATATTGCTTCAACGACTGAGTGGGTTACTGTTGTGACATTATTTATTTTGATACTTGCTCTGAGAATCTGAACATGGTTCTGCCAAGCACTGCAGCTAGGCTAGCTCCCACAAATGTTACTGTGGTATCTGCAGCTATTAATTCTGATCCCAAAATGATTTACTTAGTCCTACTTCCAAACTTGTCTCAGAAGACTGAGACTGATGGTCTAAATCAGACCCTCCCCCACCCCCGACAATTTTTCCTAAAATACTTAAGGAAAAACAAATAAGTATGCACATATACCTGTCCAAATCATTGTAATTTATTTATGTTGGGTTTTGGTTTTTTTTGCAGAGTCATAAAAATAATGTACAGTTGTCTGTCTCTACTGCATTGGCTCTCAGCCTTTCCAGACTACTGTACCTCTTTCAGAAGTCTGATTTGTCTTGTATATTCCCAAGTTTCACCTCACTTAAACTACTTGCTTACAGGTTTCAGAGTAGCAGCCGTGTTAGTCTGTATTTCCAAAAAGAAAAGGAGTACTTGTGGCACCTTAGAGACTAACATATTTATTTGAGTATAAGCTTTCGTGAGCTACAGCTCACTTCATCGGATGCATCCGATGGGCAGAGGGGAGTTGTAACTCTAAACTTGGTAAGAATGGAGGGGAAGGGAGTGCTTTTCCTCTGAGTACATGCACTCAAAGTATTTAAGTGAAATGGTAAGTAAGTAATTCTGACTTCTTCTCCCCTGCCTTCAGTTTGAAGACATATCTAACTTCTGTCTTCCAATCATCATACAGAGCTTGATTTTACTTAAAGGGATGTTTTCAAATTGAAAACATATTTGACTATACCTACTAGTATTAGAATATCAAAGATTAGTAAAACTGAAAAGTAAGTTTAGCAGGATATTCCCCGCCCCCCGATGCATCCGATGAAGTGAGCTGTAGCTCACGAAAGCTTATGCTCAAATAAATTTGTTAGTCTCTAAGGAGCCACAAGTACTCCTTTTCTACTTGCTTACAAAATCAGATGTAAAATACAAGTGTCACAGCACACTATTGCTGAAAAATTGCTTGCTTTCTCATTTTTACCATAGAATTATAAAATAAATAAATTGAAATATAAATATTATACTTTCATTTCAGTATAGTTTATAGAGCAGTATAAACAAGTCATGGTCTGTATGAAATTTTAGTTTGTACTGACTAGAGTGCTTTTTATGTAGCCTCTTGTAAAACTAGGCAAATATGTAGATGTACCTCCTGGATGACCTCTGCATACCCCCAGGGGTACACATACCCCGGGTTGAGAACCACTGCTTTACTGGACTTAAATCAAAGAGAAACAAATAAAAAAGAAAGAGAAGAACATGTAAAGCACCTTATTTCTTTTGTATTTTTTAGACTAGCTAGCTAGTAAGTCTGTTTCTGTAACAAATAGAACAAATATCATTTTTCGTAACAGACTTATTCAGCCCTGGGGGACAAATTAAGCCCTGGATGGGGAGATGGGTAGGGAGGTAGCAGGAGCCTGGGGGGTTGGATGGGGTTGGACTGGGGGAGGCAGCGGGAGATGGGGTGTGATCCTGGGAACCCGGGCCAGAGGACGCAGGGGGCGGGTGTGCCCAGGGCCAGCACCTTCCACCACACAGCTGGGGGACGGAGCGCGCGGCTGAAACCTGGGGCCGAGAATGCAGCGTGGGCAAGGGGCAATGGGGGCATCTGGAACCTGGGGCTGGAGTTGATGGTGGGGGGGTGGAAGAGGTGTGAGCCTAGGGCCGGAGCCTTCCACCCCCTGGCTGAAGATCAAGCCCCACCGTCCCCGGGAAGGTGAGGAACTCACACCAGCTGCTTGCTCCTCTGACATTTGTGGCCCCGGGTGAGGGCCACGCTCCTCACCACCCAGGAGACTGTGGCCACACAAAAAGCTCCTTGTGGCCACGGTGTCCACATTTTGAGAAACGCTGGTCTAAATGGCTATATGCTTCAGTTTCTGTGATTCAGGCATTGCTTGGTTCTCCTTTACAGAACAGCAAAGAAAGCCAAAACACTTAACTGATCATTTGTGTTTGACTTCTTTTTTATAATTGTTGCTAAACTGAAGCATTACAACTACTTGGTATATGTATTGATATATAAAATGGGATAGATATAACAGAGGAATTTTGAAGATGTTTGTAACCCTTCCCCAGATACTTCTCTTTGATCTTGCATTTGATAGCCATCTGTTGTTGTGTAGATAATTATCATGATTTCAGCAGTGATCTTATAAGGGACATTATTTGCTTCATTATGGTCCTATATATAAAGGAATTGTTGATTTACAACAACCTGATCACAAGGTAGGTCTTTAATATGATTTGGGCAGTAAAGAGCTTCACATTCTAGTGACTTTTGTATCTGATTTTTAAAAAAAGAAAAGAGAAAAAAATGGAGAATGATATGATGACTGGAGAGACCTGTCAACAGCCTTAGAAGTAGGAAACACATCCCAGGACACAAGTTCTGCTGTATTTTCACCTAACAGTTAAAATTAGAATGCTTTTAGATACTGGAAACCGTCTTTAGTAAGTACTAGTGGCCCTAAAAATTGTATTCTGTTATGACTTGAAATTTAAATATTGATTATTACCAAGTACTGATCATAGTTTTTACCTTGATTTTCAGAAGGTGCCTGTAACGAAAAACTGTAAGGAAAGCAGACTAAAAGAAAACAAAGTGTCCTGTGCGGTGGGTTTCTCTCAAAGGCTGCCATAACTTGCTGAGTGTAAAAGTGCACAGTTTATTTTTTATGCGTTAAGTAGTTTATGAAAAATAAGGTGATTTAGCAAATGTGGATTAGTCGCCACTACATGCCCTTCTTGTGTAATCTCTGCCTTTGTATAATACCTGTAGAAAAAATAGCCAGTCACTTATACAGCATTGACTGATCATTGCATTCTTAACAGAGTATGTTTGAAATCTTTCTCTTTAGCTGACCTGGTTAATTCCAACACTCAGTGCTCTTGCATTAATTTCAAATGCCCATAATTCAGACTCAACAATTCTGTCAGCCTCAGCTGTGTTTTCTTGCTTTTCTGTTACAGTTGGGCTCAAAAACAAAGTGGAATTCATTGCTGTTCTGGTGGAAGCAATATAACCTATTGTATAAATCAATGTTATGCACTCTGCCTTTATAGTTTGGTGTCATAGTCCATGTCAAACACTTACTTACTTAGTGAACCTGATGAGCCTGGATAATTCTGGCTGATGATGTAAGCTGCAGTCTGAGATTTGTGAGCAAGCATTGCTCCAGATCTTGGAGTAAACCCCACAGTGTGTGCTGTTCTTCAGTAGTAGACTCTCTCAAGGTTATGCAATGTGGCTTTACCTCCTTGAGTACAAACACACACTAGATGTATCTTATTGGGCTTGACTCTGATCATTGAAATTGCTGCTGACCGTTCTAAAGAAACGGTATTCCACCAAAAAAAACCTTGATTTATACAGTACAAACATTAGTTGTATGATGGTACTTCATAAAAAAAATCTGAAGTGGCCTTGTAATTAAACTAAGGGTTGGGGACAATATGGACTTGTTACAGGAATATGTATATATTTGCCAACATTTCTTTTCCTTTTCATCAAAGTAATGTACGCCAAGATCAAAGGACATTTTCAGGTGGAAAAACTCTTTAAAATGTAAATTTTTTTTTTGAATTTACTAACAATGCCTTTCGATTAAAGAATGTTTAAAGTCTATTTATAATGCTCACTTGTTAAATTTAATTCAGAGTGGATGATAAATTAGATATTTTCACTTTCTGATTCTTAAGCACTTAGCACAATGCTGCAATATTGTGAACAATGCATGAGAATAACAAAACAGGAAACTGTGTTTAACTGCAACTAAAGCAAATCCATGAAAATATTAGCTATCCTTAAACTTGTTTAGCCTAAACCACTTGATGTCTCTTGAAACGCAGAAAATACACTTTGTGTGTGGAATACTGACAACACTTTATTGGTGTCATGACCATTAAAAGCGTTTATACATTTTAATCTGGTTTAAAGAAAAACACTGTCATCTTATGCAAGCTAAATCATGAGTTCTGTCTTACTTTCTGCATGTGAAAGTGATTTAGTGGGCTTGCTGCTTAGTAGCCTTGAGGCTAACATAGATATGTGGGTAACTTCCTCACTGCAATACTGCACTGTAAAGTGCATTATGTTGCAGAAAACTAAGAACCAGGACTGAAATCTAACTTGCAAATACATAGTGGAAATGTGCTACAAGTATACTGAATACCCTGTTGCATTTTTTTTCCCCAAGTCTCACGTCACTTTGGGTGTTTCACTTCATATGTGCTTCGTGTGATATGCATAGCTGTTCTGAACTTGTTTCAAACCAAATTTTGACACCTGGGAAAAGGGGGAATTTTATGCAACTTTTCACCTAGCTCTAGAGAAGTATGAAATTTACTAAAATCCTGTTCATTCTTTTCTAGTTCTTAAAAGACCAAAATTTTTATTAAAATTCACTTGAAGTCTGACCACCTGATTACAAAGAACTGTTAACCTGTGGTTTTCTAATAAGTTGGGTCAAATAGCCCTAGTGGTTAGTGGACACAATTGCACATCACCTGGGCTTCCTGAAATTTCTCATTGGTCTGACAGTCACTAAAGCAACTGAATGTGCCTTCTTGGCATTCAGTGGATTTACTTCCTGAAATGTCCATTGGACTACACGTGAACCATGAAACTGTGAGAGGGAGATATTGAGAATTCTTTCTTAATCAAGCTGTATAAATATGCATAGGAGAAAAATGTAAATATTACCTTCCTGTTAACCTTTTCTTTGTTTCATAGTCCTCCAGCAGTGATAGCAGCAGCAGTTGCAGTAGCAGTAGCATCAACAGCCCTGACAGAGGAAGTGGTCCAGAAACCAGCTTAAACCAGATAATTGCAGCATCCAGTCCCATCACCCCCCCATCCTTCCATGAGCAGTCTGCACTAAGTCAAGGTCCTTATTTCCACATCAACCAGATCCTGAAGGAGGCACACTTTCACAGCTTACAGAACCGTGGCCGCCCTCCTACATGATGAACCAGCAGTTCCTTGCCTTCTGTGAAGGGACAGCACTGTGTAGATTTGATATTTCAACTTAAAGTTTGTTAAAATGAAATTGCACAAAACGCCTGTTGCCTTTTCAGTCTATATTTGAAATAACAGGTTAACAGGAAATTGTTTACTTGTGGTTTGCTGCACTATTGCAATGCAAAAGGGGCTTTGAAGCAATTTTTATAGGATTATTTTTTGGGGTTGGTATCAAATACATGTACGATGAGTCTGAGGAACCCACATCGGTATTATAGGCGTGCATAATGAGTCCAATTCAGATTGACTGCCTAATCTATTTGTTAGCAGCTGTTGCTTTATGTAAAGTCCTTTCAAACGTTCATCTTCAGTTTTATAAATCTTTTTTAATTTCAATAAACTAGTGAACAAGTTTCCATGGTCAAGCATTATTTGCAAAGGTTGAAAGTAATTAAAAGGACATTCACTGAAAATGTCTAGTGTTACAAGCATCACTGAGTATTACTGTACCTGGAAGACTGGAGAACATCTCATGTAGTTTAGTGGGCGTGCTAAACTTTACCTTGTTTAGTCTTTCACACAGCAGTAAGACATACAAGAAAATCCTTCTCTAGAACTAGGAAGAAAACTTAAACAGCTGAAATTCAAGCTATGAAAAGAACTTCAGCAGTATAACCACTTGAGAGACAGGTAGCATTGGGTATGTTCAGAAAGCATGCTCTGCCATGCCACTCTGAGATGCACAGTAAAAAGGAAAGCTGATTTCAACACTCCAGAAGGTGTTGAGGTTATATGAATTAACTTTTCTTCTTCCCTTACCTAGCTTTACCTGATAAAACTGTGAGGGGGGAGAAGGAAGGGTAAGTGCATTTTGTTAATTTTTTTACTTCAGCAGTCACGCTGCAATATCTTGACCTACTTCTAGTTTAAACAATAGTATAACAAATATACTGTGGCTAGGGGAAAGGGATAAGAGCATGCTGTCTTATTTTCTTAGTAACTAATGCTGAACAGTTTAGCCAGTACAGGCCTGGGAGAGTGTGTTCTGAATGGAAATGAATGTGCAGGCAAACTTAAGTGTTTCATCTTTTTATTAGATCACTTGGTCATGCTAGAGAGCCAACCCAGTTTGAACAGGGATGGTGCAGCTGTGTCTTCCTCCTCTGTTGCAAGCTGTCTGAACAAGGAACCGGGGCGGAATGTTTCCTCTTCTGCTCTTATGACTGAAGGAGGTGGAACCTGTTTTGTTTTTGTTTAAAAAAAAAAAAAAGAGGATCAGTGACTGCTATAGTGCTTCTTACATTGATTCCACATACAGCCAGTTGTTAGCAGCTGCAGGGAGGCATGGTAGGGTAAGAGAATTAAGAACTATATGTAATTGAGTAGGAACTAAGTCCAACCTGAACCCCTGCCTCTCTGGCTACATATACAGGATTACTCAGCCTAAAAAGCCTTGTCTACCCTAGATTTCTAGTACTAGAGAGGGGTTCTAGGTTCTGGCATCATAGAGCTTCCCTCTCTCCCTGTGCAACTTTTTAAACTAGATCAGTATGTTGTTAACTAAAGATTTATAAGAATCGCTTAAATGTGATTGTTTTTACTGACTAGCCCAGGAAAGGGGCTAACTCCATTTTCTCCTGTGCTTTAGAAATGATAAAATACCACTGTCTTTATACCTAGCCAATAGTTTTTGATTAAGTACTCTGCACAATCTTACATGATTTATTACATAGTGGGATCTGAGAAAAGGGGGAGAGCATATCTGCTAGTAATTCAGAAAAGGGGCTTTCTATTAAACTATATATACATGCATCACTGCAGCCACAACTAGTAACACACAGGGGCAGGTATGGAAGAAACACTGTTTCTAAACTATACTAGATACCGTGGGAGCAAGAGGTAGATAACTTTTCTAAAATTGAATAGTTTTGAAACAAGTGTGCTCTTTGAAACAATTAAAGCCAAGAAGTTCTCCCCTGAATTACATGAAGGAGCAGAATGTGATAGGTTGGCCCCCATTTAGGTAAATGTCTCTATTCTTATAATAGAGAAGTGGATCTTTATTGAATGAAATCAGTCAGGACTGTGCCCTATTGCACCATGGTAGAGTATGGGTTCAGTAATGACTTGGAGGGATGAGTGCATTTAAGAATACCGCTTCCTGTAGCGGCTTGGTCTTCCTTGGCTCTCCCAGTCCTCCACCCAGGAGTCCTGCCTAAATAGACATTTAAACAGTGGGGAACGGGTATCAATGTGTACAATTTAGGTTAATATAAAATTTAATACAGAGCAACTGGACAACACTAAATGCCGTTGTAGGTGAAGCAAGCCACTCAGAATGCACACAAGCTTAAATACCCAAGCAAGATTTCTTCAGGAGTACAGGTCACCATCACACTGGAATGAAGTTTATAAAATAGTTAGATAGCATCCCTTAACAGCTTAACATGCCTTGCTACTTCCCTTAAATACAGATGAAGAAGCTAAATTTTAAGTTGTCACTGCATAAACTTAAGTCACCACTGCACTGACATGGTCTGTCAGCTGGGGGCTAGAGGTCTGGCATTTTGTGCTTCTGGACTTCCTTTTGGCCTTTAGCAAATCACTTAAGGAAAATGAGCTAATCGGGTTTTCTGTTGGCTTTTTTTTTTTTAAAAGGGGGGGGAGGGTGTGATTACTTGCAAAACTAATGTGAGGATTAGGATTTGTACAGTATTTTTAAGAGCAGCCCTGCTTGAGACTGTTTGAAAAGCACTTGTCTCTTACTAGGGGTTGCTGACTTAAATATTTACTCAACCTGTTCTCCCTTCGTAAGCACCCCTGAACCAATTTTTTTTTTTTTTTTTTTTTTTTTTTTTTTTTTTTTTTAAATGTCTCAGCAAGCCTGGAACCCTTATTTATAATGCTACTTCCCTGCTCTGATAACAGTAGGGATATGTGGTAAGATTAGGATGGTTTATAACAACTTCACCAACCTGAGTCTGATTTTCTGTGTTTTTAACAGCAGATTTAGTCTTTCGAGAGCTTGACATACTAAGCGGTAGAAGTCCAAATCTTAGAGAGAGAAATAAGGAAATGTATTCAGTCATACCGTTCAGTTCAAGACACTTGCTTTCTAAAAAGTGATATCTGCATCACTGAGCAAATTACCTTATTTGACTAGATGCTAATGGCAAGATATTGTAAGGCTCCTGGGAGCTCAGATTATTGCTTCTATTGGTATACTGATTCTCTGCCCCAGTGAGTAAGCCAAACAGGACCTAGAAGACAGGAAATAAATGCCATTTTTTTTTTTCAGGTGGCTGAGGATTCTGTAACACAGAAACTGCTCAAGTAACAAGCAGCACCTGCCTGTATACAGGTTTCAGAGTAGCAGCCGTGTTAGTCTGTATTCTCAAAAAGAAAGTACTAGTGGCACCTTAGAGACTAACAAATTTGTTTGAGCATAAGCTTTCATGAGCTGTAGCTCACAAACTTATGCTCAAATAAATGTTAGTCTCTAAGGTGCCACTAGTACTCAAACAAATTTATTTGAGCATAAGCTTTTGTGTTACAGATGAAGTGAGCTGTAGCTCATGAAAGCTAATGCTCAAACAAATTTGTTAGTCTAAGGTGCCACTAGTACTCCTTTTCTTTTTGCCTGTATATAGAAACTCTCAAATACACACAGAATTGTCTTTAATGCTGAATTCTTTCCCCAAACATTAACTTAATTTTTGGATTTCAAGGCCGCTGACTTGTCTGCCCGTGCCCTCTTAAATTTGTTTCCTTTAATCAGGGCTTCTCTAACTTACAGGGCTACAGTGGTGCAGCTGCAGCGCTTATAGGTAGTATTTTCACTAAGAACAGCCATACTGGGTCAGACCAAAGGTCCATCTAGCCCAGTATCCTGTCTTCCGACAGTGGCCAGTGCCAGGTGCCCCAAAGGGAATGAACAGAACAGGTAATCATCAAGTGATCCATCCCCTGTCACCTATTCCCAGCTTCTGGCAAAAGGAGAGCTGCTTCTGTCTGTATAGGTACTCCACCTTCCCTAGAGGCAGTACCTAGGTTGATAGAAGATCTGTGAAAAATAGCACTAACTACATCGCTCCACACCTCTGAGTGATGTAGTTATACTGACATAAGTTCCTAGTATAGACCATGCCTCAGCTAGCTGCCTGCTACTATAGTAGCAGAATCTGGGGCTGTCTGTGTGGCAGTTTGTATTTCACAAATTCTAATGACTCTCCCTTTCGGTTACAGAAGGAAGAGATCTGAGTAGGGGTGTGTATCTACCATGTTATAGAGAACTTGCTCAGCAAGCTATGCCTAGCTCCAGCTGACTTTAAATATCCCATCTGCAATGCTGAGTGCAGGCCAATAGTTAGCTGCAGTTGAACTGCATAATGGGAGGAAATGATCAGCCTGCTTGATGACTTTGCAGTAGAATAAAGCAGCAAACAGGTTTTGCAACATTTACTTCTATAGTAGGGAATTACTTTCCCCTAAACTTACAGAGGTTTGTTGCACCAGGCGGTTAAGGCTGCTATTTAAATGTGGAGTGAAAACATCCAAGTCAAATGGATCGATGTTGGCTTCTAGGAAGTCTGTCACCTTCTCAATCCTGCAACAAGGCCAAAAAGATGCCATTACGGATCTTCGTATTAAATAGAAGCAGATTACAAGGTGGACATATGCTTATGATGGGGGTAAGTGGAAATTGCTATTGCAGTGGTCCTACATGAAACTGAGCTGCTCCCCTCGCAGCTGACCTGTGTCTGAGTACAAGCAGGCAGCATGCATCAGAGGAGCAGCAGTTTTCAGTGTCACAAGGGGCTTCCCCAGTTTGTTGTGACAGAAGGAAAACTTGCATTTAATTAGCCTCCTACTGTGTCAACACTTATCTGTGACAGGGAAGAGGGGAATGTACTTTAGTGGAACTTTGAAGGCTTTTCCGTTCCTATTTACAGAACACTCAGAGCGGGAGCCAAGTGGCTGAGTGGGATTTGTGCTCCCTGTTCTTCGGCTTCACAAACCTGTTGCTAAACAGGTGTGATTTCTAGAAGTAAGGTTCTTCAAGACTAGTTCCATGACCAGGCAGAAGAGTTCTCTGGAGGCATCAGTTAGCTATACCAGGTCTACCCCCGTGGAGGAGACTGGTTGTCCTGGCTCAGCTCCAATACCCCACCCTCATCCCACTCTGACATTTTTAGACTGTGCTTAAGAGTTGGTGAAAAGATGATGGATAATGGCAGACATACCAATGTCCCATAGGTTGCCCTGTAGGGCTTCTAGCTTTCCCTGAAGAACTTCTGTAGGTGGCTTCTGTCATAGAGCAAGGCTGAATAAGCCACTTTCTGTTTAGACTGCCTTTAAGTTGTGATTGTGTGTGAGGAAGTAGGATGTCAGAACTGGACTGAACTTGCTTCAGACCCTGAACGGCCTTTCTGATGCTTGGCTTAGAACGCTGGCAGTGCACTGTACCTGGAGTCCTGCTTGCTCCTGCTGGTTTTTGCTTCCTCACTCTTAGCCGTTAGGACTATATTCAAATAACGCAGATCATAGAGCACCTGCAACGCCCTGTTCTGAGTCATTGGGAATGTGCCTTCCTTCTGTAAGGAAGGCAGAAGGGTACGTTTCAACATTCTCTTTATAATAATGGGTTTCAGAGTAGCAGCCGTGTTAGTCTGTATTCGCAAAAAGAAAAGGAGTACTTGTGGCACCTTAGAGACTAACAAATTTATTAGAGCATAAGCTTTCGTGAGCTACAGCTCACTTCCGAAGTGAGCTGTAGCTCACGAAAGCTTATGCTCTAATAAATTTGTTAGTCTCTAAGGTGCCACAAGTACTCCTTTTCTTTTTATAATAATGGTTTCCAAAGGTTTTTTTCAAGACAGAACACACAAAATACTCAGACCAATCAGCAGCAGGCTTAAGTCCGACAGTTCAGTTAACTATCCTATGCCACATCTGCTTGTCACATCCTCTTTGTATGTTGACTCATATTGTATGCTCCTCAGGGCAGACACGGTCTCATTTGTGAAGTGCCATGAACGTCTTAGCCCTAACTCTTTTAAAGGCTTCTGGACACATTAGCAAAGCCACATTGAAAAGAAATGACCAAACCAGTCATGCCAAGCATCTCCCGAAGCAGAAGAAAAGACTTAAGTATGTTCTGACACGTGTATTGGACAAAAAGCATTCACTTCAGTTTCTAAAATTGAATATGAAGAAGATCTCCTGTCTAGTCTATTACTGTAGTAACACCATGGCTCTCCTGGAACTGCAGCCATCTCTCTTAGCATCATGCTAATGGGAAAGTAGGGCCTTAAAAAGCTCTGTTTCCCTTTCAGAGGCCTTTGCTGGCAATCCAGGCAGACAGGTGGAAGAAATAGAGCATTGTCACTAGAGCATGCAAGCGGCTACTTCCCTTTCCTGCACAGGCTCTCAAGGTCTTACAGCACTTTACAGTCTCAAAACCCATGAAAGGAAGGCTTGGATGATAACTGCAGGTGGGGAAACTGAGGCACCGGAGTGTAGAGATTTCGCATTGAGCTGGATCCCAGTCCCAGGCTATGTCCCATAAAACATGCTTAAATTTCTAGGGGCTTCTCAGGGATGAATTTTTGGGGTTTCCTGATCAGCAGGAAAGACAGACTATAATCGTGACTGCACTTGCAGACAGCTTTTAGTACAACCATAAATCCAGGGTGTAGAACAAAATCCCAGCTGCATACCTTCTCCTGCTTCTCTTCAACAAGCTTCTCATAGCCACCCAGCACTTCCGCCAGGCAGGTCTTCAGCAGCAGCTGCAAGGTACGCTTTGGTAGAGCGTGACCTCCAACCCGATTGACTTCTTGACACAAGCTGAATAGGAGGCATTGAACATACCAGGATGGCTGTTGGGGGGGGAAAAACCACACACATGACACCAAGCTGATATGTTCCTGACCTTTCTGTATGGGATGTTGGCATTATCAAGGTGAATGAGAGAGGTTATGTGAATTCTGGGTTTCTCCTGGTATCTTCTCCTTCCTCATCACCAACCTTGGTCTCTTGCCTTCTCCCCTCACAGAACCCTGCCTCAGTGCTCCCATCCTATCCTACCTCCTTACCCTTACTGACTCTCGACATACCCTTTCCCTCATCATCCTCTGGATCTTTCCCCTCCATGAAGCATGTCCTGGTCTCCACTATCTTCAGAACCATCTGTTAGCTGGAAAGGCAGATGGGGCTATCATCCCTTCTATTCTAAAATCAGGAAATATGCAATCTACGACCAACGTACTGATTTTCCCTCCTCTAGGTCTGCCTAATCTTCCTTCCAGATGGGCTTCTAACTTTTTTCCACTCTACTGAAACTGGTTTCATTTTGGTCTTCAGTTACCTCTTCCTGGTCAAACCTCCAGGCTTCTACTCTATCCTCATCCTAGAGCTGCAGCTCAACCCCTCCTTCCTGACATCTTATCCTCAGCAGGGTTCTGAGATACTATCTTTTCTCCTCTGTGTTTTTTGGTGGGGGTTCCCCAGGGCTTTCCCTTTGCTCTTTCCATTAGTTTTAGCCACCATCTGTATTGCTGATAACTCACAAATCTCTTTCTACCACTGGCCTGTCTCCTATCCAATCCCACATTTCAATTGTCTGATGTCCTCATAGGCATCGAGATTAAATACATTAAAGGTTATAAGGTGCTCAGATAAGTACTTGTCTGGCTTCCATCACTGTACTAAGACAGATCTTAAATTGAATACAGACAAAAACTGAACTTGTCTTCCCACTTTTTCTATCACTGTTCACAACACCATCCTCCCAGTCACTCAGGCTTACAATCTGAGGGGTATTTTTTTACTCCTCCTTTTCCCTTACCCCACACTTGCAAGATATTCCAAAACTTGATGCTACTTCCTTCATTCTATCCTTTGCTTTTCCCCCACCCAGCCCTGCCTCTTGTTCAGGCCTCAGTATAGCCTGCCTTGCTTACTGCAGTATCTTCCCTCTTCACCCCAATGTCTCTCTCACACATCCACTTCCTTCAGTCTATATAAAATGCTGCTGCTAAACTCCTCTTTCTTGCCTGTCTGATCATGTAACTCCTCCCTTTCTTCAATCCCTCAGTTGACTTACCAGCCAATATTGCATCAAGTTTAAGCTGCTTGTCACCACCTTCAAAAGTCTACATAGCTTTGTTTCTCCCAACTTTCCTACCCCTGTCCCTACTGCTCCACTAATGCTGCCCAATCTCATCCACTTGTTTGTCAGATTTATACAATCACCACCTTGCCTTCTTTCCTACAGCTCATCCTAGTCCACCTTTGAGTTTGTCTTAAACTCACTTCTGCTGCACTGCCTTTAAGGAATCTTATTGATTTGTACATTATAAGCTGCCTTTTTTAATTCCCCTTTCCCTGACTATCTCTACAGTGGAAGCATCTCAGGGCAGGGACTGTTCTCCTTAAGCATTACTCAGCACACAATGAAAGGTACTGCAAATTAGTAATAAAGCCAAAAAGTTGGGATACAGGTGATGTGGTAACAGTGTTATACACCAACCATTCTGGGTACAGCACCAAGTCAGCAACATGGACTTTAGGGACTGCTTTTAGTGAGAGAGGGAATGTTAGCCAGTGGCTGGCTGGGGCTTATCCCTTACAGCGTATTTACATTCACATTCTATAGGACAGACAGGAAGAAGAGCTCTGTGGAAGTGCAAAAGTCTCTAACCAACAGAAGTTGGTTCAATAAAAGCTCTCTCTCATATCTTGAGACAGAGAGCAACAACACTGCATACGTATTCTTTGGCAGAAATCCTAAGATCTTAAAGTTGCCCCCTAAGACTTGGATATGTGACCGTGAGTGCAGGAAGATTTCATAAGATAGGACAGAATTCAGTGAAACCTCCTAGAGTGAAATGCAGGTTTACTGACTATTTAACAAGCAGCTTTTGGCCTCCCGAAAGATTTCCCTCCATTCACCCAGAGGACATAGCTCACACCTGTACAGGGAGTCGGATCTTTGATGTTACGCTGCTTCCCGTTTCTGTCTCCTCCTGAATTTCAATTTCATCCCAGTTGGTGGCTGTAGCTAAGATAGAGCCAGCTGTATCTAGCAGCAAAGTTTTGGTGAAACTGTGAACCAGGACCTAGAAGGGAAAAATACAAATATTCAGTAACAGGCCAATGCAGGTACTAGGGGTCAGGCAGTCTATTTATGGCTCCCTTGTGTTTTTCATTTAGTGAATCTGCTGAGGAGACTGAGGTGGGCGAAGTATTTTCCATTTGTCTTTAAGAGCGTCACACCAAGGGGATCTGGCACCTCAGAGAGTGACTATTTCAGAGCCATAGCTCAGCCTTATTCATTGGAAATTGATTAGGTACCTAATTCTTGTAGTGGCAGTGTTCTAATGAATGGAAAGTCTCTGAAGAACTAGAACTACAAGCACAGTGGTGGCTGTGGGCAGCAGTGAAAGAGAAACCTAAATAGGAAAGGAATGTGTCCAAAGAAAACTGGCTACTTACTTTTAAAACAGTTGAAGTCCAAATCTGATATGCAAAAAGGCTCTGTTGCAGGAGTTGTTCTTTCACTTCCTGCCACTTGGCCTGCAGGGGATTCACCTCCTGGATTTTCCCTTTCCCCAGCTTTTTAAAAGACCGGGTCTCCCTCATTACATTCTCTGTGCTGCCTGATTTACCCAGAATGCACTGCTTCAGGTGAGGACACAGTTCACCTAGTGACTGACAAAGTCTTGCCATGAAGAGGACGGTATTAAGTTTGGCATCATTCAGAGCGTCTGTGTCTCCTTTCAGCTTGTCCTCAGCACTCTGCAGCTCTTCTCTAACACAGCCCAAGACGTACTGAATGCAGGTAATGCAGTGATCACGGAGCAGCTCTTCTACGGTGCCAATATCAGCATATCTATCAAAAGCAGAGTTCCTGGACTGCATACCCAATATCTCTTTGGGTTTGGAAGAGTCAGAAGGAAGGTAGGACAGAAGGTCATCCAGTTTGGCCTTCAGTTTGGTATCCAAGGCAGAACAGAAGCTCTGCACACAGGGAGTGAGAGCCTGAGCCTTCATAGAGAGGCCACTCTTTGCAAATTGGCTGCGGTTTGCCACGTTGACCCAGGCAGCATCAGAAGGCAGGTCGCTGGGGCTCTCTGACCACAGAAACAAAGCCATGTTGTGTTCAAACTGGATGTGCTTACTGGGGGCGGAGGTACTGGACTTGACTTCAAGCTCCTGTAGAGCTAAGATAAGAAGCTGTTTCGAACTGCTGGAGATGGAGTCAAATCCTTCCTTCGTCAGGGTCTGGAAAAGAGAACTTTCCTTTCTCAGGTCTCAGTGACTGCCCCATCACCCATTTTAAGAGTGCCTCTATGGCTGCTGAAAGGTACTGTGGATGGCCCTGGAGAGCAAAGACCTCTCTCCCCAAACAGTACCGCAAGGGGAGCAGCTGTGCAAGCTTCCCCATGCAGCACCAGCCTCCCCCCCGCCTCCCCCCACTGTTCCCTCTACGCTGTGCATGTGTGCGCGCACACACACAGATCCTAAACCCTGCACCCACAGTGAAGCACCATGCGCACAAAACTGTACACAGAAGAAATTTTTTGGGCACATGGCCTGTCAAAAAATTAGAGGGAACATTACCCCCCCACCTAATGTATGCCCCTCATGACCTGTTCTCTGCTGAGACTGCCAGGCTAGGGAAGCAGACAGCACTTAAACACTTCCAAAGTCAGCCTGGTTAAGCCCCGACAGCATCTCACCTGTAACCTGTCCAAGAAAAGCTGCCGCAGCAAGTCCTCCCAGAAGGAGATGGGCTTGTCCAAGAGTCGGTGACACACTGTGTCCCAGTTCTGGCTCATGGACTCACCAGTGAGCAGCTCCCACACAGCGTCACGGATGCCGGCTAGGCCTTTCAAGCTCTTCACATAGCCCAGCAGAGTGATGAGCCCAGATTTGATATCTTCATTACACCTGAAAGCAATATTCATTTCAGTCCCATTCCCTCATATCACAGCTCCAGGCAATGCAGCAAAGAACTTTTACTTTACTGTTCTAGGCTGGACTACAAAGGGATTCTTATTGCTGTGTGAAAGGATGCAGCAAGGAGGCCTCTGGCCCAGCTGAGAATGACCTAGGAAGTTTACCTGCCACCTCTCAGTGATCCAGCCACTTGCATTCCTGGCCACGTTAACCCACATGTTATATCTTCCCCAGGAACTACTAGCAGCACATCATGCTCTCCTACAGGGTCCCAGCCCATGTATCTCAGTGCCCTGGACCACAGGCAAGGAGTGCTGTACCAGTGTTGGGCAAAGACCATCACATTACTCTGCAACAATTCCCCTCTAGCCAACCTAGCACGTGGGCCCTTGACGGAGGTGCTCTTTGGAGAATAAAATGGGGCAGCCAGGCAGGGAGACATTTGGGGGTAGGAATTCCTCTCAACCAAAGAAGGCTTCAGACTTCAGTTTGACTGCAGCTAATAGCTACCATTTGATTACACTTTCATGCATTTCATAGGTAGAGGGCAGAGTCACATGGGGCTGACTGAGCCACTACATAAGGAAAGGGAGGCCAGACTGTTACTCTCCTCTTAGCAAGGCATGCTGGGAAAGGGGAGGAGCTGGGACCTTTATAATGTAGGCTCTGCCAGCTCTCTTGCACAATCTCAGGAGGATAGCAGTAAGAAAAAAGAGATGCTGGAATGAGAACAACCCCAGGAAAGAAAAACTGAAGAGTACAGGTAAGGACCTAGAGGCATTTTTCTACTTGAATAAGAATTTGGGAGACTTTAATTTTCTGTAATACTGCAGGAACACTAGACACAGATCACTCAGCATTGCAGGGAAGTGGTCTGGTTATAATCTGCTGCCTTATTGATGTATTGAACAACCTGGCTTTCAAGAAAGCTTTTAGTCTATATCATCCCTTATCTCAGCATTTCTGTGGCAGACAAGGGTGTCCTGATACGCTTCTATGGGTATAACAGGCAGGTGAGTAGACTTGGCTCCATTTTATGACCCCCGGCCAAGGCTTGCTGTAGAGCTGCTTAGGTGCTGCAGAAGCCCTCTATGCTGCTAGAGGGATCTAGTGGTGTCCGATGGCGCCTCACTCCCTTTCACTAGAGGAGGAATACAGTGACAGAACAAGTACTGTCCTAATCCATCCCTTAAAAGAAGCTCCCGCTATACACTCACATGTTAATCCACTTCTGAAGAGTGTCTCTCAGGTAGTCCTGGCTAATTGGATGTGCCAGGGTTCGGAGGGTTGGCTGGAACTCTATAATGGACAGTGGTAGATATTTGAACCAGCTGCTCAGCTGCATCTCCTCTTTCAAAACTTTGATGCCTTTACCTAGAAGAATTGTGCCACATGAGTGGGGTGGGTTCAATGGGGTCTTGACTAAGCCCCATTTGTATGAGGAATATGCACAAATGACCATTAGATAGTGAAGCCAATCCCAAACCTCATTGCCTGAGCAAGCTGCTCACCTGCTGGATCCTGGCCTGTTGTGCTCTCCAGCATTGAAAAGAGCAAGCTGCAGGGCAGGGATGGATCTGAGGGCACCCCTTCAGGCAGAGTGTAAAACAGGGCATGAGCTTGGTACAAGGTGGTGGTTAGCAACTCCATCAATGAACACACCTGAGCTTTTATTCCAGCACCTAAAAAGAAAAATTTCTTACTGAGAGGCAGCAGCCCTAACCTTCCTCATTAAAGCAGTCCCATAATAAGAACAATGCTGGTCAGAAAGGACAAAGTTTTCCAAGGCAGCTGTGTATTTACAGTGAAGATACCAGCTATCTGTTCCCATAGATAATGGAGATGGGCCTAACATAAGCAACTGAGCATGGGGTAACTAATACATGCAACAAAGCAGAGTTATTGTGATGGATCAGTTAGCTACAGAAGTACCTCTGAGCCAATCACCCCCCATCTTGTGATAAAGGAGTCTCCTGCAAGCTATCCTGTTTGGCCACTACTGTTTTTAAAGGACCAAGGGAAATAATTAGCTGTCTCTTAACCCTGATTCAATGCAACAAAGTTCCCATGAAGGCTACAAAATAGGATAAACCCCGTTCCACTCAGTTTCTGCTCTTTTCTTGAGATGGGAAAGAGACCTTAGAGCTTCCTTTAATATTAGTTCAGGAGCGAAGCAAGTTGTACTGACCGTGATGTGGCTGGTTCAGAAGTTGCTGAACAGCTGACTTCCTGGCCAGCAGGAAGTCTGTCAGGGCTTGGCGTGGAGAGCTGTCCTCCAAAAGCATGATGGAACATAAGGCCTCTGCCACTGCTTGGTCAGAAACGGCCTGGCATTTTAGCAGCGATTTGCTTTCATGCAATATGGTGGATCTAATAAAGAAACAAGTCAGATGCAGTCACCAGGTGTTGAACAAGGTTGCCAGCTTTCTAATTACTGACAACGAGACCCCCGAGGCCATCTCCTGCTCGCTCCTCTCCACACACACCCCGTTCGTCACTCGCTGCTTTCCCCGTAGCTGGATCCTCTCCACATCCCTCCCTCGACTGCCAGCTGGGCTCCCTTTACTCCGGAGCTGCAGCCTGATGCAGAGCCTGCCTGCCCATGAGATGCAAGTAGGAGATGGCCCTGGCTGAGCAAGAGACTAAATAGAACCTATGGGAAACAGAAGGTTCCCAGGTTTTTTTTTTTATATCCATGGGTGCAATCAACAGGAGTCACCTATGAGGCACCTAGGGCAGCTGATTGTCTGGCTCAGTCCTGGAACCTGACCTCATCAACCCTTCCTACCCCAGTAGCTGTAAAGTATAAGGTGGAACAGTGCAATCTTAAAAGGGTGGTTTAAATTCCATGATCCTGCCAGCTTGGTAAACTAACACTGCTTACATTCTTACTCTAGTACACAGCATTTTGAACCTTTCAAAGTAATAACCCTCTACCAGGAAACTGCCAAAGGTGCCAAAGCTAATTCAGCCATCCAACTGGAATGGACTGTCCTGCATATAAAAGGTTTGTTGCATCTTGAGTTGCTCAGGGGATGGAAACACGTCTGCTAGTGGGAAGGCAACAGCTCACTTTATGCAATTCCTTCAAGAGTGATGCCTGACAAGCATAGAGGGAGCTATGTTCAGCCCTTCTCTTAAGAGAGAGAAAATAGGGGAGGAAAAAAATATTCACCACCACCACACTTCTTCCCATGAGGAAGGAGAAATCTAGAACGGCACTGGGAGTCAAAACTCCTGGGTTCTACTGTCAGTTCTGCCAGTGGCAGTCAGTATGATGTTGGGTAAGCTGCTTCACCTCTGTCTCTCAGCTCTTGTGGCTGTGGAACAATAATCCCTACTTCTAGGAAAAAGAGGATAGGAGGCTATGTTTGTATCGGGCCTTCAAGTAGGTTTAATATATTACGGCAGTGCAATGCTCTGACAGCATTTGCAAACTGGCTCTGGCGGGCCTGCAAATACCACCACGCTGCTTACCTAAAGTGGCTGGCTGCTGCCACTTGTCGTACAAGGATGGGGAAGCGTGCCAGGATGGGACTGTAACAGGAGCTGGAGGAATCCAGCTGCAGGAGGCTGTGGAGATGGCAGCAGAGCAGGTAGAGATGAGTGGCACGTAAGTACTGAGAGGCCTCCATGGCACTCCAGATCTTCTCCGGAATCTCCAGCAGCAGCTTGATCCGCGCTGCGGTGCTATAGAACTTCTCCTGCGAGTGCCGCATAGTCTGGGCGTGAAAGGAGAGGCTTTGACTGTGGGTACAATCACACTGCCGAGGGAACAACAACGGTCCCCCGCAGTAATTCTGCTAACTTCAGAAGCTACCCGAGCTTTGTCCCTGTACGTTTCCGTGACGTGACCCCTAACAGGCGAAAGCCGGACAGAACTCAGTCCTGCAACCCAGGCTTTGGGTAAACTGACAACGCGACCCCCACCGCAGCAATGCCCAGCTCAGGAGCTCGTCTCACAGGCTGTGCTATCCACCCTGGCAGGAAGGAAAAGGCCGAGCTGGTGCAGGGGCCACCAGGCAGGAGTGGCGCTGCGATGCAGCAGGGTCTCACAAGGACAACCCCGACCGCCGACGAGGAGGAGGGGCTGTGGGGCAGGGGCACCCCCTAGCCCTTGCGGGGCTCCAGCAGTGACGCTAGGGTGTAGCCGGCGCCCGCTGCCTGGCTATAGGTCGGGGGCCGGCCCTTGGGCCAAGGCTGCCCCGACCACGGCTTGTTCCGGCCCCGCCCCCTCGCTCACCTGGTGGCGCAGGCCCCGCCCCCTCGCTCACCTGGTGGCGCAGGCCCCGCCCCCTCGCTCACCTGGGCCCCCCGGGCGCCCCGCGGCCCCGGCGCCCCGCGCTGCAGGCCCCGCACCGCCCCCAGCAGGTGCTCGGCGCTGAGGCGCATCTCGGCGATGGTGTCGGCCGCCTCGATGAGGTCCCGGTAGCGCTCCCCCACCATCTGCCGCAGCTCCTCCCGCTTCTGCTCGATGCCCGCCCGCAGCCGCCGCTCCACCTCGCGCAGCTCGGCCGCCGTGTGGGTCTCGAACAGCGCCGCCGCCTCCGTGCCCCGCGGCAGCCCGGGCGCCGCCGCCGCCGCCATCTTGGGCGCGACCCTGGGCGGCCACCGTCCGTCTCGCGAGGCGGGGGCGTGTCCTTTTGCCCGTGACGTGTCCGAGGGGGGACGGCAGCGACACTTCCGGGCACCGGGGGGGGGGGAGGCATCGCTCGGCGCCATCTTTGTGAGGGCTCGCGGGACTTCCGGTTATTGCTCATCTGCCTCAGGAGCCGCCATCTTTGTGAGGGGCAAGGGCACCCTCCCCATTGAGCCCCGCCCCCCTCCCCCAACTCCTTCCTTAGGGGCACCCTCACTTCCCCGCCCCCCATCCCTTTCCCTAGGGCTCCCTCATGTCACCATCCCTGTCCATGGGGTGCTCACCTCCTCCCCCCCCCAGCCCCAGCCCCAGCCCCATCGCCTTCCCACAGAGCCTTTCCTGCCAGAGCAAGGGGCAGGATCTGCTGTCCTGGCCCCCTCAGAGAGGCTGACGTTATCCTGTCCCATCCCCCTGGGCCATTGTGCGGGTGCTTCCCGGGCCCCGGGATGGAGCAAGTCACAGAGAGATTTTAAACCTGGAAGAACTCCTCCGATTTCCTGTTCATACCAGAAATGCCCCCACTCCCTTGTTTTCCTCCCTCCGCTCTTCCTGCATTTCTAACGCACCCATCGTCGTGGAACCTCGACCCCGATTCCCACAAAGCAATAATCCACCACAATAAAAAAAAACCCCACCCTCCCTGAGTTCTCGAAGCTTAGTCGTCGTCCACTTTTTCACAAGCGTTTGTTTTACAACAAGGCTGTCTCCCTTGACTTTTTAGATTCATCTCTGAGAGCCTGGAGTCCACCTCTTCCTTTCGTATAGCGCCTAACGTTGATCAGTTAAAATGCTGCTCGTTGACGTTTTTTACCATTCTACTTGGAGCTTGCGCAGTACGAATAGACTGGTCTGCTTTGGTTTTTAGTCAACGTATGTATTTCCCCATTGCAGGGGGAGGCCTAAATCCAATCTAAAACCTGGTTATATTGAGTTTTTAAATCGTAGTTAATTAACACATAGTACTGCCTTATAATATGTACTTGTATGCATTTTTAAAATATTTCTGCCAGCATCAAGGTAGAAATACGAAAGATCTGTTTTAGTCAAAACCAAGTTATTGGGCTCAATATAGGGGTAACAGGTGAAATTTAATGGCCTGTGATATACAGGAGGTGAGACTAAATGGTCCCTACTAGCCTTCAGTTCTATGAATCTATGAAGGTGTTTGTGTGTCTCAAGTCAGGATCAGGCCCTAAATATGGGGTCAGATGATGGTCGCATAAAAAAAAATAGCTGCACACTCTGTCCCTACATGTAAAACGAATTGTGATAGTTTGTCTTACTCCATTCAGCCTTTCAAAATGACTCTGACAGAGTTTGTGGAGTACATTTGTTTGCAGCGTGGATGGGGTCCCAGGGTAGGTGAGGTGATATCTTTTATTGGACCAACTTCTGTTTCTGAAAGGGACAAACTTTCGAGCTTCACAGAGCTCTTCTTCAGGTCTGGAGAAGATAACCAGTTAGTGTCACAGCTATATACAAAGTGGGCCAGATTAAACATAATAGATGCACCCATGTTGCAGGAGAACACTTAAAATGAAGTGGGTAATTAACACCTCTGCATTCATAGGACAAAGGGGGTGGTAAGAGGCAGGGAGTGTTAAAAATTTGTTGTAATAAGCCATACAGCCAGCATCTCTGTTAGGTCTGCGGTTTTTAGTGTCCAGCAGAGTTATGAATTTAAGTTCCCAGGCTCCTCTTTTGAAGGTGTTGGTTTTGTTTTCTAATTGAGACTGTATGTGATCATACATGTTCCAAGCACCAGCTAAAGGAACAAGTGATGTTAACAGTACTCCTCTGCTCCTGCAGGAAGTGAACGTGTGAAATCTGCTCTTGGGGGAGCCCTTCCAGCTGTTAACTTCCCATCCTGGATAGTTCATCTCACTGTCCTGAAGATGCCACTCTTGCTCCACTTATGGGCACCTTAAATTCCTCCTGGTGGTGCAGTGGGCTCTGAATGCTCTACTCAGTTTAGGGCAAGGATGGATGATTGGATCTAATCCTTCATACATGAAATGCACAGAATCTCCCTTAAAGCTAAGGCAGCTGTGATGGGCTGGGGAAAATGGGACAGGCATTTCAAAGTACAGTATTCTAACTTGGCGCCGTTCCAGAAACAGGTACCTGAAGGTTAGGAGGCACTGGAACTCCACTGTGTGTTTCCCCTCCTGTCTTTGGTTAGTTGTTGCTTGAAGGCCATTTGCCTTAGGTACAAAACAGTCCTAGCAGCCTGTAGATGCTCAGCAAGCCAATTAACCTTCCTCGTGTCCCCAGTGGAAGGTTTCAGGATGAATTTGCAACTTGAGTGGTACAAGTTTAACACCAATGGTATCTAGTATCCTGCAGCCTCCGGACTCTGACTCCTGTTCCATGGCAAAAGCTGAAGGGATAGCTCAGTGGTTTGAGCATTGGCCTGCTAAACCCAGGGTTGTGAGCTCAATCCTTGAGGGGGCCATTTAGGGATCGGGGGCAAAAATTGGGGATTGGTCCCGCTTTGAGCAGGGGGTTGGACTAGATGTCCTCCTGAGGTCCCTCCCAACCCTGATATTCTATGAAAAGGCTGGGACTACATAAGAACATAAGTGATCTCTCTCCTGCCATCCATTTCCACCCTCTGACAGAGACTAGGGACACCATTCCTTACCCATCCTGGCTAATAGCCATTAATGGACTTAACCCCAATGAATTTATCCAGTTACTTACTATGTGCTTGGAGATATGTTACCTGTGGCCCATAATCAAATCATTTCAAAATGATTTGGGCTCAGGTACTAGGCCTTGTATTCCTTCCTTCATTCTCACTTTGTGCACAACTTACTTAGAAGCTGGAACATCTGTGCTTTTGTAAACAGAGTGAAACTGAAAACCTAGGTTGCCCATCACATAGGGGTAGACCTGATTTGCCAGCCAGCAAGTTTAGAACTGAACTTGGACCCTCCAGTTGGTGTCTGTTTATTATTTCCATGTATTACTCTGTTTCTAGACCATTCGTTTCTGGTGTTTATAAATTTAATAAATTAAAGGACTTTGACTTATGCAAGCCAATAAATCCACACCGCTGTTAAAACAATAGCACACTGCATGTATGTTTCATTACATGCAGATACTTCAGCAGTTAATGGAGACTGGAACCCAGTACTTTGAGCACCAAGAAGAACGCACATGTCTTTCAGCAATAAGTAGCCAGCTGTTATAACTGCTGGGGCCAGACACTTGAAGTCAACATGGTTACGTATCAAATCAGTATCTAACACAGTCACTTCCAAAATAGTACAGTGAATTAAAAGGAAAGGATATGCTAAAATGGACAACTGAAGCAAGGTTTTCTTTCTTTCTTTCTTTCTTTTTCATTTCTCTCTAAATACAAAGTAGCCCCTTCTGTATCTCAAATAACCAATCCGATCAAGGAAAGGAAGAATTACAATTTTGGATTTAACCCTGTCCTCTGTAAATATGTACACTATGAACACTGCCAAATATGCACTTGCACAGTAGGATAAAGTTTGCCATGCTAAAGAAGGCTTTCAACAGAACAATTGTTAAAGAAACAGCTTTGCAACAATGCATTGCTCTCAGGTATGAGCAAATATTGCCTTGTTTGAGCATAAAATACCTGGGTGTGTGTTAGTTTATTTTTGTCCTTTTTTCCTAAACAAGAATTTCCCACCCCCGAACCACATTTTTCAAGAACTGCAACACAGAAATATTTGAATAGGATGAGAACATCTGAAATGCTGCAAAGACACAATGAAACCAGCCTGCTCTAATAATTGCTCGATTTGCAAGAGCTTCCCAGGACAGTTATTGGATTATGCCTTGTTACAAAGGGTTAACACCTTCTGATTGAAGCAGAAAGGTGTCTGACTTGTCAGATTTCATATATATGAGTCTGCCTGGAAGAAACCTGTAGAGCTAATGCACATATATTCTAGTTCAGGGGTCGGCAACCTTTCAGAAGTGGCGTGCCGAGTTTTGATCATAGAATATGATCATAGAATATCAGGGGTGGAAGGGACCTCAGGAGATCATCTAGTCCAACCCCCTGCTCAAAGCAGGACCAATCCCCAATATCTGCCCCAGATCCCTAAATGGCCCCTTCAAGGATTGAACTCACAACCCTGGGTTTACCAGGCCAATGCTCAAACCACTGAGGTTTTCATTTATTCACTCTAATTTAAGGTTTCGCATGCCAGTAATACATTTTAACATTTTTAGAAGGTCTTTCTAGAAGTCTATAATATATAACTAAACTATTATTGTATGTAAAGTAAATAAGGTTTTTAAAAATGTTTAAGAAGCTTAATTTTAAAATTAAAAGGCAGAGGCCCCTGGACCGGTGGCCAGGACCCGGGCTGTGTGATTGCCACTGAAAATCAGCTTATGTGCTGCCTTTGGCACGCGTGCCATAGGTTGCCCACCCCTGTTCTAGTTTAAATAAATGCATGTCTTTAGCAGGTAGTACTCTCTGCCCCAGGAATATTACGTGATGTATCAATGTGTATGCAAAGTGCTTTCCCACAGGTGCATGCTCACAGATTACCTGTTTTGTTTTTATGGTGATGGTCTGAAAGAAGCAGATTTTGTGGAGTAAGGGAGTGGGAATAGGAAGGAAGCATGCTGTAGAAACACTCCATTTCCTAATGCTTTTTTCCCCCTTCTCCCCCACCATGGAAAAAGAGCAAACTCCACTTGAACCCAATGGGCCATGCTTGTCGTGTGGTGAAAGAATAGGACCTCTGGAGAGATGCCCCTGCTATGATATTAGGGTCCAAAGAGCCCCCAGAGTTCGGTGCACTTACAAGACAGATCAAAATTTCATAGCTGGCTTGTAATGGAACCAACCAACCTTCTCCTGAACCTTGCGGACATTCAGATCTGGCTCTGATCCAGACTTTGTAGCTTAGACCGATTTTGACAGTAGGTTCACTTCACTGGCTTTATTCTCTTCAAGGCTTCTTACAGGCATTGGTGCAGAGCATGACTTTATTATCAGCACACTCTGATTGCAGAGCTAGCTGTTCTTTAATAAGTCATAGGAAGGCCAATGTATTTACAATTGCAGTAACTATTCTCTATTCATTTCCCTGATAATACAGTATGTCTCTCTTTCACACACAGGCACACACTCTCTTTTTCCAACAGATGAGCTTCCCCATGACTGTAATGTTACAATAGTTTGTAGACGAAAAGCAGTCTTAGCACCACTTGCTTGCAAGTGACATGCGTGGGCCTGCTTAACGTTCATAAACGTGCTCTCGTTACACCATACCTTGCTTCATTCAGAGATGAACATACCCATTTAACATGCTGTGTGCCAGCTGAACCCTTCCCCTGTAGGGAGCACTTGAAGGCTGATAAACGAGGATGCAGAGAACTGGCCCCTTGGGCATCTCTTTCCTTGAAGGCCAGTAACTTTGTTCTCAAGGCTCAAAACTTCTTAGGAAAAGATTTCAAACCAGTCTGTACTCTGTGTGTTTGGGTCATCCAGGTTTCCAGAACCAGTGCTCTCTGAGCATTCACTTGCTGGTGAGCCTTGGGAAATGTCATGGCATTCCCAGTGCTAAATCGGTCCAATTGCAATAATCTTTCTAACGATTAGAGCTGGTTGAAAAATGTTTAATAGGAAAAACACGTTCTCAGAATTTTTTGTTGGATTTTCTTTTTTTTTGAAAATCTCAGGCACATTCTGCTGCTCCAAAACAGCCCAAAACCAGTTATTTTGAAAAACCAGAATTTCCTGCAGTTTTAATGAAATCATCTATAGCAAAACTGGTTGAATTTGTATTTTTCTTGTTTCATGCAATACTTTTTTAGGAGCTACCCTAGGAACTGGCAGACTGGATCAGATCCAAGGTCTATCTAGCCCTGAAACCTGCCCCTGACAGTTGCCAGTGCCAGATGCTTCGGGAGAAGGTGCAAGAAGGCCCACATGAGGCACCTGTGGGATAATAACCATACCACCCCGCATGTGGGTCTCATCCTAATAGTTAGAGTGGCTGAAGCCTGAGATTTTATCTCCCTTCCTTTTCTTGGGGAGGGGGCATCATTATTAGGGCAGCAGATTTGTCACAGTGCAGAAAAAGTCATGGATACCATGATTTCTCCATTTGTCTGTGACTTCCTGCAGGAAGGCTTTAGGTGGGTCACCAGCCCAGTGTGGAGGGGAGGTCCTGGGTGGGGGAGGAGGGCTGGAGAGAGTCCATCCGACAATGGTGGCTCCTGTGTCCCCCAGGGCTGGGCTTGACTCATTGCTCTGGGTGTTGCGACCTGCCGCGTGGCGTTGCAGCACCGCTCACTCAAATTTGGCACAGACACCTGCCTTCCTTCCTCTCACCAAACATGACACTCTGTCCACTCTGCTCACTCTCCAGGCACCCTCCCCCCTGCCGCTTCACCCAGCCAGGATGAGAGTTGCGGTACCAGGCCAGAGGGTGTTGCTGTGGGTGCTCAGTGCCCTCTCATTTATCAGGGCACTTTTTTTATCAGAAATCACAGAGCAGTCACTAAGCCCAGGACTCTTCCTACATTTACCGTGATTGCTCCCTGATTTTTCAGTTTAAACAATGCTACGACAAACTTCCAGCCCTAATTATTATAACTGGACATTCTTATTCTCCAGGGTTGTGACACCCAGCATTCTGTAGCTATTAAACCACCACTCACCTGTCAGTTTATCTTCTTGACTAATTCAGCAACAATACAATGAATGGGAGTCTAGTTTTGGGCAGGCAGGAAATTCAGCTTTTGATAGGGGTTGAGGGGAGAGAGAGGAACAAAATTCCAGTTTTCCCCCACCTCCCATGCACACCCCCACACACCATTCTTCATGAACATAAGCGAGTGGCCCGGTGCCTGTCATAACCATTCCGCCTGGTATCTTCCCAAGAGCTTAAGGGTGATCGGTGCCCAAATCACTTTTATGGGAGTGAGGCACGCAACTCTTTGTCTCCTCAGTTCATTTCAATGCACCAAGTTCACCTATAGCTCGAAGCATTCTCCGAGCCGTTCACACTGAGTCTTATTGCAATGGAATCTTCGCTGTGGAGCTGAACTGGGGCAGAGGCTGGACTCCGTGGTAAATGTTTCACAAGGGGAATTTCCCTTCATCTCTGTAGTTACGAGCTAGATCCTTCCACTGTCACTCACCTTGCTTAGTAGCTTGCTCTGTATTCCATCCCAGGAGTGGATTGCCATAGGGCTGCTTGAGGAGTGACCTAGCAGGACGGGAAGCAGGCTCCAGCCCCAGGAGCCAGCATCCCAGTCTTTTGGGGAACAGAAGTGGAGGGGAAAACTGTCAGCAATTGGGATTTTTATTTAAGTGTGGAGGGGAGAATATTGGAGGGAGGAAAGCTGGGAGGTGACACGAGCTCAATCTCTGCCCCCAAATACATCATCTTAGGTTTGTCCTGAATCTGCGGTGTATATCTAGTCCCTGTTCTGGTGCATTGGCTAGGGAGTGGAGTGATGTCTACAGCTGGAGAGCCTGTTCCAGAGGGGTTATTTTCACCCCCTGCCATGGCTTTCCCTGACCTTTCAGTTAATCATGTAGGGCCAGACTCAGACTTTGCAAGGAGTTTACAATATGTAACTGATGCCTATACATCCTTGCACCCCTGCACAGGCTACATGGAGTTTGGATCTGGGTGCAGCCCACTTACTCCCTCCAGGGGGCAGGTGGGCAGAGCTTCTGCTCCAGGCCCCTACTGGCCAGAGTAACCCAGCCAACGGGCGGGGGGCTAGGGGGGAGGATATAGTAGGATTGCTGGTGGCTTAGGTGAGCAGTATATATAGCTGCCCCTGGGAACAAGGAGCAATCCAGGAGGAACTGACTCAGGCGGATGTTCAAGTCACATTTACTCCAGATTAGTGCACTGTATGCCCCATCCTGTGCTCAGGGCTGGGCCTACCACCCCAATCTCCCCCTGAGGTAAAATTTGATCCCTTCTTATAATCAAGAAAATAACATTGGGGGGGAGGGGGAACCAGAAACTGTATTCACACACACACACACCCCAACCAGCTTTCAGCTTCCATGTGTACAGCCAGGCTACGAGATGCCCTCTCTCTTTGGAGGGGAGTTGGTTTTACAGTCAGACACCTATACGCAATACACTTCCAAAGAGAAATGATTAGCCAGTAAAGTCACTTTACTTCTGGTGTTACAGTCCTAGAAGTCACAGCTGGTATCACAACCGACACACACATACATCGCATAGAGAACATAAATAGCTAGCCAGTGCGGGCTGAGGGATACAATTTTCCTTCTGAGTGAAAGAAGGTTCCCTGCCCTTACTCGGCTGTTATTCCACTGTGTAACTGGCGCACAACGGAGAGGATGCCGCATTCCTGACTGCCTGAGTGCTTCTTGTTCCAGAGCATAGTCCAGTGGGCCTGTTCCTCCCAGCCAGGATTGCAGGGCTGGGTCCAGAGGCAACACAGGTTAATTGGAACCACACAAAGAGGGTCTGACTGTCGCACACAAACACTGCACATGCAGGGGTGGACTCATATACTCGGAGTAACAGCAAAATCGTGGTACAAAATGCCCAAGTGTCTCATCGCTACAACAATAACAATTAAAATGTGTTGCTAGGTACTGTATATACACCCCTTCTCTCCTCTCAACCAGCCCCACGGCGAGGATGGGGAAGAATCACTGCAGCAGTCAGGGCTTTCCGAGACTTTGTCAGAGCTTTTTCTCCTTTGCAACGGGGGGTGCATGTCCTCACGCCAGTGTAAACCCAGTGGACTTGCTCCTGCTCTCTGTGACACTGGAGTAAAGGGGCAGCCAATGGGAATTTGGGCCCAGGGAATCAAAGAACCATAGGAATGAAGCAAGAGGATTGGTCACTGTCATCGGCTGTCCTTTGGGTAGAAAATGACAGCTCAAGTTAAAATAATAGGGTAGAAGCCCTGGATTTAGAGCTTTCCCACTGACTTAAGGGCCTGATCTAAAGCCCCTTGAACTCGGTGACAAACAGGTGTAACCTGTCTGATTTTGTAGTTACTCCTGATTTACACTGGATTAAAGGAGAGGAGAGCCAGGGACTTTTTTCCTTGAGAATGACTCGGGTTATACTTCAGTGGGACAGAGAAGTCCCAGAAGGGCTCAAATAAAACGCGTACTAAGTGCATGGAGGGGCAGCGGAAGTGCCAAAGCAAGGGCACAAGCTTTTGGAAATGGTACAGCAGGAGATCACACATCCACCTGAACTTGCCCCTCTTGCCACGGACGACCCTGATTTCTCAATTACACTGTAGTCCCAAGGGGCTGCAGCCTGGAGGTAGCGTTGAATTCTCCACCGTTCCAGAGCTCCTAGGGCCACTGGATTGCTTTGCTACTGCCTGCAGTGACCCTTTCTGTAATGAACCACACAAAGTATTTCTAACATTCTCCAAGGGAAATTACTGAGTGAGAGGTAGGCCAGGTATTGCCTTCTTTTGGGAGCCATTTTGTTCCCAAGTTATTAACCTATGTGAAGCTACCATATTCAAGCTGATTGCAAAAGGGCTGTACCAGGAATCAAGGGGTTAGCTTCACCTCCTCTTGCAGAGGACAAAGGCTGGGTGCTTGGCAGACACAGAAGGGAATTTGGGAAGTCACACCTCACATTCGCTACCAGAGGATTGGCCTGGATCTCAGGCTGAGAGTTCTGCTGCAACTGCTTCTGTTTCCTTATTTTACTGCCTTGTTATAAAACTGATCGCTTTGAGACCTAGGCCTTCCTGACTCTAACTGGATACATACATAGATATTTTTCCCCAGTTGAATCCTTATATGGAGGATCCTTCAAATAAACCACAGCTATGTTGTGAGTCGTGAATGGACAACTCCTGCGAGATCACAACACGGGCTTCCATAGGCATGTATCTCTTGCTGCTGCATGAGCTAATCTTGGTAGAGAACAAGCTTAAAATGAGGGGACGGGGAATTTGTTCTCTGCAACAGTGTGGATGAGACTTTTACCGCCACAGGGTAGAGGAGAGGACACTGACATAGCAAGAGGATTCCACTGACTGGTGTTGGAAATCAGTCTCTTCCAATTTGCACCCCTCGGGCAAATCTCTAGGAAAACCTTCCAGAAAAGGAGGTAACCAGGCAACAGAGCAGGGTGTAATCAAGGGAAAGCTCTGCTACGCTGGTCTGGTGTCAGCACGAGGGACCTCAGTCCAGGTTCTGCGTTCGAGTGCTTCGCTGCTGGGCTTAGGGACTATGCAGTCAGCACGCCGAGCACTTGGGGTGAGGGAGTGGCGGAGGTGGTGCTCAAGCGACCCCATGCAGCCAAGGTGTGGTGTAGGTGGGACTCAGTGGGCTCATCCTTAACCAGGTCAAGTGCTCCCAATGCGGGGCCTGGGAAACCCTGGGTGGTTTGGGATCCCACAGGGTCCCAGCCAGATAAACCAATAATCAAACAGGCAAATTTGAAGGCTAGTTTTGAACACCGGGCCGATTATTGTACATGGGAGCGAGCTGTGGGGGTGACGGGTCCCCCCATCAATGGTAGGGAACTCAGAAAGAACAGAGCAGACAGGTAGGGCCTGGAGAACGAGGGCAAGGCTTCAGGAAGGTGACGCTGACCTGGCCGAAGACGCCAAGTGCCCCTTCTCCCTCTGTGGGATTATTAGCACCCGCCTGGCTAAGTGAAAAGGAGACCTTGCACTTTGACTAACAAAGGAGGGTGCATGCCGTTTCTCTCTTACTCACCAAGGCTTTATCCTGCCAGGTGCTGAGTGCCCTCGACCACCAATCAGTGGCACTCAGCACCTTGCAGGGCCCAGTTCCAAATAAACGCCAAGCTCAGCTACTCTAGCACCTGCTGGACAGCTGTCTGTCCCTCTGTCCTCCTCGAACTGAAAACGCTGCAGCTCTCGCAACACGCTCGCCCGCGTGAAGATTCTCACTGCTTAACTGCGATTGTGTCAACCCCCAGGGTGTTTCAGGGACCCATGCTACCATGTCATGCAATACCTCTGCCTCGGTTTCTCCCCCTCTGAAACCCAAGGCTAATGAGAGTTACCTCCTGGTTAACATTCAGACAGTGCTTTGGAGCAGCAGCACACCATCCAAGGGTTAAGCATCCGTGGTCCAAAACACAACCAACCCCAGTCGTGTGACTGCAGGGAGTGGAGCCCCCAGTGATGCCTGGTGGATGAGACTGGTCAGCCCCGGGTGGACAGGACAGGCCTAGTCTATTCTTGCTGCTCTGAAATGTTCATGAAGTCATAGCTCAGCCGTGACATCACCATGGAGAAGGGCAGCAATGCTTTTGCTCAAACAAAGCTCTGGCTCCCCTTCTGCTTAGCGAGGGATGCCGAGGCTAGGAAGCCAGAGAAGTCACTAAGGCAGCGCTGGCTTAGGGGCCCGATCCTACTGGGAGCTGAACATGCCTGACGCCTGTGATGCCAATGGGCCTGATTCTGGGAGAGGCTCTGAGGTGCTTCCCAGCAATTCAGGGGGTCAGGCCTTGGAGGAAGGGCCAGTAGACTGATGAGAATGGCCAGGAGGATTTTCTGAGCCTTTGGCTCCTGCAGGGAGGGGTGAGGGGGACAGGTATCTCCCAGTGGCTATGAATTAATTCTGGGAAGACCCACAGCCTGTGCTATGCAGGTCAGCCTAGAGGATCACAGTGGTCCCTTCTGGCTTTGGCATCTCTGTATCTTCCCTGCAAAACCAGGGTGGATTTGCTAATCCCAGGGCGAAGGGGGAAAGTCTGTGGCTTTTTCTAACAGTGATTCACTTGTACTGTGAGAGCATCAGGGGCCATGAGCGCGCCGGGCGCTGTACGTATGCACACAGCACAAGTGGAGGGGCCCGGCCCAAAAAACAAAGCAAAACCGTGCTCCCATTGCCCGATCATAAATCCCTCTTTTTAAAAAGAATCCTGCAGTGCCCCCAAGCCCCTGCTAGACGGGCTGGGCAGCTCCTGGAGCCCAATGCTGCAGTCGGACCAGTGTGAGGGTGCTGGTGCAGAATGCCCAACAGTTCCATTCTCCCCTCTCTGCCCAGCTGAGAGAGATGTTACTAAGTCAGCGGTCATGGGGCCAGCTGAAGCTAATGATGTAGATTTGCCATGGCCCTGCACCTTGTGCCAGTGTTTACACTGGTGTAAAATGCGACTACCTCAGAGCGGTAGCCAGTTGTGCTCCCTTTGCAATGGCTGCTTGAGCCACCGAGCTCCTTCATCCTTTTAGCATGTACTCCCTGATAATGCTTTGCATTTCCCTGGCATCTTCCAGCTACAGCTGCTCCAGGGCTTTGCAAAGCTGGGGAACCAGAGGTGCAGAAAGGGAACTTGCCTGGCTCAGGGTTATACTGCAGCTGCATGGGAGAAAGGGGAATAGAACTCAGGAGTGCTGATTCCCACGCTCCTGCACTGCCCCCATTTAGTTGTCATGCTGGTGGGAGGGGCAGGACTGGAGAACTGTGGAGCGTATGCTCAGGATAGGTACAACACAGATGGCAGAACAAGCTTGCTATGAGCTGCCCTGTCTTGCACAGATGGCCTCCAGGGTGCCCTGAGCATTGCCAAATTTATGGGCAGGTGTGAGGAGATTCAGGCATTGGATATTGGAAGGAGGCACAAATAAGAATGGCCATACCAGGTCAGACCAATGATCATCTAGCCTGGTATCCTGTCTTCTGATGGGTCAGTGCCCGATGCTTCAGAGGGAATGAACAGAACAGGGCAATTGTCAAGTGACCATCCTGTCCTCCAGTCCCAGCTTCTGGCAGTCAGAGGTTTAGGGACGCCCAGAGCACGGGGTTGCGTCCCTGACCATCTTGACTAATAGCCATTGGTGGACCTAGCCTCCATGTGCCTTTGCCCTGCCATGATGCCTTTGCCCTGCAATGACGCTGAACAGAGATCAACTCGCTGGCTGCCGCTCCAGCATCACTCCTTATTCAGAGACTGAGCGAGAAGCAGCTGTCTGCATTACCAGTCTCTACTGCTGTCATTGAGCTGGCGGAAAAGCCCAGCCTGCCTGTGCTTGGCCCCTCTCCCCATCTTTGTCTGAGATTCAGGGGATAATTTTTCCCAGTGCACTCAGTTTCCCTGACCTGAGATGTATTCCAAAGCTGTCTGGTTATTGCCAGCTGGAGACTGTTGCCTGGGGGCCTTTGGCAAGATTTTCTCCCACTTCCTTCCAGTTTTGCTTATAGCTCCCCCACATACACTGGTGGCATGGGCCGATGAGAGGCAGCCAGGGTTAGTGGTTAACGCAAAAGACTGGGAGTCCAGACTCCTGGGTTCTCTTCCTGGTTCTACGACTGGCTCGCTGTGTGTTTTGAGCAAGTAACTTTCTCTTTTTCTCCACTTTGGTTTCCTGATCTGTAACGCGGGGGTGGCACTCGTCTCTTCACTCCCAGATGAGTTGTGAGGATAGATGAATTCCTGTTGCTAACATGCTTTAAGAGCCACACTAAGGAGGTCCTGGAGACATGCAAAGTATCACTGCTTGACTTGTTCAGGTCCCTCAGCCATGGCTAGGCGGCCACACTGAACTCAGAGGCAGATCAGGACAGATACATCAGCTGCACAATGACAAGATGGGGGTTCCTGCTTTTCATCTCTAGATCTGGCTTATCCTTCCTCCGATTCCAAATCAAAGGGCGTTGAGCTGACGCGCTCAGCACCTCGCAGGACTCAGTTCTTAGGGGATATCTGTCCATGTCGCAAAACCACTAGGCAGCCTGGCATAACAGCTAATCCCAGAGCGTGCCCAGGACTGGACCAGCATGCTCAGCCAAGCACTCCCGAGCAACAGTCCTACAATAACCAACTGGCTCTTGTCAGCCATCCCAGTAACCAAACCAGCATTCTGAGCAGCAGCCCTACAATAAACAAAGCACCTATAACCAAATAGGAGTGCAGAATCAGGCCCATGCTGGCTAGGAGAAGGAAAACACCTTTGGAAAGGATGGCTTTAGTGGTGCTCTCTCTGCTTCCCAATATCCTTGAGGTTTATTGTGCTCTGCTACTGCAGCCCCAACTAGGACAGAGAGGAGTTTTAATTAACCTCATTGGACTTCCCCCAGGGCTCATTAATGTGTGAAACAACAATACACCCCCTCCTGCGCGCCACCACAAGACCTCCAAAATCCATATGCCTGCTGTAAATCTCCTGGTTAATTTCACTTGCTGGGGGCACACCAGGCGTTTCTGAATGTACCATCTGTCAGGACAAATTCCTTGAAAATCAAGTGCATAAGACACCTCTGCAATGGAACAAGCATGCAACACGGCAGAATTGTTTTCAGAAGAATTTGAAGGATGCCAAAGCAGCTCTCTCCCCAGGCAGTAAAAATGCCATCGGGATAGAATAAACGGGTGAATTTAGGGCTTAGACCGCTTAGTGCTGCCACCACCCATACATGTGCTGTATCTCAGCAGTGCTCACCCATGCATCACAATCCAGACCTGCAGCAGTCCCTGCGTCTCGGCCTGGGGCCCGCCCCCAGCAGGCGCTGTCTAGGATGCAGCCCAGAGGGGGTTTTATGATCTGCATGAGCTGAGGGAAGAAGATGAGACGCCCCTGTCGTGTTTGTGACCTGAGTTCTGATCTGAGCCCAGACCAGGTGCAGGGTAGGTGGGCGAAAGGCTGGTGCACAGAACCCCTCACTTTTCCCAGAGTGGGTTATTCCTGATGGCGCTGCAGCCCTTACTCTAGGGAGAATCCTGGCCGCCAGACCTGCATGTGGAGCACAGGCAGGCAGCACACGTGCCTGCGCAAAGTGGTTACTGTGCACTGGTGGTTGAAGAGGATGGACAGCAGCAGCAGCCACCAGCCCCTCCTTATGCACCCACTCCCTGCAGCAGGGACGTGGCTCCCTGCTTCAGGGTGGGGCCACTGTGCACTGGTGTTTGCAGGGCATATGCCTGTCCCTGAGCAAACCCTGCTGCACAATGGCCATAGATGCCCAGGAAATTCCTATCAGCTCCCAAGATGCTCCCACTTACTCCAAATAGCCTTTGGAGGCTGCACCCACCGCTCAGTAGGAGGTTTTGCTGGAACCCTGCCCCCCACCCAGGTGGAGGCTCCAAGTTCCCCAAGACTGAAGATTCTCACCCCAAGGGCGGCCAGACATCCCACTGATTTCACATCGTAGGGTTTGGG
Source organism: Dermochelys coriacea (assembly GCF_009764565.3). Lineage (NCBI taxonomy): Eukaryota > Metazoa > Chordata > Testudines > Dermochelyidae > Dermochelys > Dermochelys coriacea. Next base: position 4,107,705 of record NC_050081.1, read on the forward strand.
CTGAGTCGGGTCCCGGATCAGGCCCAAACTGTTTCATGGACAGTTGCTCTTGCCTCGAGCATGTCTGGGGGACAAACGGAACTTCGTTAATTCATCCGCATGGGGGCCCAACCTTTTAAAAAGTGAGACCTCAGTTCTTGGGGCCAGGCTGACTTTCCGCACCCAGTGATGTCAGCTGCAGCTGTGGGTGCTCAGCCCTTCTGAAAGCCAGGAGCAAGTGGGGATGCCAGAAAAATGAGGCACCCCACATCAGCGGCCTCTTCTGGAAAAAGTTGGCCTTAACTGCACAGTGGTTCCCAGGACCAGAAGCTCAGCCCCATGGTTTGTACAGTGTGAAGTTGCCAAGCATTTAACTTTCCAAAAGGTTTTGCTCTTAGACTAGACTTCTGGGCACACTTTACAACTAGCCAACTCTGTTCATCTCCTTCCCTTTTCTGCCACTCAGAGCACCATTTCCACTGATTTTTTTTTTAAAAATGACTTAAGTCAAAGAGGTGCCATTTCTGCGTGTAGACAGGGCTCAGTGTTGCTACACAATGCAACTTACTAGCAGGCTCCGGGTAAAGCTGTGCTACAGGTTTCTGCGGGAGAAGTCCTGCAAATAGCAGCTCCTTTCATCAGGAGAGAGATGTTGAAGCAGATCTCTCTCTCTCTCTCTCTCTCCCTCCCCCTCTCCTCACCGCTACCTTCTTGCCGTACAAATAACTCCCACACTACCCACGAGATATTCAGCACTTCCAATCCAGCTGGTGCACTACCAATGCTAAAACACTAAACCTGTGCCTAACAAAGGGCTCCCGGCTGCATCAAGCCTAGTAATCATGACACCATATTTCATTTTAATGTGACATGTTCCTCTTGTTTTTAATCCCTGGCGCATCAATAATATATTTTATTTTTGTTGTTGCAAAGCCTTGGTTAATATTTACTTCCTCCTTATAAAAAAGGCATATAGCAGCATACCTCAGACAGCCCCGAGATAAAATGGAGTCCCTGCCACCTGGCCAGCAGCAAGCGAAAGGTAGGGGGGTGGTGTGTGTGTGTGTGTGTGTGTGTGTGTGTAACTTCTTGTTCTCCGTCCTATGTTTGAAAAGACAGCTGTAGGGGTGTGTGTGTGTGTGTGTGTGTGTGTGTGTGTGTGTAACTTCTTGTTCTCCGTCCTATGTTTGAAAAGACAGCTGTAGGGGGGGAGGAAATCGCTTATCTGCGTGAGCCTGGGAGTCAGTTACCCCCTCTGAAGGCAATGGGGTTGCATGTTGGTAACTGAGGGCAGAATTTCACCCCTCAGCAGGTGTTAAATGTAAATGAAAATTCCTCAGAGGAGAGAGGGGAACATATCAGGATTCTGGTTTAAAACAAATGAAGGGCACATTCATTTGATGGAAGCGACTGCAAAACTCTGCTTTGCACCAGCAGGACACTAACCTATGCTAGCTAAAACCCAGGGGCCAGCTCCTCCATGGCCATGCACCTTGTGTAGCTCTTGACCCCAGTGTAAATGGTTCCTAGTCTGACTGAGGCGCTCTGTCTACCCCCCTTGCACGTATTTTGCGCTGTTGTAACCGACTGTGCCCAGGGGTATCAAGGGGAGCAGGGTTCTAGGGAATATGGACTGTAACACTGAATGCCACTTGTGGGCTTTGGAGGCGTGGTGCTAGGTGGAAGGATCAGGGCTGGTTACAAAAGGAAGGAGGAGAAATCTCGTATTTGAGGCACAGGACTGGGAGTGGGGAGGCTCCCAGCAGGAGCTTGGGCATGGCCGGAGCCAAAGTTTTCAAACAACTCCCACCCAGCTGGGCTGCTTTCACTTTTGGGTGCCCGGCTTGAGGCACGTCAACACCCAGGGAATGCAGTCAGCCCAGTGAGAAATCACGTTGGAAAACACTATCTTTAACTTCTGCAGAGCTTGGTTTCCTCATGTGTAAAATAGGGGAGGAGGGGAATTATTTGTAAAGCTTTCAGACACTAGAGTGACAAGCGCCGCCAAAATGCCTCGGACTGACTAGAGAATAAGGTGAGAGCTGGAGAGAGGCCTGGCTGTGTACCCAGTGAGCTTTCTCCCTCCAGAAACTGTGATTTACGTACTTCCCCTCTGAAATCTACAAGGCCGTAATGCAGGCGTCGTTTCTCTAGCACTCCACAGCACTGGAGAACAAACATTCACCTCCCCTCGCTGCTTCAAAAGAGGTCCCTCCCACCTCCCCTGGGCTTTCTCTTCTCCCGAAAGCACCGTGTCACAAGAGAGCAGGTCTAGGTTGCTGGTTATATTGGTGCAATTGGAGACCTACTGGCAGTTTAAAGGGAAAAAAATGTCTGTTCTCTTCTGCCCTCATTCAGACCCCTTAAGCCACAGGGTTTCCCTATTCCCTACATAATGACAGGTTTCAGAGTAGCAGCCGTGTTAGTCTGTATTCGCAAAAAGAAAAGGAGGACTTGTGGCACCTTAGAGACTAACAAATTTATTTGAGCATAAGCTTTCGTGAGCTACAGCTCACTTCATCGGAGGCATTCAGTGGAAAATACAGTGTGTATGGTAACACCCATTTCATGTTCTCTATGTATATAAATCTCCCCACTGTATTTTCCACTGAATGAATTTGATGAAGTGAGCTGTAGCTCACGAAAGCTTATGCTCAAATAAATTTGTTAGTCTCTAAGGTGCCACAATTACTCCTTTTCTATTCCCTACAGTCACTCTGAGAGGGTGGATTGGGGGTAAGGAGCAGATCTGATTAGCAGCAGTAGATTTCTCTACAGGTGAACGCAGCAATTATCATTTGCTCTAGCCTCCAGCATGCAACCCTACCTGACCCAGCTGACGTATTTACGTCTGTCACCATAGTCTCTTGGCACCACAGCTGTCAACTCCCCCAAGCACTTTACAGCTGCCTACAACTCAGCAGCCTTCACAGGTGTGGAGAAGCCGTGCTCTGCTTTCTGAAGAGAGTTAGTCCAGATTTACACCACTGTAACTGAGAAGAAAATTTTGCCCAGCAGTATCGCAGCTCATTTCCCCCAGAATCTCAACACCCCCCCGCCCCATCCCCTGAGCAGTGACTACATTTTAGAACCAAGCCAAGCACACACCCACCAGGCCTGATATCTGTCAACATTTTAGACAGAGTCGTCAAATGTCCGTCAGCCTCTCCCTTGGTACCTTCTTTAGACCACATCTGCAGCGTCAGAAACGTCCACGCTCAGAGCAATGACAAAGTAAAGCATCCACCTTGTAATAACTGATGGCCAGCGGCTTGTAAATTACAACCCCAGGTGTCTTGCTAGCCCAGGAACATCAACAGAACATGCATGAGGGCGGAAAAGGCCTCGCTGAGCAGCCAAAGAGAGAGAGCCCGTGGCTTCACTAGAGCCTTACTGTGTGTGTGTGTGTGTGTGTGTGTGTGCGTGCACAATAACACCAAACATACAGCTCAACAATGTTCCGGTAGCTATTTCAGTCACAGCATCATAAATGCTAGAATTGAACGGCACTCAGAATCTGTGCTTGTGTCGCTGCAGATTGAACACGTGCAGGTGCTTTCCATGTGAAGGATGCTGCTGCTAATCTCTGATGCCTCTCAGACAACACTCTCGCTAAAAGTCCCTGTCACATTCCACTGGAGGAAAACAACAGAAAAGCAGTGGCTGTGGGACTACAGGAAAGCCACCACTAGCTCAGGACTGAAGATGGCCCATGCCGCCCTTTGGAGCAGTGTTTCTAGTTCATTTCAGGTGAAAGAAGGGAAACATTATACACATGAGGGAGAGGAGAAAAGCTTTTTTATGGCAAGTTGATTTAAGCGGGAAGGTGGCTGTATTTGAAGCTGCTCGAAGGTCTGGGATGTGAGTGGTAGCGCTGGCTAGATGGACCGGTGGGCAGAGTCCAGGTCAGGTGAGTACACCACAAATATAACTGCTCACATATATACCACCACCATGTTTCTGACTGCACAGGTGTGTATATCAATGGAGATTTTTCAGGCTGCCCTGAGGCATCAATTTTAATGGAAATTGGTTTCCAGATCTCTTAGGAGGTCTGAGTCCTATCTGTCCACCCTCACACACACACACTGTACTGGGGCCGGGATAGTTTCCTTCCAATGTGATTTCTTTCATTCTGATCTGTTGCTTCTCCCGTGGCAGGAATAGCACCTTGTAAATAAATACAGTAATATTCTCGTAAAACTAGGGGAGCTTCAGGAGATTCAGTCTTAAAAAAATAAAATTTTGGGTAATAAAATGAAATATTTTTCATGTCCTAGTGGAGGATCTCACTGTATGTGCTCTGATTCTTAAGACTGCTCTCTCCCATTTTCAGCTGGGTCGACTGCTTTGCAAAGAAACAGCCATGAATAGCTCTGTTTAGACATACGTGACCCATGCTGTATGGAGCATGTTGGTATGTGTAACCAAGTCTAGTAGAAATGCCTCCAAGTGCTCCCTCAGTTACACACGTGCAACTCTACTGAATTTGTCCCTTTACATGGATGTGGTTAGAGATGTGTGAACATGTTCTGTATGACCAAACGCATCCCTGGGGGTAACACCAGTGCAATCAATGCAGTTGCAACAGGAATGAATTTGGCCCATGACTGCATGTGATATGTTTAAGTGTGTGTGTGTGTGTGTGTGTGTGTGTGTGTGTCTTTCCATGTATGAAGTTGCATTTGAGCAGCATCTTTCTGAATATTCAAAACCAACCTGCCTTCCGCTAAGAGGGTACTCTTGGCACAGGCCCCCCTCCCTGCATTACCATCCCCTAAGACAAGCAAACAACGACCAAATATTCTTGACCTGACTTGATGTGTACTACTGCCATATAAAGGAGTGGGGAGGAGGAGGAAAGAGGACAGCTGAGAAGGGCAATCCTGGAGTCCTCTCAGATGCTTGTCTGAAGGTCACCATTAAGCAGAGTCCTTTGAGTTTCCGTGGTCTCATTTAGCCTGGATTTGTCCTGCTTGCTGTCGCTCCTGTCGGCATCATCCATGCCACTGACCTTCACCAGGCAGAGAACGTTCTGAAAGCTCTTCTTGAAGTTGTCGGACAAAAAGGCGTAGAGGATGGGGTTGGCGCAGCTGTTGGCATAGGTGAGGACCACAACGAAATCAAACATACCCTTAAGGAAGGGCGTGGGGGTGATGGATTCGGAGACAGAGACAGAGGAGACGTTAAATATGTAGAAGGGAAGCCAGCAGAAGATGAAGACTGCCACTACGGTGGAGACCATCCTGGTGACTTTCTTCTCTGACTTTTTCCTCTTGGAGGAGCCCACTCTGATCCCAGAGGACTTGACTTTGATAATGATGAACAAGTAGCAAAGGCAGATAATGGTGAGAGGCACCAGGAAGCCCAGAATGAAGGCATATATGATGAATCCTGTGTACCATGCGCCAGACTCGCCTGGCCAGATGATGGTGCAGCTACTCCTTCCATGGTTGTTTTGGATCCCAGCATAAATCATGATGGGCATAATGACCAGAAGGGACACACCCCACACGGCAACGTTGATCATCTTGGCCGTTCTTGGCCTTCTCCACTTGGCAGATTTGATGGGGTGGACCACAGCCAGGTACCTGTCGATGCTCATGACAGTCAGGCAGAAGATACTGGTGAACTGGTTGATCCCATCCACAGTCATGACGATCCGGCAGATGGCTCTGCCGAAGGGCCAGTGGACCAGAGCCACCTGCATGGCCAGGAATGGCAGCCCCAGCATGAAGAGCTCATCTGCGATGGCAAGGTTCAGGATGTAGATGTTGGTGATGGTCTTCATCTTGGCATAGCGGAGGATGACATAGATCACCAGTGTGTTGCCACACAGACCTATAGTGCACACCCCAAAGTAGATGAAGGTAAGGATGGCGTTGCTGGTCAGGTCAAAATGCTGGCCTGTAGTATTCTGGGAGGCATTGGCAGACATGTCTGTGGAGAAGTTGTCGAACTGGGAGGCTGAAGAGAACCAGAACTCAGTAACATTGGGCAACTCGTACACCAGATCCATGGTGCCGTTGTTCACAGGCAGGTAAAATTCAGATGAAATGAATTCTCATCTTTGTTTGTTTACGGGAGTGGGGCAGAGAGATCTAAAAATCAAACAGAGAACAAAACAAGTATAAAGAAGCCCCCTCTTTATTGCTTAACCCTCCCGCTTCAGGTCTGAAGACAACTTCTTGCTGATGGAGTTGTGGGGTGGGGCGTGGTCAGGAGGGAATGTTCCCTGGAGACAGTTTCTCCCATGACTACCTCTTGCAGTTTTTCTTTACATTCCTCTGAAGTCTGTGTCCTATTCAGGAGGCTGACCTAGCTAGACCACTGCTAGGCAGCTTCCTTCCTGTTGTTTTTGTAATATCTAAAATACTACTGGCCAAACCCCGTCCTGAGGAAAGCCCATTGACGGCAGTAGAGTTACCCAGGAATGACTTTAGCCTGGCAAATCAAATACAGTAGTAGCATGGACAAGCTTTATTTCAATGAGACCAATTAAAATGTGCCTGCAGGTTTTATGACGACTCGGGAGCTAAGAAGAAACTGTTGCTGCAGCCAGTTCCTGTGTAAAACCTGTTCCACGCCCTTCCGAGTGCTCAGGAAAATGCAGGCACCAAGGAAATCTTTAGTTTTTTTTATCAGTACCCTGAACAATCTTGCACACTTTCCAATTGCACTTCCTCTCCCCTCCCCCCGCCCCACCCCATCCCATCCTATCTAACTCCCACAGTCCTCTCCAGAGGCAACTTCAGCACAGCCTGGCTAAAGCTGTCTGCCCCTCGGTCCAAGCATCAGCCCTGTGCAAGGCGAGTGTGCATTTGCTCTAGCCTCGCCGGAGCTCCAGCTGCGCTGTGGCAGGAGCAACAGGAATCTGCTGAAGGTCTTAATTGGCACCTTCAGCAGAAGGGCCACCGCTGGCAGAGCAGCCCCTCTTATTTTACATGCTGGGCTTCTTTTGTGCAGATCCCCGGGAACGGGGCTCCAAAGGGGTAGGGGGCTGAGCCCCTCTGAGTTTGGCTCAGTGTGGGAGGGGTTTTCCCCTGCCTTGTGCACTGGCTCCTACCTCGCCTTGGGCACGGGATGGGTGGGGAGAGGCGGAGGGTAAGAAAAGCCAGCATGGGGTGGGTGCGGGATGAGAGGGAATGAGGTCTGGGGGCTAGCAGCTCGAGCACTTTCCTGGGGGGCAGTCTCCTTGCCAGAGCCGCTGCTGAGACCAGAGGAGGGGGAAAGCCTCAATGGCTGCAAAAAGCCCCAAAGGATTCAGTAAAGATGGGGAGGGAGAAGAATGGAAAAGGTGGGAGAGGGCCAAGAAAAAATTCAAAAGGACCCCCCCCCCCAATACACACATGCACAGTTTCCCCTCCACCCCCACCTCTACCAGGAGCAAGTGAAGGACTCTGCAAACTCCCCCAGCTCCTGGTAGCAAACCGAGACCCATTCCCTAAAGAGCCCCCCCTTCTCCCTGAGCTGGCTATTCCCCCAAACCAGAGCCCCCCTCCCCCAGCTACTCACAGGCTCCTGAGCAAGGAAAGAGCATCCCAGCCGGCAAGGCACCCTCTCCCCCTTTGCACTAAGCCAGGCTGTCCCTGGCTCCAAACAACCCGGGGGGAGGGGAAGCTGTTTCTTCGTAGCCCCCCAGAAGCAGCAGCCAAGGGGGCAGGAGCCCCAGCCTGGCCAGATCTCCGCTCCCGCTGGCAGCCCTGCCTTGCAGCCTCTCCCAGAGCTGCCTTCCCCCTCCAGAAGTTTTCACCTGCTGCAAGTCTCTCCGTGCTGGGGTGGGGTCCCCAGCCCATCCCCAGCTCACTTACATTTGTCCGGCCCTGGGGGGGGGGGGAGTTTCTCCTGGCCAGCCCCCGCTCAGCTGTGCCCGGGCTTGCAGGGAATCCAACTCTTGGGACGGGTTTTCTGCCCAGGCTCTGCCCGGCTCAGGCAGGCGCCCGCCGCGGGCTCCAGGCTCGCTCAGCGCCGCAGGAGCCTCTCCAAAGTGCTCCTCTGGCCGCAGAGGCGAAGAGAGACCCTCTCCCCCCCGGCCCTGCCCCTGCCCCTGCCCCTTCCCCTTCCCCAAGCACAGCGGCTGCGTCATGCAGAGCAACTGCTCTCCTTGCACCGGTGGACAGGTTCTGTGCCGGGGGGGAGCCGCTCTTCTGATCAGGGGGCTGAGCTTTGAAGCAAGCCGCCCCCTCTCCTGCCCCTCCTCCCCCGATGCAGAAGGGAAGGGGGGCAAGTTTGCCTTGCAAGGTGCAGACGGAATAAGACGAGGGAAAACCCCTCGGCTCTGCACAGGGATGTAACAGAGGCAGGGCTGGCATGTCGCGGCAAGGGGCGGGGGGGGGGGGGTGATGCTAAAGTGGCATGCATTAGTGCCAATGCAGCTGCCGTGCCGCGTGTGCATCTCACAGCGGGTGGTGTGCTCGTACCCAGACGCAGCTGCATTCGTGGGAGGAGGAGGACAACAACCCGGGGGGCGGCGGCGGGGGGGGGGGAGAATCGATGCAGGGTGGGTTGATCTGGACCTGGGGAACTAACGGGTTGGCCCCCTCCCCATGTGTCCATAACACAAAGAGAGGGGGAGGGAAATGCAGCTCTGGCTCCTTTGCCTAAAATTCAAACCTCTTTTAAAATCTAAGGGAAATCCACTTTTCTCTCCAAGAGCGTTGTCGCCCCCACAGCAAGCCCCGCGTGCAATGAATGAGAGGCGGTCCTCTGGGCCATGGTTTAATCTACACAATTGTTTTGCCCCCAAAGAAGGAATTTGCTCCAAGCAATCACTGAAAGGCGAGAGCACCAGGCAAGCAGCTGAGGAGCAGACGTGGTTGGTTTTATCGGGGTGTGTGTGTGAAGGGGCTAAGGGAGATTCAGAGCTGCAGAAAGGGAAGATAGGCAGTGAGATGCACATGCACCAAAGACAGGGGAAGGATGGGGTGGGAGGGCCTCAAACGAGAGGCACACCCAAGTAGGGATTTAGGTATCCCCTGCAACAGGGGATGGGAGAGAAGATTGTAGCCAGCGCAGGTTGGGTTTCCCAAGCAGGCTCTGTTCAGAGTGCAGCAGATGATGGCCCCGTTGGGTTTGTCCATTTATCTTCATCTCCCCCGGGCAGAGCTGGCCCATCTTGCCAACTCATCACTGTCGTGTGTATCCCGTTCTCAAGGACTTCTGTTCCCAAGAGCGTCCTGCAGCACATGCGGTTTATTAATAAAGCTGAGTCAACGGGAAGAGTAAAAAAGAGAATTTAGCATCAATTTCACGCTGGAAGCTGGAACTAGCAAAACCCGTAGACAGGTGAACACCAGGCTGACCTGTGGAGCAAGGCAATACGGTTGGGTGATGGTGGAAAAACCACGAATGACAGAGGGCAAGATTTTTCCAGGAGAGGGTTTTAAAGATGAACCCTTTAAGGGAGAGCTAATCCCATTACTTTTCTCTACTGCTCTGCTTTGGAGTTATTTGTTTCACTAGTTCAGGCTCGTTGGTCAGAAAACAGGGCCCTCTGTTTCTGGATGGCTTTTCCCTGATCTGAGCAAACTGGGATCAGAAAGAAAACACCTCTGGAAAGAGCTTCTATTGCTTTCCCGCAGGAGGGCCAGCAAGCCTGATGTTTCTTTCCAACCCAACTTGCTTTCCTTTGGGTGTGGTTAGTGCAGGGACCAGAGACGAACCAAAGCGCCTGGGCCACTTGATTCCCAGCTGTGAGACACAAGGAAAGAGCCCAGCCTTGCACACATGCTCACATGATTTGTCCTTGCTCACTGCAGCAGACATGCTGACTTCAGCAAGATGCTTTGTGGGAGCAGGGGATGCAGGAGCCGGCACTGAGTCACTTACCCTCCTTGTGCCTTGACTTTCACCTCTGTCCAGTTCTCTCCCTTGAAGCGGGTGTCGTGAGACTTCATTTATTTTAATTATTGCTTCCAGATTTATTTGAGGCTGGCATCATGACTCTTCTTGGCCCCATGTTTAAGACAGTAAACCCAGATGTGTGGGGGAGCACACACTGATGCTCCTGCTACCGCTGGAACCACCTGCTGCAGCAGGACTGATCAGACCAACGTGTCACACAAAAAGTCCTGATGGCCCTGAAATGGGAAGTAATCCCAGCTGGGAAAGTGCACAGACAGCACCCTGGCCCCAGGAGTTCAACTCTTAGGACTAACAAGGGGTTCCAGGTCCCAGCTGTCCTGGCGAGGGCACAGGGAGAGGTGGGGATTGGGATGCAACAATGATTTGCAAAGTGCTTTGAGATCTCTGCCTGGACTGTGTGATGTGCAGAGAGCTATGGATGGGCAGCCTGTCTTTCACCAGGAGTTAGTTACCAAGTAACAATGTCTTGACCAGGAAAACCAAAAGACAGGGTTGAGGGAGTTAACCACTGCGCTGGTTTGTTGGAGAGTTTGGATGCAATGAAATAATAGCGATTTCCCTGCACCCTCCTTCATCACTTATCAAAGAGACAAGAGAATGCAGGAAATGAAGAGCAGCTTGGACCAAAGAGCTGGGCGATTAACCCAGAGAGGGGTTGAAATTCCCATTTGTGATTGGAAGTTCACTGCCCAAAAATCCCAAGGAGGATGGAAAAATCCATTCCCTGAAATAAACAGCCTGGAAATAAATATCCCAATTAGGCTCATAAAGGAGCGCAGGGTATCAGGGATCTGAGAGAGCAGATGGTGCAGCTGTCAGCGTCCTAGTGAGAGGGTTATTTGTACCTTGCTGTGTCCTGTGTGTGGCGCTTTAGATGCTGTCCTTGATCTAGGCTTGTGGGGAAGCCAAGGCCGGGCACTGACGTTTCCTTGGACTTAAAAGAAGGCAATATGCACATTGTTGTCGCCCGCCCCAGCCAAGGGAAGAACGTTATCTTTCCATTCGGTGTCAGTTTGAATGACAAGCCCGATAGCAGCGGCTGGACGCAGGTATGGGTGGGTGCCTGTGCAGTGCACGCTGCCCGTGCAATTGCAAACCCCTTTGCCAATGCAGTCCTGCAGCCACCTCTGCTGATCCAGGGCTGGGGCTCCATGCCGCGTTGTCAGTGTCAGTCCTGGCCTCTCAGGAGCAGATGCTGCCTCGCCCCAGCTAATGGGAACTTTCTGAGAAGAGGACAAGCGAGATGACCACCCTGCTGCCATCTCTGGTGACTTTAGCCAGAGCTGAACCTAGGGCTCCCTTGGGGGTCAGTAACTTCTTTAACCTAGCATAGTCCTTGGGAAGGCAGTTCCGTTCCCCCGAGGGTTTAGTTATTCCTTCCTGCTACTGATGAGAGGGGCGCTCAGGGCACTGGCAGGGATGTAGCAGCCAGGTGCAGTTCCTCCCCCTGCTCTGTGACCTCGTACAAGGGGCTTATCCCCCCTCTGCTGGCTCCTCCCGTCAGGAACGGAGGAGACTAGGCCAGGTCTACACTAAAAAGTGAGGTCGACCCAGTTATGTTACTCAGGGGTGTGAAAAATCCGCACCAGACCTGAAGGGGAGCTCTGGGTAGCTTGTCTCTCGCACCCACAGAAGCTGATCCAATAACAGATGTCACCTCGCCCACCTTGTCTCTTGGAGTGCTGTCAGTTCCCTCTTTAGATCAGCAGGGGACATCCCATTCCCCCCTCCCTGGTTGCATTGCTAAGGAGGTAAGCCATCCCACAGGCTCTGATCCTTCCAACTCCAGGAAATACACTCTCTCTACTTTAAGCTTACGGTCAAATAAATTTGTTAGTCTCTAAGGTGCCACAAGTCCTCCTTTTCTTTTTGTGGATACAGACTAACAGGGCTGCTACTCTGAAATCTCTCTACCTCTGTAAGCTCCCCACCCACAGACTTGTGTGCACGCCTCAGCCAGGTTCCAAATTCCACTGCGCCAGGCCCGATGTCTACACGCTGTGTGACTGGCTTAGTTCGAGTCTCTCTGTTGACCAATGCTTTATTCAGTGCCCTGAAGCCCAATAGCACCTGCTCCTTCTTCCCCGCTGAGTGGAGCACGCGAAGATTTGCAGTAATTAGATTCACAGATCTAGGAGCTGTTGAAATTCATTTAGCATACACGCTGGCGTACAAACCGACCTGCATCTAAACCAAACCCCTGATCCAAAAATCCAACGAAAATTACCGATTAGCATCTACATGGCTGATTTAAATGGTATTTGGCCAGCGACGGTGAACAGAGTCTAGCGTGTTTGTGCTGAGAGCGGGGGTTCAAGTCCTTCTGAGTTAGCTTAGATCCTGTGAAGATTTAGGGCCTATTTCTAACCCTGCCTCGAAGCAAATCCTGTAAATCTGTGGATGCTGGTTCTGACGAGATGGGCTTTCACCCTCCCCTGCAGCCTGTTCCATGTGCAAAGTCGAACTCCTGTGTGTAGCATTAGAATCCTTTGTGAATAACTATTTGAGACGTCCCACCAGGGTGACAGGCAGGGGACGTAAGCAGGAGAAGCCAGAGGGGGCTCTTAAAGTCCGATCTAGTTTCCACGCTGATTTGGTGAGCAGTAAAACCAGGGGGAGAGAAATGGAGGAGGGAATATCTGACCGGGAAGTCGACTGGCTTCCAAAAAATGGAGGTGCTCAAATTTAGAGGCCAGAAGGTCTTTGCCAATTTGGGCTCCCCCGGCGGGCAGGCAGGCTTGCCAGTAGCTCAGCTAAGACATTGCTCAGACTTTCCCATGATGGTTTTCTCCCTTGGTGAGATACACTGGGGAATTGACATGCGGTGAAATCCTGGCCCTGTGGACATCAAGGGGAATGTTGCCGCTGGTTCTCATAGGACCAGGATTTCTCCCTGGCCGTTGGAGCTCTCGGATGGTGTGCCTGGAAAGGCAGCTTTCCCATCGCGGCATTCACTGCTCTTTTTATTGCTCTCTCACTGGCTGAGAAGCACAGCCAGCTTGCAGAGAAGTTTCCAGCTGGAAACAGAAGTGTTTTCCTTTTAACAACACCATTAATGCTCTGGATGGAGCGGTTACGCCCCCTGCGCCAGATTCTCCTCTCTTTTTCCCATTGGGGGCGTTGAGTTGACTTCATGGCAGCCAGTACTGTTTTCCTCCGGTGTCAGCAAGAGCAGAATGGGGCCCATTGTATGTTACAGGCTTGGTGTTAAATTGCTGACGGGTTTAATTAACTGAGTATAGCTTGGCATGCGCCAGCACATTCCTTGAGCGGTTAGCTTCTCAACTCCCCATGGGGGGAACGGTCTGTGTTTTGGATAAGCATTGCCAGGGCTAGGAAGGGAATTTTATGCTACTATCATAGAATCTCAGGGTTGGAAGGGACCTCAGGAGGTCATCTAGTCCAACCCCCTGCTCAAAGCAGGACCAATCCCCAATTTTTGCCCCAGATCCCTAAATGGCCCCCTCAAGGATTGAAGTCACAACCCTGGGTTTAGCAGGCTGATGCTCAAACCACTGAGCTATCCCTCCACCCCAGTAATGCTATGCGTGGCGTTACTGTGTAGGTTTCAGTTTGAAAATAAAGCTGCAGTGGCACCATAGCTGGGGAAATCTCACATACTTTAGAGGAAATGAGGGCAGAATCTGGATTCTCTTTTCAGGCAAAAAGAAAAGGAGGACTTGTGGCACCTTAGAGACTAACAAATTTATTTGAGCACAAGCTTTCGTGAGCTACAGCTCACTTCGTCGGATGCATGATGATGAAGTGAGCTGTAGCTCACAAAAGCTTATGCTCAAATAAATTTGTTAGTCTCTAAGGTGCCGCAAGTACTCCTTTTCTTTTTGCGAATACAAACTAACACGGCTGCTACTTGAAACCTATCTTTTCAGGCAAAAGCTCAGATCTGGGTGAGTAGATCGCAAAGGGTCCTCCCCTGTTGGGACAAAATTCTGCGGATGTTCTGGGAAATTATACTTTTTCACTTCTGCTGTAGTTGTCTTTGGATGATCGTAAAGCACCGTGCAAGCACTAACGAAGCCTTATCCATACTCCTCCCAAGAAGTAGGTCAGGATTATTGCATCTGAGTGATGGGGAGACAAACTTAGAGGAAGAGCGTGGGCAGCCCAAGAACTCACACCAATGATTGGCCACCGCTGGAGATGGGACACTAGACAGGGTCGATCAGGGCTCTGAGCTGGTACAAAATATTCTCTTTATCTGACACCTGGCTGCTGTGTCTTGCTCTCGTGCTCAGGGTCCTACTGAGCACCAGTTTGGAGTCAGGAAGGAATTTTCCGCAAGTCAGATTGGCTGTGACATTGGGGTTTTTTTCTGCCTTCCTCTGCAGAGTGGGGTGTAGCTCACCAGCTGGGAGCACCTGCGTATGTCCCACCTAATCAAATCCCTGGCATTGCAGGGGCCTTGGACATTGGTGGCAGCTTGTTCTCTGCCTGTGGCATGCAGCTGAGCCTCTTGAGGAATGAAACGCTTTAGTCTAAGCCAAATTAAGGCTCAGTACTGGGGTGACGGGGTGAAATTTAATGGCCTGTAATATGCAGGAGGTCATACTAGATGATCTAATCATCCCTTCTGGCCTTAAACTCTGTGAAACTATGAAATTGGTGGGAGAACTGGGATTATTCTTTAGGTGCTGTGGCCCCTAACGCACTGCTGTGATTACTAGATCATGCTGCCTTCCTTTGGAGGCGGTATAGATTGATTTCCTAAAGGTGGGAGGGGAAGTCACAGCAACCTCACTGTAAGCAAACTCACATGGGATTAGCATCATGGAAACAGAGTTAAGGAGCAGGCTGCTGAATCTGGGGCCTGTAAAAGACATGGGGGTAGGGGCTCCCTGCATGCAGCCCCTCTGTTCATGAAAGGGAATCCTGAATGCTTCCTTTCTACTAATGTCTTGCTGCATCCTGTATGGTCTGCCTACTCTGACTCCCTGCTCATGACGCATGGCTGCCAGCATGGAAGGAATAGAGGACGCTTTTGGGCACAGGACAAAAATTTTGGGAGGGAAGTGGTGATCTCTGATGCTCCATCCAAAAACCAAGTTCCACCTACTTGAGACAGCAAAGCAAAACTCTGTTCCCAGGAGAGCTTCAGAATATGATCCACTCTTGCCTTTCTTTCCTGCTTTGATCAGCAGTGGTCAAGTGCTGACATTTCAATGGCTGTCGTTAGACTTCAGAGTTAACACCTCATTGAAATGCATGAGGCAGTTCACACTTACCTCAGAGCAATTGTTCCAGGCTGTCTGCAGGCTCAGGTAGATGACATTGCATCAGTTAGACTTGGGGCACGTTTTGAAGCTGTCTGCACAGCCGTAAGAATTATAGGCTTAACTCCTTTTTTTTTAATGAATGCTCAGACGGTGGAACATGAAGAGCAACCCCCTCCCCCACTCCCCCATCCACATTCTTCACTCGAGTTCAAAACTTTAAAACAATAAATAAATAAAATGAACAGCGCAGGATCTCAGAGCAGTGAGGTCAGCCCCAAACCCAAGCAGCAGCCTGGTGTGTTTTCTTTCCTCCATGCTTCAAACATCCAATCTACCCCTCATCCTGATTGCTTAAGCCTCCAGCTACCCCTGAAGACGAGCCAGGCTCTTCCAAAGATTCTCCCCATCTCCCCTCCCAGTCAGTGCCCCTTTCTGCCATCTCTAGCTGCCAACGCCAGCACCAGATAGTGTAGGAACGGTTCACCGCCGACCACACGGATGGGGCCCTTTGTGTCGCTCCATTTCAACCTGGAAGTATTTTAATCATCGTTACCTTGTGTGGATTTGACCGGCCCGTGGCACCACAGTGTGGCGAAAGGAGCCGACAGTCTCCCCTGAAGGAACATGGGGGAGTGGATGTCCCCCCTAATATTAACTGAGAATTAATTACACACACAATGAGGGATAAAACATAGCCCAGAGGTGCAGAGCAGTGAAATTAACGAATGGAATATGCTCACCCAGAGCAGAATTTACCAGGGCACTGGCATGGTTCCTGCGTATTGAAATCCCGGTGCAGGCAGCGGGCCTCTCAACCAGACCCATCCCCTTCTGCCTAAATGTGGCTCCCGTCCTGTGACTAGATGGTCTGGTGGTCCCCCTGCAGCCCTGCTGCTCTCTGACTTGTTAATTATTGATCGCAGAAACGCTGGGTCATTGCTCTGAGACTTGTTTATGCTGGAGGAATTGATCCATGGTCATTTAAAGCTTCCCCTTTTTTCCCACTGGAATCCCCTGGTCTGGGGGATTCTCCAATAGCCACACCAGGATGGGAGGGACGGAGCCTGCATGTTGGAACAATGGGTAAAAGAGACCATGTGCCAAATGACAGGTGAAAGAGGAGCAAGCCAAATCATCAGGCCTTCATTGCGTCCCTCACTGCAGGAATAGCCTTATCACCTGCCATACGCAGTCCTGTAGCTTCAACACGGAGCGCGAGCCAGGAGCCAAGGAGACGAGCCATTCTGGTTCCCATGGGCCCGTCTGAGAGGTAGTTCAGGCCCTGGCTCAGGGCACCAGCAATCTGGCTTGCCATATCAATCTGAGCAAGGGACTTTGATGTCAATGACGTGACACTGATTTATGCCATCAGAAAATCTGGCCCTTAGTTTTCTTCATGCTTCAGTTTCCCAGTCAAAGGGAGCTAATAAGCCTCCCTTGGTCTGTCTTGTCCATTTAGATGAAAGCTTTTTGGGGCAGGGACTGTTTCATACCATACTTATATAAAGGACCTAGCACAATGGCCCTTGCTCTTGGTTGGGGCTTCTAGGCGCTACTGTAATTCACACAATAATCCTCCTCGTGGCCTAAGGCAATTCTAGCAATGGTTTAGCAGCGTACTAGTGAGTGGCAGCTCTGTCTTTGGAATGAGCTATTTAAATGCACCACAATCTAATTCCCCCTGTGGGAGAGAGCACTTGTCTCTGCAACAGGAGCAGGGGGTTGTGTGGTTTGTTTTTTCACTGCTGACACTCCAGTCTTCTCACCAAAACCGAATGTATTTCCAGTGTTTTGGGATCTGATCTCTGCTGTGTGTGGGCTCTCCTCTGACATCTTTTCAGATCAATGCTGGACATTTTTGGAGGTCCCTATCACAGGCCTGGTGAGGTCTTGCCAGAGGCCAGGGCTGCAGAGGCTCTGGAAGAGACCAGGGAACCAGGACTGAGAGGAAGGTCTCCTGTATCAGGGCTGGGGTGTATTGTGTGTTAATGGAGACATCTTGGACTGCGAGTGGCTTTGTGTGTGTGAGATCACACTGACTAGACCAAGGAAGGGACCTGAGGCCTGGTCCAGACTAGTTTATAGATTCATAGATACTAAGGTCAGAAGGGACCATTCTGATCATCTAGTCCGACCTCCTGCACAACACAGGCCACAGAATCTCACCCACCCGCTCCTACGAAAAACCTCACCTATGTCTGAGCTATTGAAGTCCTCAAATCGTGGTTTAAAGACTTCAAGGAGCAGAGAATCCTCCCTCAAGTGACTCGTGCCCCATGCTACAGAGGAAGGTGAAAAACCTCCAGGGCCTCTCCAATCTGCCCTGGAGGAAAATTCCTTCCCGACCCCAAATATGGCGATCGGCTAAACCCTGAGCATATGGGCAAGATTCACCAGCCAAATACTACAGAAAATTCTTTCCTGGGTAATTCAGATCCCATCCATCTAATATCCCATCTCAGGGGATTAGTCCTATTTACCCTGAATATTTAAAGATCAATTAATTACCAAAATCCCATTATCCCATCATACCATCTCCTCCATAAACTTATCGAGTAGAATCTTAAAGTCAGATAGATCTTTTGCCCCCACTGCTTCCCTTGGAAGGCTATTCCAAAACTTCACTCCTCTGATGGTTAGAAACCTTCATCTAATTTCAAGTCTAAACTTCCTGGTGGCCAGTTTATACCCATTTGTTCTTGTGTCCGCATTGGTGCTGAGCTGAAATAATTCCTCTCCCTCTCCTGTATTTATCCCTCTGATATATTTATAGAGAGCAATCATATCTCCCCTCAACCTTCTTTTAGTTAGGCTAAACAAGCCAAGCTCCTTAAGTCTCCTTTCATAAGACAAGTTTTCCATTCCTCGGATCATCCTAGTTGCCCTTCTCTGTACCTGCTCCAGTTTGAATTCATCCTTTTTAAACATGGGAGACCAGAACTGCACACAGTATTCTAGGTGAGGTCTCACCAGTGCCTTGTATAACGGTACTAAAACCTCCTTATCCCTACTGGAAATGCCTCTCCTGATGCATCCCAAAACCGCATTAGCTTTTTTCACAGCCATATCACATTGGCAGCATTCAAATGTGAGTTAAACTGGTGAAAATCTCTAATGCAGCCACTCTTACACTGCGTTAACCTTCGCTCCTATTGACTTAACATGTGTTGGAAGCTACCTTGCTGCGCCCATCTAGATGAGAGTTAAACCGGTTTAAGAGTGCCTCCATTAGAGGTTTGGACCAGTTTAACTAGATCAATTTTAGCCAAATTGGTGTCGTTTTCTAGCACAGAGTGGCCAAAGCCAGGGGCTGGCAGCGTACAGGGGAGTAATGAAGCAGGGCTGTGAATAATGTGTTCCAGACATCTAATTCTCTCAAAAAGAAAAGGAGTACTTGTGGCACCTTAGAGACTAACAAATTTATTTGAGCATAAGCTTTCGTGAGCTACAGCTCACTTCACAAAAGCTTATGCTCAAATAAATTTGTTAGTCTCTAAGGTGCCACAAGTACTCCTTTTCTTTTTGCGAATACAGACTAACATGGCTGCTACTCTGAAACTAGTTCTCTCAACTTGTTCTGTGCTCTCCCCATCTGATTTGAGTGTTTCAGAGGAATATGAGTGCCCCCCCCACTCCCCGCAGTTGCCCAACTGGGGCACTCAGCTGGCCCTGTCATGCCAGCAGCATTATAGCATTGATAAGGCCACTGCTGATAATCATGACTGTGTCATTTCATCTCTCACCAATGCCTAGCAGAGCACTGCCCTCTCTGTCTCCCATAACCGTGTTGCTGTCTGCACATCCCCCTCTTCTCTGTCTATACTCAGACACAGACTTGCTTTGGCTTCCGCTGCAAACTACAGCTACCTTTAACAGCATTCCCCTGCTTTAGTTCACTTTGGAAAATAATTGTGTTTGCCATAGTGGCTCCAGCTAGTCAATTATGTCACAGACTGGGACAGAAAAAACCTTGCATTTGCTTCTGAGCCTAATAGACAGGCCTGGATCATTACCGCAGCATCCTGAACATAGCAGAATCAATTTATTATTGAGCTCATAACATGAAAAGAGCGTGATCACTTAAATGAGTTCTCTGGAAATATCTTCTTTTAGGGATGGATTCTGATCTCAGTCATCTGTCTGGAGCAGCCATGTTGATCCATCGTTGTAGGGTTACTCTGAATTTACACCAATGCACATGAGGCAGGAATCTGGCCCTTTGTTTGGACATGAAGTCCAAGCCAAATAAAAGTGGGGTGAAAGAGCTAAACATCCAGCCCCTTTGCCCTGAAATGTAATAAACGAACACATGGCCTGTCGCTGTTTTCCATGCCAGGAGAAAGGGAAACTCATGTTCATTTCAATCAGAGTGTTGTTAAAGGCTCAGGGCAGGTTCCTAGCCCAGCTACAGGAAGTGTGGGTGTCAATTTTAATCCTCCCCTCACAATCAGGATCAGGGACCAGGTTTTGTTGTTTCTTTTTGTGGCTTGCTGGTTAGAATCAGGCACAGCCCAGAGATCGGGGGTTGAGACCGCCAACACACTCCATCTCTCTGCTGATGCTCCCGATCCGCAGCACACCCTGCCATTGTAGTCTTGGGGTCTCCCCCTCCTATCTACGCTACTTCCAGTGCTCCTCAATCCCCGCTCACTGTCCCCCTTCCAGCCCTGTCCTGGGCTCCCCACCCCCAGCTGTGTCATTGCCCCTCATTCCTGACCAGCCAAGCACTGTGCTGTTACTCTCGAAGCTTTGGAAGTGAAAGGCTTGTGTGGAAACTTCATGCCTCATTTGTATTGCAATAACACCTTTGGATCCCAGCCACAATCAGGGGGCTCTCCAGACAGTTAGGCCTTACCTACATGAGAAAACGGTTCAGGTTTAAGGGCTGGTCTACACTGGGAACTTACCTGAGTTCACTTAAATCGTTAAGGAAGTGGCATAACCAAAAGGGCAAAGGGGAGAAAGTCCCCAGCAGGGTCTGCACTTAGCTGGGTTGGTTTCTGGACTGATTGGGTTAAACGGATGCTCCCAATGCTGTGAAACAAACCCCCAGCCTCCATCCTTTCCTCTGTGCTTGCAGAGGTGGCATTGTGTCTGCATCCATCTACTTCTCCCTCTTACACTGCCCTGTTTCCCCGCGTAGCTCTTTCCACGCAGCCCAGGGAGCGCAGATGGCACCGCGTTCTGTGCACCGAACCAGATGAAGGCACAGCGGCTATTGGTGAATTAGGTTCCCAAGGACTGGGGGGTCCCTGACTACTGGGCTGTTGATACCTGCTTTCCCGCTTCCCCCACCAGCTGCTGCCCTGACTCTGGATTGCAGAGCTCTTCTGAAGGAGCCCCAGCGAGCTCCTAAGCAGTCATGCACCTTCAGCCTCTGCCTGAAATCAGCAACTTCTGCTCACCAGCCAGCCCTGTGAGAGCACTCTTCCCCGCCAGCCCCCTGGCCCTCATGCGGCTTTTTGCCTGTGCTGAACTCGTCTCTAAGGTGCCACAAGTACTCCTTTTCTTTTTGCGAATACAGACTAACACGGCTGCTACTCTGACACCAGGTATGCGCAGCTGGGCTGGCTGTGTTTCTTGTCTTAGCACATCAGTGACTGCTGCATAATAACCACGTTCTGCCTTGAGCTTTGGGGAATATAAACAAGGCTCACTGATGGTCCCCGAGGATTCAGTTAGCTTGGGAAAAGATGCCCGTCTCCTCCTCAAGGGCCTGGTTCTGTGCACATGGTACTCGGGCAAAACTCCCATTGATGCCGGGGAGGAATGAGAAATGCAGGGCTGCGCCCCCAAACAGGCCTGTGATGTGTTGCAACGGCATCGCCGGCTCCCCAGTTAACAGGGGGTCAACCTTAACCCTCAGCTGCCCCCTTCCCTTTGCACAAGCACTGCAGTGTGTTTGTGTGGGGGGCAGGGGGGGGCTGTACTTTGACTGTTTGGGAGCTGGGGAGGAAGGTTGAGAGCCCAACTGGGTTGTAGGAGGGGACTGGACGGGGAGTCAGGGGGTCTGTCTCCTTCGTGTCCTTGGAGGCTGTGGGGGAGATCTCGCTGACTCAGCTGTATTTCCCAGTGGCGTTACCCCTCCAGCTCACAGCAAAGGTTGGGGGGGTGAGGGTGTTTCTAGCAGGGGCTGTGTCCTATTTTTCTGGCCCGGGATAGCAGGAGGTGCAGGCTATAATCACTGGCTCCCTGGGACTAATGCATGAGCTCCCCAATGGGGCTGGAATGGCAGCCACTGGAGTTGGTAGGTACTGACTGGTGCCAGGGTATGTGTGGGGAGATCAGGGTCTTCCCAGAAGGCCACAGGACCCATCTCAACCCCCCTATGAGAGGCCTTTGCACGGTCTCCCCCTAGCACTGGTGGAGGAAGCTGATCATGGGTCTCTTGCCCCTCGCTGCTCCGGGGGGCATCACTTGCTAATCCTTTGCCCGCTGCGCTCCCCAGGCCGAGTGTACGGTTGGCTGCAGCTAGAAACAGCGGGGCACCAGGACGTGCCATGCTCGGTGCTCCCTGCCAGCGGGTGTGTTTATTTTATCCATTAAATAGCACAGGGCAAAAAAACCCCAGAGTTCAAAAGGCCTCTCTACTCCTGCTCCCTTGTCTCTCCTGCATCTCTGCTGGTGGGGTGATAGCCTTCTCCGGACCGGGCTTGCTGGCCGACATCTCGTTCCTCCCTTACAAATGCCTCTCAATTTCTCCCTCTGCTCTCATTTGACTCTGTAATTCGACTATTGATCTCTGCCAGATGCTGCACAAATTAGGCATGAGTCATAATACTAGAGCGATGGCTCTATCAAATCTTTAGCAGCCAGCTCCTGGAATCTGGTCTCTCCTCTGATCTCATTCCCTGCTCAAACCTAGTGCTCGCTCCTCTGTTCAGCTCGGACAAGACGGGATGTGCTGCTTTGCTATCGGCGTCCCTTTCCAGCTCCCAGCCCCCCAGGCCGGCGTGGCCTGTCCACTCCCTGTTCTCTAGTGCGCCGGAGTCGCGTCCAGATTCATCCCTATGCTGGTACGGATCCTGACTGGATCTATGCACCACTTCTACCCACCTGGGGCTGGCTCGGGTGAGAGCAGCCCTGGTATTCCCGCTGGGCCAGAGTAACCCTACAAAAGAGCCAGGGCTTAAGTTCACCCCAGCCATGCCTGCTGTGCCAAGGGGAAAGCTGCGTTTTTCAGGGAGGCTGCCAGCAGCCAGGCACCTCCACCGCTGCTTTGCAGGCCCGTCTCACCAGCTGTGCTGTCACCACAAAGGGTCATTGTCCCCAGCCTTTTGCTGACAACAGTGCAAAGTAACAGGTTATCCCAGGATCCCCCTGTGCTCAGAGCATGCTGTTCACTTATTGCCTGTGCATGGTTACCACCCCTGCCAGGGGGAGGGGAGGGGTGGCTGACCCTCTCCTGCTTTGCGGGCTGGCAGTTGGACAGTGCTGAAACCCGCATGCCTGATTGCTTGTTTGCCACCAGTTAACAGGGAAGGGAGAACGCAGAGAGCAGTGTGAGGCCCCAAGAAGCACCAGTGGACGAGTGGCATAGGGGTTTATGTGGTTTGTGCCAGCTGACTGTCAGCAAACTCCACCCACAACTTTGCATGTCTCTAATCCCTTCCATCTGAGGATCTCAAAGCACCACACACCCCGGAGGAGTAGGTGAGTCTCTTTGGAAGGTGGAGTGCAAGTGACTTACCTAAGGTCCCACAAGAGTAAGTGTCAGAACGGGTAGGAGAACCCTTATCTGCTGACTTCCAGGGCCAACCTTAGCTACAAAACCACCCTTCTTTACAGCGGGCCAGGGGGCTTAACTGAGTGGTGCTGTGAATTGCCTGGCAGGAGGCTTGAGTATGATGTCATCGCCCCTTTTGAGGGCACCAGGAGTCAGAGGGAGAGGGCTGCCCAGAGGGAGGGGGCACTTGGAGGGGAGAGAGCAGCTGGCACCCTCATCAGTGACTGTTAGAGGGCTGATTTGCCCTTTATAGGAAGCCAATAACTAAAGGGTTAAAAGAGTTCTGGCGAGGAGCACCTGGCTGCAGTAGCTGCATGTGTCCCCTGCATTCCCACTGGCTACCAGTGCCTAGGGTTAGCCATCTGGAGTGGGTGAAGGGAGGCAGGTGGGTGACATAGGGGTGGGTGAGTGGAGCAGACACTAGGAAGTTGCCTTTGCATCTTACAGATAGTTAAGAAGGTTTGGGGAGAAAAAATACCCCAAGGACCTTTGTACAGTCAGAAAATCCCAGCAGCACAAAGGGACGGATTCTAGTCTTGTTTTCACTGGTGTCAATCCAGAGTGACTCCATTTTATTTAAGGGGCTGGATGCATCACATAGTTATTGACGTAAATCCAACAAGATTCCATTGTAGTTAATGGGCTAGAGTCTTCTCTCAGTTACTGGTATAATGCTGGAGTGACTCCATTGTAATCCAGTTACTCTGGCTTTACCCCGGATCAGGGAGACCCCGTTCTGGCTTAGGCACCCCACATCTGGAGCCCATGACAACTCCAGAGGCAGAATGAAGGTTTGACTCCGACTCCTCCATGTCTGTTGCATGAGTAAGGTTAGCATTGCTGACCTGAGCGCTGAACTCTGCTGGGCCCCCCCAGGCATGGCATCACAATTCAGTGCCTGTCTCCATGATAGATCAGGGAGGAAGAACTGGGCCAGACCAGCTATTCCTGACCCCCCAGGCAGGCACTGAGGGAGTAGGGAGGTCAGGCCTTGTTATCTCGGCAGCCATCTCCTCTCTCAGCTGGTACCTTGCTCACATCTGGCTCGTTAGAAGAGCTAATGAAGGGTGCAGGCAATTATAGGGGGAAAATTGATTAAAAGATAAATCATGGAGCCTTCAAATCGCTTTGGTCGGAGTCACTCCTCATTGGCACCAATGTCAATCAGGAGCAGAACTGGTTCTGTACAAGGAGGCCGGTTTTCTCCCCAGCCCACCCCCCCATGCTGATCTGGGTTACTAGCATCAGAAAGTCTCCGTCCTGAAACCTGCTGGCATAGAGTTTAACTAGGGAATCCCCGCTCCAGCTTGCTGGGTACAACCAGTGGGCAATGTGGTGAAGACAGAGGGAGTCTCGCCCGCTTTGGTTGCCCTTGTGTGATGTGGTGTCACATTGGCTTGTGACGGGGGTGCAGCAAGGGGCCGAAAGATGAAATGGATGGGGGATGAGTTCTTGTCTCCCGAAAACTCATAGCCAGCCATGCATGCGTGTGTGCATATGCTCGTGGCCCCTATATCTGCCAGGAAGGAGCACCTGCAGTCACACACAATAAATAAAATGGGGCATTCATATGATCTCTATTTCAGTAACACCTGGGAGCTCCACGCCTAGACCACAGTCCCATTGCGTGAGGTGCTGTACAAACCCAGCCCTAACGAGCTAACGGAGTTCATGCCCTGGGGAGCTCTGCGAACCCCAGTGCAAGTGCTGGAGGTTGGAAGACCTGTCAGAAGAAAGATTGATGCAGATGGCTGCTGTGAATATTGGGCCCTGGGATATTGGGGTATTATGTGGCTGCCTGTTCCCCTGGAAGGGAGCTCTTGGGCCGGTCTCCAGTCTGGTGGGGATGGGGGGTGTGCCTGAAGCCAGAGGACGCTAACAGGGTCACCCCAGTGAATGAGGTTACCTGCCCCTTGGGAAGCCCCTCGACGCCTCTGTCTTTGAGGGGTACTCAGATCTGTCACTACAGCCATCCAAGAGGCTGTGGTGTAAAGTGAGTGGAACCCCTCCCCTTCGCCTGCCTGTCGGTCAGCAACACTTTGAGGTGTCCCGTGTGCTCCTCTTTGAGGAACCAGGCATTTGGAGAGGTGGAAGGATTCGCCCGCTCACCCCCAGCAGTGGAAAATCAGCGAGTGCGATGTCTGGGCACCTTCCAGCTAGGAAAAGCTGAGCTCCGCTCTTCCCAGTGCGGCCAGCAGGTGGCAACTCTATGAGCTCACCCCAGCCTGGTTTGAACCCGGGCTGAGGGTCAGCGAGGGGCCTGGAGAATGACCCTGGAGAATGACCCCTGAGCCTGCATGGAGCACCTCAGGAACACAGCTGGCAGACACCACCACCACTGGGGGCTAATTAACAGCTTCATCAGTTCATAGAGCAGCGAGAAATGGCTCTTGCGGCCATGGTTGAGGCTCCACAGTGCCACTCGAATGCCCTGCTGCTCGGTCGCAGGGCAAAGTCCTCTCCCGTGGAGGGCTGCTTGTCCATTCTGCCGGTCCGGGCAGCACAGCGTTTAGGGCCATCCTGGAGGACAGATTCATTAATGACTATTAGCCAAGATGGGAAGGAACGTAGGATTCTGTACCCAAAATAAAGGATGGTGGCGAGGCTCTCTTGCTTAACGCTGTTCTGACATACATGTATGTGTGTGTCTGCAATAGATACACGGACACACTAGAAATGCAGGGGGTCCCTGGACACCTGCAGTATCATGCGACGGGGTTGGGTAGCTGTTGATCAAATGCCGGACAAGGCTGTCTGGGAAAGACTTGAACATTGGGAACTAGATTGTGGTTTTCCAGGCAGGCAGGCTGAGCAGATCTCACTCACTCGGTCGCTGCTGAGCTCCCAGCCCTGACCCCCTCCACCGTGCTGGCTACAAAAGAATCATTATCAGGCTGGATTTTAGGCTTGAGCTTTAGACAGGGAGGCAGAAGACATGCCAGAGGCGAATGCCTGAGATGAAAGGAAAGACGAGTCAAAGGAAGCAAGGAGTAAAGAGGAAAAGATGGGGAGACAGAGGGAGAGAGACGGAAGGAGCAGGAGAGAGATAGAGAAATGTATGAACAGAGGAGAAAAGGAGCAGAAGAGAGATAATGTTCCCACCATTAATTTTAACAACCATTATCATTTCCCTGACACCGCTGCTTATTTGCCTCCTTCACACTTTCCCAGTTGTTTGCTTCCTTCCTTGGGTCTCATCCATTCATGGTCACAACATCTGAATTCTTCTTTATGTCTGACAGTTTCCTTTCCAACACCGAACAGACTGTGTGGTGCCCATCTTGAATTCCTTCTCTGTCTTGAATTCAGGTGTGGGTTATTTAAAAACAAACAAGCCATCCATTGGAACTGGGACCGGGTATCCTGAATACAGTCAGATTGGAGAGCAGCCCTCTGTGGTATTTGCACATGGAGGTCTGATGGTGCCAGGCATTCAGAAGAGCTCAGCACATTGGGTTCTCTTTCGCAAACCTGGGCAGGAGAATCACAATGGGGGCTGCTGGGGGCTGAGCCCTGGAAGACCTGACCCAGGGGGAGCGGTGCCTTATGCTAATAATTCACTGTGGGCAGGAAAACATACTGAACATAAATATAATCCCTGTAAACTTTTTGGGGCAGGGAGCTGGCTGCCTTTTATGTTTGCCCAGCATCCACATTGTGAGGGCCACTGGAAATACATATTTATTATTATTTATGACTATCAGATGGAAAGAAAGAAAGAAAGATTAGTATTGCAAAAGGACAGGAAAAATCAGCACCATTCAGTTAACCAGCAGTAGCTATTTACTTGTAACTGGAACAACCAGGAAGGAAAAAGAAATATTTTCTTTCTGTTTCCTGCTTCTAGATGGTAGATAATTTCCCAGCCAGTAGAGTGTATTTTTCCCCACACACCCCTCTATGGCCTGGAGACTGGAAAACGCTCCATATTGGTGAATCAACCCCTGCACTTTTATGCATCCTGCACCACCCAATCACTCCCAGATACCTGGGCACCCACCTACTCGCCAGCACCCACTCACCTTTCCCATCCCCTCAACACACCCTCCCTCCCATCTGCAGCCACCCCTGTTGGGTGTATAGGCCATACATTGAGGATTATGGTTATGTGCCCAGAAATTAGGGTGATTTGCACAGGTGGAACTCTGCAGAACGTGGCAGCTATGTCGACATATTACCACAGGGCAAATACAATAACGATTGGCACAGGGTGCTGCTTACTCCGGATCAGACCAGTGGGGTTGTAACTAGGCTGATCACTTGTCCCTTATTCTAAAGGATGTCTTTTCCTGGGTGCAAGCCAATCGAGGATGCACTTTGTCCCTTATTGAATCTACTTCCCTGCAAAGGATCAGCCAGCACAGTGCAAACGGAGGACTTTGCACACGGATTCCGGCCCCTTTCTTTCCTCCAACCCAGTCCAGAGGTTGCACTGCCACAACAGCCGAGGGAAGCGGGAAGAGGCGATGCAGCCCGGCCGGCCAGGAAAGCAATGCGTTTTGCTAGAGAGGGAGGAGGAGCGAAAAGGCTGACTCGGCAAAGCAGCCAGCGCGAGAAGCGCCCGCCTGCTTCACTTTCCCAGCCCCGCGCGGGGCGAACCGTAGAATCGATGCCTCCTCTCGCCTCCCTCCTGATTGGGCGCTGCAGCAGAAGTGGGCGGGCCCCGCGGGGGTGGCGGCGAGACACGTGGGCGGGGGGGAGCCGGAAGCGGCCGCAGGAGCACGAGCAGGCGCTGGAGCTGGAGCAGCTGCAGGGCTGCAGCTGGAGGCGGTGGCGGGGGGTCCCTGCAGTGCATGCAGTGAGTTGGTGTTTCCCACCTTTCCAGGGGCAGCCGAAGGGCCTGCTGCAGACCAGAGTAACAAGTGCCCCACTGGCCCCGCATGGTCTGTTTAGGAACCCCAAATATCCAGCAAACCAAGTAACCCAGGGGCTCTGAGTGGGGTGTTTCTGGGAGAAAAGCCCTTCACGCGGGTGTGGCAGCAGGGCTGGCAGGGTTTAAACTTGCTAGCCCCTAGCTGGCGGGGCGTATAAAGGAGCCCTCCTGAGTGTGCAAAAAAGTGATCACGCCCAGGGGCCCCTAGGAGCAGGCTGCAGTCTTCCAAGGTAGCTCATTCATTCACTTCCTGGCTGTGTGAGGTTGCCTGCGCGGGCAGGCTGGGTCAGTTTCCTCTCCGGTGCCCCGGCTCTGATTTGCAGGAGAGCTGGACGCGCAATAGGAGCAGCTTAGCAATGATGTCCGAGGTGCTCATGGTCCCAGGGAGAGTGAAAGTCTTGGAGTAGCAAGTCCTGGCCTGTTATAAACTAGCCTCGTGGGGTGCAGTTAGTGACCTTCTGCTTAAGAGGGAGATTGTCTTGTGTGCGGGAGTGAATGAAATTGTAAGACTTGAGTGTATCAGGGCCCTGCCCTGTTTTGTTTTCGCAGCAGGACTTGGAAGAAGAAAAGGGACCTTTAAAAGACGGTGTCTGACGCTGTGAGCCATGCATACACATGTGGGTCGGTTTGGGCAAAGAGAGAGATTTGAAGTCTTTAGGGTGGATTGTAGAGCTGGGTTTGGCGCTGAGCTTTTGTGGTGAAGTAGGGAGTGAAAGTTGGAGCAGCAGCATTTTTGTTAACCTTTAACTTTAAGTTCAGCAGGTAGAAAGAATCTGCACAGATCTCTAAAGAGAGAGTGCAGAGATGTGGTAATACGTGTACTTTTGTTTTTTTTTAAAGTCATGGTTGGCAGAGAGAAATATCTCTGGAAATGTCTCCTTGGGGGGGTATGATACAACTACTTCACATTATCTGGGCATTCCTCAGATGAAATAATAAAACATCTGTGTTCCTTTCCTTACATGATTGGTTGCTCCTGAATAATAATATTTCAGAAGTATCCAAGTACCCTATCTGTTGCTGGCTTAGCTCTCCTTTTCCTGCACAACATAAGTGTCTGCAAACTATTAGTGCAATGAAAATAGTGCTGTGAGTGCACTAATATTCAAAATACTAACGTGGGGTAAAACTGTTTTTGGCAAAAGTAGGTGGAAAGTGGTGTGCGTGCTTTGGAGTGGCATAAGCAGACACTTCTCTGGTGCAGTCCAAGTGTAATGGAAAAGAGCGAATGCATTCTTTTGCTCAGGGTGAGGAGGGTGTGCAGACTGAATTGCATTTCGCTTCTCATTTTTGAGGGGTGAATGGAAAAAGGGCTAAAGAGGGAAATGGGAAGACCAAAGGTGGATGTAGGAAACTGCTTGTGGTGGTTGGATTGAAATGGTACTTGCTTTTCACTTGTTTATTGAAACTTTCTAAAATATCAACATTGCTGGGAATGTAACGCTTGGTTTTTCTTTTTAAATCACTCCACACCTTGACAAACCTTTGTGGGCCTTGATTCTGCTCTTGGATTGGATCACCATCACAGTCTGTGAGGAGCTATATGGGCTTGAGTCTGCCAATGGCAGGATTTCAACCCCCCAAACACTGACATTCTGCTAGCCTACCTGAATCAGAAAAGGTTCATACACAACAGTGAAATGGACCAGAGTAGGTTCATTGTTGGTGCGGAGTGAAATGCAGGCAAGCTTTCTGGGTACTCGATGTAAATGTCAACTGTCATTAATAATAGAAGGGCTTGTTTCTTTTCAGAAGTGCTGAGGACCTACAGCTCTGTAGAGAGCAACAACCCTAAGGTGCTGCTGTTGATAACAGGGAAGAGATGTCTTGTCCTCTGTAATGCCTGAATTTTATGTTGCTGCTGTCTCTCTCCTAATGCACCAAATCTCTTTTAGGCCAGTAAAACCTGAGTGTGTTCAGCATGATCCAAAACTGCAGTCCGGTGGTCCAGGCGCTGCTCGGGACTTTATTTACCTGGGGGCTGACAGCTGCTGGCTCTGCGCTAGTCTTTGTATTTTCCAGTGGCC
Organism: Dermochelys coriacea; assembly: GCF_009764565.3. NCBI lineage: Eukaryota > Metazoa > Chordata > Testudines > Dermochelyidae > Dermochelys > Dermochelys coriacea. Next base: position 4,137,408 of record NC_050081.1, read on the forward strand.
AGGTGGGTGTTGCCGTTCAGTTCTGAAAACACATTCCTCCTTCCAGACAAGATTTCTGTGTGATCAGTACAAAATAATTAGGCCCTGATTCTGCCTGTATGGCTCTGACTTCTGGATGGGAAGAGGGGAGTCTTAATTTGCATTTTATGATGTTGGAGGGAGTCTCCCTCCAACCCCTGCTCCCTTGTAAATCCAGCTCTCAGATGCGTACCTACGCATTTATGCCCCACAAGCAAATATCTTTTGCATTTATTTTCCTCTGTGGGGCGGAGGGAGGAAGGATGGGGGGAGGGGAAGGAGGAAGATTGGCGTTGGATTACAACTGTAAAGCCATTGAATGTGGTTCTTCTCAGGAAATGGGATGTGGAAAGACAGTTTCTTCCTCAACAGGTCTCCCTCCCTGTGTATGCACAAGCAGGAGAGCACAGTCTTAATGACAAAAGGTAGCTCATACTCCTGCTGGCCCTCTGGAGCCAGTGCAGCTGTGAGAGAGGGAGCTAGATTCTGTTCTGACTCATGAATCAGCAGTGATATTGTTGACCAAGTTCCAGCTGCTTGGCAAAGTTTTGTTGCTGGGTGTAACTGAGTGGCCTACATTGCTGGCAGTGGCGCATGAGAAGGAAAGAACCTGCTTCGTTCTCTGATACGAGGTGTTTTCAGTCAGGGAGTCTCGACTCTGGAATAGCCCAGATCTGTTCACCATCACAGCATCCTGCAAGGACAGGCTCCTTTCTCAAGCTTTTGGGAGCAAGGGGTGAGCAGGTGGCTGAGATCTGCCGCTGGAGTGGATTCTTCTCTGCTGCCTTTACATCTGTGATGTGCGGTGACTTTATTCAGAGCTTGGGTCAGTTCCGGACTCTGGGGTTGAACTAGCTGAGACTCTGCTCTGGCCCTTTGTCTCCTGAGCCGCCACCTGGAAAGCTGCAGGTCTGTGTCAGTGTTTCCTTCGGCTTTCATCCTGCTTTCCCAACCTATTTCTTATTGAAGCTCTTCTTGGATGACTTATTCAGGAGCCTGGTTTTGAAGGGAGAGTCCCTTAGCGGTAGTATAGTAATTTTTTCCCCTTGAGGAAGGGAGAATCACGCTGTGAGTGATCTAGGTAGTGGGCAACCCTGAATAATTGACAGGCTCTGCAGTCAGTTGACCGATACTCTGGTTTCAGTATTTGTTGGATACAAACCAAACTTGAGAGAAAACTGAAGAACTGCAGACAAGACGCTCACCTGGCAGAGGCAAAGCGCAGCCTGAACTTTAAGTCCGTTCTTAGGTCCCCCTTTATATAGCAGTGCACTACCTAGGAATGTGCTAAAGACTCATTGAAGTCAAAATGGGACTTAAGCATATGCTTAAAATTAACCCTGAGAAGTTAGGCACATGCTTGAGAGGAAGGATCACCTAGTGGTTAGGGTGCCAGCCTGGGGCTCGGGACCCTACCAGAGACCCTGTGACACTGGGAAAATCACTTGGTGGCTCCGTGCCTCAGTTTCCCGTTTGTAAAGTGGGGATCGTTGCACTATTTCCCAGGGATGTCATGTACATTAAAGATTGGGCAGCACTCAAATACTGCAGTAATGGGGAGCATGTGAGGATCTTAGAATCAGGGCCAGAGCTGCGAACTCCCCTCAGCGCTGCTCTCATGCTGTAAGCTGTTGCACTTTGCTTCTTTTAGCAGCTGGAAAATTAAATGCTCTGTTTTAATTTTCAGAGGCGAATCCTAGATGGAAGCCTGGGCTTTGCTGCTGGGGTAAGTACAGCACGCATTGGGGCATCCTCATTCTGCTTGTCATCTGCTGCACGTACTCTCCTAAACCACCCCCATGCTTCATCTGGCTGTGTCATCATATGGATGTTTTTGGTGTGTGTCCAAGATCTAATTAGGGCTACGTGAGGCTGGGGAGGAATCTGGTAAAGCAGCGGTTCCAAACTTTTGCAACCTGAGGGCCCCTATTTTGATGTAAAAGCTTTTGTGGACCCCCAAACTCCCCACTCAGCCACAGGCCCCACCCTACCCCACCTCTTCTGCCCCCGTTTTACCTCTGCCCCTCCTCTTCTCCACCTCTTTCCATCCCCTCCCACAAGCGCACCGTGTCCCTGCTCCTCTCCCTCCCTCTCAGCACCACCTGCACGCTGGGGAACCGAGGGTACTCCAGGGGGTCCACTGGCCTCAATGATCAGCTCCTCCCACTCCCTCCCAGTGCCTCCTGCACACTGGGGAACAGCTGTTCAGCGGCCTGGAGGAGGCTCTGGGAGGGAGGGGGAGAAGCAGGGACGGGGTGTGCTGAGGGGAGGGGGCCGAACCTTATCAGCAGGGACGGCGGTCCCGGACCAACTCCTTCCCCTCCATCCCAGCGCCTCCTGCACACTGTGGAACAGGTTTGAGAAAAGCTGTGGTACAGCATGGTTCAAGTCCTGTCCCATGCCAGTGCCTCCTAGGGGAGGTCAGAGGTGGTGCAGCGTGGGCAGATGCAAGTGTCTGTCTGGCACAAAGCAGGATTTTTCACCTGTGGTGGGTGTGGTCTTCACGTTCAGTGCTGCTTGTCTGGATTTTCTGAATTGTGCCCCTTACAGCTTCCTTCTCTGGATAGGAAAAGCAAAAGAACCCTGATCCTGCGGAGACTGATGCGTGTGACTAACTTGGTGTCTGAGTATCCCAGCGAGCTCAGGTGCTTGAAGTCCGCAGGGGGCAGTTGAGCCTTTACGTGATTCAGGCCTAAATCAACAGCCTCATGTAAACTGAATGCTTATTATGAGACCGTGTTCCTGCAAGGCACACGGGAATTCAGGGGATGTGTTGAAGAGCTGGCTTAAACTGCATCAGGGCAGGCTGGTGGAAAACCTCCAGAGAATTTGGGTGAACTTGTATTCTGAATTGGTAAATCACTGGCTTGTCTTCTGGGAGCTTGAATGTACATGAGCAGCTGAGCAACCAATGTAGAAATGGGTCTGGCTCTTGGTGCTTAGAGGAAACTGGCTGGCCATTTCCCACTTCCTTTGGAGCGTTGCTGTGTCTTAGCCAGGCTGAGGTGCTGCCCAGCTTGCAAGGTACATGCCCCTTTCTAGGAGGCATGTGGCAATGGTGAAAAGCCCGGGAGGAGCGCTTTGGCTCCTGGCCCTGATGTCTGGCATAGGAAAGGAGGTCAAGATGTTCTGTTGCAGTGCATTGTGGGTGTGAAAGTGTTACTTTTTCAAGTCTGGCTCTCTGGCCACCCAGCACTGCACTGTCTCTTGTTTAGTTCTCTCCCAGAATGCTTTGGGGTCCATGTTCCTAGCCAGTGGCATAATAGGGTGGCAGGTAGCTAGAGTTTTGGCCTTAATTCAGAACCTCTTGGCTTGTCCCTCTAAACCACGCCTCTGTATCATTGTTCTAATCAGGCAGGTGTGGGTGGATGACGGCTAAATGACTCTGCAAAACATACAGATCCTGGTTGATTGAGTGTGTATCCTGCATGTGTCAGCAACTCCTGGAGCACAGCAAATGCCCATCTGTGCTTGAGACAAACCGGAAGCCCATTCACCTGTCAGCAGTGGATTTCCGGCTTCTTTGTTTTTCTTGCAGCAGTTAATAACATTGCTAACAGCTAAAAACTACCCTAGAAAGCTCTGATTGCTGGCCCGGCCCTCTTGGTGGAGCGTGTTGCGCAAAAAAAGAAAACCGGCTCCAAATTGTCCATGTTTCCGGATGGCATTAGTGGGCCTGAATGGCCAAAGTGCCATACAGGACAGGGTTGGGTTTAATTTGCTACTTGCCTGTGCTGAGCCGTGCTGTACTGTTGGAATGAGGTTTCTGAACTGTGACTCGTTTACTGCTTGCCGGTGATCTGCAGCCAGCCAGTCCGTGGTCACCCCTCATTTCCCTCTGGTAAAGCATGCTGAGCACAGTTGTAAATCCACGAGGTGCTTTCCTGACGTTGCTGCTCCAGGTTGCTAGTTGCTGCAGTTGCCACAAAGTTTCTGTGGGACTGCAGAAGAGCAGCCGTCTGCCGGATTTCCCTTCGGTCTTAAAATGTGGCCAACTCTGCAGAAGTCTGAGAGCCGCAGTGCCAGGACATTAACCTCCTGAAAGGAGCGTTTCTGTGAAAGTGTAGCAGGGGTGGGGGAATTGCTGGGCCCCACTGGTCTGTTTAAGGGCTTTTAACAGAGATGATATCCTCACATCTCTCAGCACTCCTGCATCCTGATGAGCCGTTGGCTACAGCAGCGTCTCCTCCTCCGTGTATCTGCCTCTCCTCTCCAGGTGTCGCGCGTGGCCTCTTGTACCCTTCCGGGTTTGTTAACAGCTGCATTGTCTCTTGCCCCATCTGCCATCCTGCGAACCCCTCCCCGCTCTTCCTGGGCGATAACGGGACCTCTCTGTAGCAGCCACAGCAACTTACTTGGATGGGAAAGTATCAAATGTATTGTTAGCTCCCCTTAGATGAGACTTAGCAGTTAGAAATAAGGAGGAGAGCCAGCACTGTGTGTGTCTCCAGCTAGCTCCCCCCGGGCTGCACGTGAAGAACGGCTGCTGCAGGAGATGGATGTGCAGGGTTATTTTTGTGGTCATTGTCCGTCTGAGTGGGATAGAATGGCTGGGCTAAAGTTGGATGGTTTGCCTTTGTTCTTCAAAGGTGGCATCTGAGATTTCTTCTCCTTTCTTGGGACAGGGAGTGTCTCTTTGTTTAGTGTTTGTACAGCGCTTGGCATGCTGGGGTCCTGGTCTGTGACCAGGACTCCTTTGGGTTACACTAATAGAAATAATACTCTTCGAAGGGTCTCGTCTTGCAGCAGTCCTTCCTCTGGGGACGGCAGGGGTGGTCGCTCAAGGGCAGCGTCCTGTTCTCTAACTCTGCCCCCCAGCCTTTCTGCTAGCATGCTGAGCTGAATCTTGCTAATCATGTTTTTCACCTATGAAAACATGATGCACCCAGGTGCTGGGCGCATCCTTTGTTGGCTCTGCTGATGCTCCTCATTCCTGACCCCCAGCACCTTCTGCTATTTTGTTGCTGCGCTCTTGGCAGGTCTGACAGTGCGCCTCCATCGTGATCCGCAGGTTACCTTCTTAGTCCAGCTCTGCTGATGCTGTTCAGCCCAGAGCTGCCTAGCCCCTTCCCGCCCCGTCCTGCAGCAGTTCCTTCCTTCTGCATTCTCCTGGGGATCCTCCAGAACTGTCTTGGCCCTGATATTTCTGTTCCCTGGCTAAACACATTCATGGTGCTAACTGTCAGACTCACCAGACATGACCTAAGTAAATGCCCACCAGCAGCTAGGCTGAGAGCCCTGTTCTCCTGTCAGCGAATGAACTGAACAGGGGTCCCGTTGCTTTAGGGGTGCAGCATCCAGTTCTTCAGTCACATGTACCAAATTCACCAGCCACGGTGGTTAAATAGATGCTGAAGAAAGGGAGCTGTTGCCAGCAGCCTCCTGATGTGAGACTCGGCCCAGCATCACCTTCAAATATTGCTGCAGTGTTGCTTTATTTAAAGTGACTGCATCGTGGGTTCACTGACTTGCTACTGTGTCCAAGTGCTTGCCATTAGCTGCGTCAGCCAGACTGCCAAATGCTGGTATAGGCACAAATTGGGGCCCGTCTCCTAATCTCGTAGGTCTGTAGAATGAAACTAACGGCAATGGGATGATGGTTGCGTGGCTGCTGTTTGTCGGCGTCTCCGGATGCCAGCGCTCTGGTAATTATGGAAAGATTCATGGGAGGACCGGCAACTTAAACCGGTCATGAGGTGGCCTCCTGGTAGTGCTAGAGATCATGTTTCCGATCAGATGAAATACAAAAGGAGTGTGCTGCCAGCTTTGTCTTTGCTAGTGGGCTGGACATTCAGTTATTACCATGAGGGGTTTGTCCATGACGGATGGAATCTGACCTCATTGGCTTGTGATGCTTGGGTGTTCACACACCAACGCACCAAAAAACTTCCTCCAGGTGCTCCCAAGATTAGCGAGAAAGCTGGCCTGGCCCTGTCTGTTTAGAAAACCTCCAGATTTGGACTGGGCTGGATATAGCAATTTTAGAAACAAAGCAAGATGCTTGATATTGGGCAACGTAGCATTTGCCATTCTGGATCTGTGTCGGCTGCTAGCCTGATACCGAGAGAGGTCAGTATCAGATGCTTCAGAGAAAGGTGCAAAACACAGCATTGTAGACCTAGAGTACATAGAGTAACCTGTCCATGGGTAGAGCTCTCCCAGGATGGGAGCTGTGTGCATGCTGTCGGTCCATGGAGGCTGTAGGGCAGTGGTTCTCAAACTTTTTGTACTGGCCACCCCTTTCACACAGCAAGCCTCGGAGTTCAACTCCCCCTTAGGAATTAAAAACACATTTATATTTAAAAGTGATATTTGTATGTTTAAAGAAAAGGAGTACTTGTGGCACCTTAGAGACTAACAAATTTATTAGAGCATAAGCTTTCGTGAGCTACAGCTCACTTCATCGGATGCATTTGGTGGAAAAAACAGAGGAGAGATTTATATACACACACACAGAGAACATGAAACAATGGGTTTATCATACACACTGTAAGGAGAGTGATCACTTAAGATAAGCCATCACCAACAGCAGGGGGGGGAAGGAGGAAAACCTTTCATGGTGACAAGCAGGTAGGCTAATTCCAGCAGTTAACAAGAATATCAGAGGAACAGTGGGGGGTGGGGTGGGAGGGAGAAATACCATGGGGAAATAGTTTTACTTTGTGTAATGACTCATCCATTCCCAGTCTCTATTCAAGCCTAAGTTAATTGTATCCAGTTTGCAAATTAATTCCAATTCAGCAGTCTCTCGTTGGAGTCTGTTTTTGAAGCTTTTTTGTTGAAGTATAGCCACTCTTAGGTCTGTGATCGAGTGACCAGAGAGATTGAAGTGTTCTCCAACTGGTTTTTGAATGTTATAATTCTTGACGTCTGATTTGTGTCCATTCATTCTTTTACGTAGAGACTGTCCAGTTTGGCCAATGTACATGGCAGAGGGGCATTGCTGGCACATGATGGCATATATCACATTGGTAGATGCGCAGGTGAACGAGCCTCTGATAGTGTGGCTGATGTGATTAGGCCCTATGATGGTATCCCCTGAATAGATATGTGGACAGAGTTGGCAACGGGCTTTGTTGCTGGACTTTACAAAAACTAGACAAGCCATTTACAAAACACACTTTGATTCTCTACAAAAGAAAAAGGACACTAAGCTATCTAAACTACTATATGCCACAAGGGGCCACAACAATGGTTCCCGTAACCCACCCAGCAATATTGTTAATCTATCCAACTATACTCTTAGCCCAGCGGAAGAATCTGTCCTATCTCGGGGCCTCTCCTTTTGCCCCTCCACCCCCACGAACATGATACAGTTCTGTGGTGACCTAGAATCCTATTTTCGACGTCTCAGACTCAAAGAATATTTCCAACACACCTCTGACCAACATATTAACCCACAGAGACCTTCCTGCCAACACTACAAAAAGAAGGATTCTAGGTGGACTCCTCCTGAAGGTCGAAACAGCAGCCTGGATTTCTACATAGACTGCTTCCGCCGACGTGCACAAGCTGAAATTGTGGAAAAGCAGCATCGCTTACCCCATAACCTCAGCCATGCAGAACACAGTGCCATCCACAGCCTCAGAAACAACTCTGACATCATAATCAAAAAGGCTGACAAAGGAGGTGCTGTCGTCATCATGAATAGGTCAGAGTATGAACAAGAGGCTACTAGGCAGCTCTCCAACACCACTTTCTACAAGCCATTACCCTCTGATCCCACTGAGAGTTACCAAAAGAAACTACAGCATTTGCTCAAGAAACTCCCTGAAAAAGCACAAGAACAAATCCGCACAGACACACCCCTGGAGCCAGGACCTGGGGTATTCTATCTGCTACCCAAGATCCATAAACCTGGAAATCCTGGACGCCCCATCATCTCAGGCATTGGCACCCTGACAGCAGGATTGTCTGGCTATGTAGACTCCCTCCTCAGGCCCTTCGTTACCAGC